>NC_045714.1:6725397-7040119 GCF_009834535.1 Camelus ferus | reverse complement strand
AGTTAACAAATTATGTACGTTTTCCTTTTAGCAAGTGTATCAGTTAGCTTTTGATACAATGATGCTGTGTAACAACTACCGCAAAACCTCAGTGTCGTATTATAAAAGCATTTATTGCTCACATACTTCAGGTCAACGAGGGTTGGATTGACTTTCCATTGATCTTGGCTGGGCTTAATCATATGTGTGGCAAAGGCTGGGTGTCCACTGGCTGACCTTGGCCAGGGATCTGCTGGCTGTGGGTTAGCTCGCCGTCCCCTTGCCTTGGCTGGGGCAGTCTGGCTCTGCTCCACATGTCTCATCACCTCCCACTGGGAATCCATGAGCTATTCCGGCTCTTCTCATGACAGTGACAGACCTCTGCACAGCAAACAAACAAGCATGCCCCAATGTGTAAGCTTATTTCAAGCCTCTGCTTGCGTCCCATTGGCTAAAGCAAGTTATATGGTTGGGCCTGGTGTCAAGGGATGGGGCTGAGCTCGCCCACATGGAGAGTCATCACAGGGTCACTTGACAAAGGCCATTTTTGCAAGCAACCTCAGCTCACCCCACCATCAACCACATCTCTCTGACATGCAGAGACATTCATGCCCTCCCAGGACCCCTCCAAGTCACACCCAAGCATAGGCTCAGGCTTAAAGACCAAGACCTCGTCTTCTCCATCAGGTAGGCGTATAGCTTCTCCTGACGTAGAGCCCTTTGAAGTAAAAAGGCACGTTGTCTGTCCGCACACTCCCAGTGTGCAGTGGTGAGACAGAGCTGGGATAATAATCCTGCTGTTCCAACAGGGAGGAACAGGAGGCAGCTGGTAGTCACTGGTGCACAGATTTCTGAAACCCCTCTGGGCAAATATTTCTAGCTCCCTGACTCTGGGGACCGGGACTGTTTCTTCATTAGGCCTTGGCTGAGTCTCCGGGGTTTTGACTGTCCCCTGGAGCATCCTTTCATCACCTTCCTAAACCACTTCTGAAAAGGAGTGGAAAATGTACCTCTGAGAGACTTTCTCAGTCTGCTACCTGCCTACCGAAAGTTGGGATCTTTAATTTTATTTTAGTCTAAGCTGGTGACAGCTTCACTGGTGGAGCTATCTTTAAAACTGTGTGAGTTTCCTGTGTATCTGTGTGCCAGAAGCCACACCCATAATTATTTTGGAGACTTGTCTTTTCTTTAAACCCCACTATAGGCACTTTTGGCATTTAGCCTTTTGTAGGTTGAATCTTATGAGACTTTTAGGACTCCTTGTCTAGCTGCAAGAACTTCCTTGGCACCAACTTTATTCTTTTGGCGATTTTAACAAAGAACCTCACTTTTGCGAGCCTCATTGCCCATCTGTTCTTCCCTCTGAGATCGGTTCCTTGGATGTGATCTTTGTCCCCAGGCTTTTGTCTTACTTGAAAATCTTTTGCTGGTTGGAGATGAGAAACTTCATCTAACCCAGCACATCTTTGATCTCCCATATTCCCTCTAAATTCCATTTTGAAAATGGCTGGTTCTTTTTTGAGTTTCTCTCCTTCTTAGGGTACCTTATCATAGGTGGCTTGGAAGACAGTTTCACTCTTCTGCCTAGAATTCATTTCTTTGCTCAAGTCCAAAATTCAGTGGGCATATTTTCTATCTTCTCAGTTACCACAGGTGACAGTTTTACCAAATGTTTGCCATTAAATAATGTGCACTGCCACTTTTCCAGCCTCTGCCTGCCACCAATCCCAAAGCCAACGCTGCATCTTTTAGTTTTCTGTTATGGCAGCCCTCTGTTTCTAGATGGAATATCTGTATCAGTTACCTGTTGTCACAGTAATGCAGTGTAACAAAAAACCCCCAAAATCCTCAGTGGATGCAGCAACATGCCTTCTCTGTTCACACCTGGGGATCAGCTGGGTGACACCTGGGCAGAACTGATGATCTTCACTGGGCTCACTTACAAACCCGAGAATCTGTGGGCTGTGGGCTGGCCAGCCACTGGACTTGGCGGCAGTAATCCAGGTCTGTTCCACATCTGTCATCTGCCTCCTGGGATCGGAGGGCCAGGACAGGCTTGACCTTCTCATGGCGGTGCGTGACACAGGGCCAGCGAGCAAACCCCAATTCGCAAGCCCATTTCGAGCCATTGCTTGTAGCAAGTCTAGTTAACATACCATCGGCGAAATCCAATGACACGATCGAGTCTGTTTTCGGGGGTCATGGCAGGTCATCCTGCCCCTGTCAAGAGAGCATGTATAATTACATACGTGGCAGAGGCCATGGCTACAGGGAGGGATCAGAGGTGGGGAGGTTTGGGGACATTAATCTCCTATAGCAGGTTAAGACATTGGCATAACTGATACCCGTCTGACTTTCTTGAGAAATCTCCCCAGCCTAAGTTAGAGGCACTGAAGGATTTATTAGGGAAGTGATTCAGAATCATTTTGATTTATGAGGATAAACTTACCATTTATAGTAGCACCTTTAAGTTGATCTAGAAAGGCTGTTTTCTCTAAAAATGTAAGTGTGTGCCATTTATGACGTGTCTCCATGGAATGTTCATTTCCCTCTTATAAATCTGTGGCACTTATAAAATTTCACAAATTGTGAAATTAATAGGATTTTGTTTTTACCCTTCCATCGCTTTGTTCAACTGCATTGTCTTACTAGCAACTTAAACTTAAGAAAGATCTGTCAGCTTAAATATGCCAGTTGCTTGCTCATTGAGCAACATGAAGTCCCCACCAGGTACCAGACACTGTGGGGATCAGGCGGTGGGCAGGGACGAGCATGGTCATTAGCTTTGGAGAGCTTACGGTCTAGTGGGAGTGCTGCTGACCAGTCTGCCTCATTGAAGACACAAATCCGTGGTTAAAAGGAAGAAGCAGAAGAAGATGAGGAGGAGGCTGATGACGAGATGTAAGCCCTTTGCTTTCATGTCAGAGAGCAACTCAGCTGCAAGATTTGGTCATCTGGTTGTTCTGCGTTTGACCTCTGCTGGTTGCTTTGAAAAAGAAAAACAAAAGACAAACAGATCACCAACTTGGGCAGTGATGGAACTGGAAGACCTAGTAGAACATTCTGGAGCAGAGACTCTTCCTCTGAGTCCACAGGCACCTCCACCCAGGGATCCATGAGTAGAATTTAGGAGGTTCGTAAACTTGGACGAGGAAAAAAATTACATCTTCATTTTCACTAACCTTCCTGAAATGTGATGTGTCCTTCAATTATGAAAATAGGCGTCCCATCTGATAACAGGGCATGTGAACTTGTCGCCAGTAGAAGTTGCAGCACTCTTTACAGCAAGTGATACATCAGAATATCGTTTACTCTCTCCTCTATTTAGAAATTATCGCAGTCACTCGACCCGCCGCTGGTGCTTGTTACTTAATGCATTAAAAAGCACACACATTGCCATATCACAATTTTTTTCTTTTAATTTTTAAAGTAATTTTCAATACAATTAGTTGCATTTGTATGCCTGTTGATTTTTATTTTGGTTTACTTTCTGCATTTAAACATTATCCTGAGAAAGGGTCCATGGATTTCACTAAACTGCCAAAAAGGGGTCCAGTGGCATAAAAAAAGGTTAAGAACAACATTCTAAGGCAGAAGTCAACAAAGAGCCAGATGGTAGACACTTGAGGCTTGGCAGGCCATTCAGTGCCTGTCACGATTGCTCACCTCTGCTGTTGTAGCCTGAACGCAACCATCAACAATACAGAAATGGACGTGGCTGTGTTACAATAAAACTTTATTTACAAAAACAGGCTGTAGCTGGATTTGGCCGACAGTCTATATAGCTTACGGTTCCTTGTTCTAGAGTTTTGTGTGAATGATCTCGGGCATTGAGTCATACAAAGCATCGTTTAGTTTGGGGCTTCTCCATCTCCTAGAAGCTTGTTTAATTTGCTCCCTGCCATCTTTAATTGCATTTATTAAACAGCTCATTGTGATATTATAGGGCTTATACCAAAAGGCCGGGAACACCATCCCACTCTTTTGAGCGTATGGCCTAAGAAAGCAAACATCGCTCGTAGGTACAGGTGCTCACCTAGCATCTGAGAATAACCAGCTTTGGAATCAGCCTCGGTTCGAATCCAAGCTCTGGCGTGTCCTCCTGGGTGGCCGTGAACCAGTCATGTAGCCCTTCTAGACCTCAGTCTCCTCCTTTGTACAATAGTGTTGAGAATAATATTGATAACAGTACCCACCTCATGGGACGGTCAGGATCATCAGATGAGACCATTCCTGTGGAGTGCTCAGCAGGGCGCCTGCCATCCCAGAAGAGACGGAAGAATCTTAGCGGCTGTTGTTTTTGCTTGCTTAAACACTGTTGCCACAGGCGGGGTCACCAATTTGCTTGAATTATCAGTGCCGTAGACGATTTGGACTTGGCATTCACTGAGGAAAATAAATTTGGAATATCATGTCCTTTCAGATGTTTGCAATTTCGCTTTTTCTGTTCATCTTTCACCAAACATGAATTTAAAAAAAAAAAAAGGAAAGAAATCAAGCAGCTGGATTTTGTAACTTCACAAGTAAAGAACACAGCTGGCAATGTGGGATAAATAAATTGTGCGCAATAAACACGTCTTTATTAATAAAAATCTGCATGAAGTATAAGCTGGGCGTTTCAATCACTGTTAAAAAGAACACGCTGACGAGTGAGCCGGGAGCTGACTGACTTGAAAAATGTGCCCTTGAATCTGTTACAACATGTAACTCAATCAAAATCAACGGATTATGCAAAAAATATACAACTGAACGGTTCACTAGCAGAGTGGGCACGTTAACTGTAGGAACAATAGCTTGACTGTTTTGCAGAATATGCTAGGTGTATATTCGCAGATCTTATTTTATGGGGGACAGTTATTAAATAGCTTGATTTTCAGTCTCCGTCTTTCTCCTGGGAGACATCATTGTGGTCGTGCACCCAAGCCTGTGGTGGTGGTTTAGGTTTGGGAAAAGGAGAGAAGCCCCCCCACCCCACCCCTCTTTTTTTTTTCTCCCAGGGGCTGCTAGGAGCTGCAGTTAGAAGGTCTGCGCCCGCCTGCCTTGGTATAAAGCGATTTTCTGGTGTGTGCTTCGGGGGGATCCGCTGTGGTTGTTGCCTGCCTGTTCTTATCGAAACTCACCTTGTGTTGACAGGGGACGCCCCCTTCCAGTGCTGGCTCTGTAGCGCCAAGTTCAAAATCAGCTCGGACTTGAAAAGGCACATGCGCGTGCACTCGGGGGAGAAGCCTTTCAAGTGCGAGTTCTGCAACGTCCGCTGCACCATGAAGGGGAACCTCAAGTCGCACATCCGCATCAAGCACAGCGGCAACAGCTTCAAGTGTCCGCACTGCGACTTCCTGGGGGACAGCAAGGCCGCCCTGCGCAAGCACAGCCGCGCGCACCAGTCCGAGCACCCGGAGAAGTGCTCCGAGTGCAGCTACTCCTGCTCCAGCAAGGCCGCCCTGCGCATCCACGAGCGCATCCACTGCGCAGACCGCCCCTTCAAGTGCACTTACTGCAGCTTCGATACCAAGCAGCCCAGCAACCTGAGCAAGCACGTGAAGAAGTTCCACGGGGACGTGGTCAGGACCGAGGCCCTGGAGAGGAAGGACGCGGGCCGGCAGAGCAGCCGGCAGGTGGCCAGGCTGGACGCCAAGAAGACTTTCCACTGTGACAGGTGCGATGCCTCGTTCATGCGCGAGGACTCGCTCCGCAGCCACAAGCGGCAGCACAGTGAGTACAGCGAGAATAAGAACTCGGACGTGACCGTCCTGCAGTTCCAGATCGACCCCGGCAAGCAGCCCGCCGCGCCCCTCACCGTGGGGCACCTCCAGGTGCCCCTCCAGCCCAGCCAAGTGCCCCAGTTCAGCGAGGGCAGGGTCAAAATCATCGTCGGGCACCAAGTGCCCCAGGCAAACACCATCGTCCAGGCTGCGGCCGCCGCCGTGAACATCGTGCAACCGGCGCTGGTGGCCCAGAACCCAGAGGAACTGCAGGGGAACAGCCGGCTGCAGATCTTACGCCAGGTCAATCTGATCGCCCCGCCTCCGTCCTCGGGGTGTCCGAGCGAGGCGGCCGCGACGATGCCCCAGCCGGCTGTCCTGCTGACCACTCACGACCAGACAGACGGAGCCACTGTGCACCAGACTCTCATCCCCACGGCCCCGGGCGGCCCCCAGGAAGGCTCCGGCAACCAGACTTTCATCACCAGTTCGGGCATCACGTGCACTGACTTTGAAGGCCTGAACGCGCTGATTCAGGAGGGCACCGCTGAGGTGACCGTGGTCAGCGACGGAGGCCAGAGCATCGCCGTGCCCACCACGGCTCCGCCCATATTCTCCACCTCCCAGCAAGAGCTACCCAAGCAGACTTACTCCATCATCCAGGGAGGCACCCACCCAGCTTTGCTCTGTCCAGCAGATTCCATACCAGACTAGTGCCCATAAAACAAAAGAAAGGGGGAAGAAGAGGATGACCCCAAAAAAGTCAGAAATAGAATTCTGTAAGAGGTTTGCCCTCAACGTTTTTAAAGATCGTTGTGAAAACACCCCACCTCCGTAATAAATTGTAATTTTATACTGCTTACTATAATTTTTTAACACTGTGGTAATTTCTAGACCACTTCTGAATCGCCGTGTTGCAACTGTTGTAGAACCTTAAACGCTACCAAGATGATTCCAATTATGGGTTGGAATTAAATGAATTGAGTAGTGAATATACTTATTTGCTTCCAGCTTGATTTCCCAACTCTAATAAAGAGTTTTTCCATCTCATTAAATTTGTGTAGTAGATGGTACTTTCCAGCCTCTGAAAATACCCCCCAGTGTTTGGGGTAATAGTGTTTTTAACACATGGATACAAATCTGTTGGCATGAAGGACCATTTTCTACACAATGTTACATGGATATTTGACACACCCCCCCCAAAAAAAAAGGTTAGTGCAAGTGAGAAAAAAAGGAATAGTTTCCTAATAAATTGATACATGGTTAAAATATACTGAATGTTAATGATTCTTTAGAGTAATGGTGTGATTTAGGTTATTGGGATGTGAATTATATAATTAAAGAGAACTTAAAGAAGCAAAGGTTTTTAGTCCTCTCTCATAAACAGTCTTACCTTTTTCACAGTCAAATCAAATATGCATGATACCTAAAGTGACCCAACTGTTTTGATTTTGAAACTTCAGGCTGACAAACCTGACATTTCTGTTTAGATGCAAACAGAATGCAAGTTCCTATTAACCTTTAGGACCGTTTTCTTGGATGCTGTTGTTTTAGATGTTAATATATGTGCAGTCCCAGGGACCAGACAAATGGGATTGGAAAAGTACCTAGTTTCTTTCAAAGCATAGGCTATGTTGCGGTGACGGAAATTAAAATTTTTTTGTTTTGAATTGAAATACCGTGTGATCAGTAGGTGGCGCCAGAGAGTGAGCTAGAATTATTCACACTTATCTAAGGACCTGAACTAGGGCCGTAATCTCTGATTTCCAGCCTCTAGCGTGATCTGCAATTCATGATGGGCTCTTAATAAATACGGAATGAATGAAACATTCTCCCACAGAGCGACAGCAGGGATTGGTGAGGAGGGGAGGTTACTTTGTGACAAAAGCACATTTAAAATGTTGGGAGAATGCTCAGATGCATTTTTGCCAGAGTTGTCACCACTTTTACTTCCCTACACATAAACTTATTAAAATTCTCATGCAGGTAAGCTCACTTGTATATAAAGATACTGGGGTTTTTTGTTTGTTTGTTTTCCTTTTTTCTTTTGGTAATAACAAACTAAGAAAATAGGCAAAATGGTGATGCTGGAAACCTTGAGGGTTGCCTGTTGGAAATAGAAAATCAGCTTCCCTTAAGAAATATATAACAGGGCTCAGGCTGAATTTTGTCACCTTTCTTCCTTTGATCCCTAATGTTTGAACACAATTCTGATCATTTGCACGTCTTCTTTGTCAGGATTTCTTTATTTTCCTATCAGCAATGGTCATAATGCATCATTAACTGTGGTTTGGTAAGAAATCAGAAAAGCTTCAGCTTTTCTTTTTGTTAGTATTTTAGTTATTTCATCAATTTAGAATTATTGCTTGCCACTCTTTAGGAAACTATTTAGCTACTGAATTTTAGCTGGGAAACTTCTATTGTCAGGAACCTTGTGCTCTACATCTCACCCCCCTTCCAAAGTGCCCCTTGTTTCAACATTTAAAGGATTTTTTTTCCTGATTATAAATGTAATGTGTATTCAAGATAGAAAATATGGAAACCATGTTACAAATCTTCCTTGATGTACCAGCGGGTTACATCTGATAAACCCATTGTAAATTGAATATACCGTTAAGTCAAAAATGCATTTCATACACCTAACCTACAAAGCATCATAGCTTAGCCTCGCCTACCTTACACATGCTCAGAACACTTAACATTAGCCTACAGTTGGGCAAAATCATCTCACAGAAAGTCTATTTTATAATACAGCATTCAGTATCTCATGCAGTTTGCTGAATTCTGTACTGAAAGTGAAAAGCGGGTGGATTGTAGGGGTACAGAATGCTTGTAACTGTACCGGTGTTTCACCCTCGTGATCCGTCAGGAGGGAGGGTCAGACCACAGATTGCTAGCCCAGGAAGAGACCAAAATTCACAGTATGGTTCCGTTGGATGTGTATCACTTTTGTACCACTGTAAAGTCAAAAAACCATAAATTGAGCCACCGTAAGTCAGAGACCACCTATCTGTATGTTATTAAGAAAACTTCAGAGTCCTTAATCATTTCACTACCCAGATGTAAAAACTGTGACCATTTTGATGGACTTCCTTCTGAGCTGCTTTTTTCTATGCTTGTGTGTTTTCTACTCCAGTTACAGAACTGGGGTTGAACTGAGCGTACTATTTTTGTATGCTATATTTCTCTTTATATCTTTTTATCTCCACCCAGATGCTGCCCTCCATGTATGCATACAATACACATACACATACATGCATTTTTGGATTTTTTTAACAAACTACAACAGTAAAACTTGTTCCTTGCAATAAACTATATATATATAATTGTACAAAAACTAAGCCAGAAATTTCCAGCCTATCCTCACCCCACCCTAAGTAAGGTCTCCTTGTTCATACCAAGATACATAGACCCAAAAGATAACCTGGAAAAGGTTTTTTCCTATTATTATACTAATTGTATCATACTATGTACATTTCTCTCTACCTTGCTCTTATTATTTCATTTATTAACAGTACCATGTGTCTGCCTAACTTTCTTCAAGTGAAAGCCAGAGTATGACTATACCATGTTTTATTCAACCATCTCTCTATTCATGGATATTTCCATTGTGTTTGTTTTTGTTTGCCATCACAAACTGCCACAGTAAACATCCCACATAATTCCTCCCATTCAGTTGCGCTTTTTTTTTCCCCCTTTCCACAGGTTTGATTCCCAAAGTCAATTTCAGCGAGTTTCCGTAATTTGTACTTGCATAGATTCAGAGGACTTTTTCAGAAGGATTATCTCGTCTGTGGTGTGGGGTCCAACCATCACCAATCCTGGGTGCTGTCCATCTTTTGAAGTTTTGTCAGTGTGATGCGTGAAAATGGTGATCTGCTTTGTGCGTTTCCCAAGCTGGTGTTGGGATTTGCATCTGCGTGACATCTCTGCCTAGAATTGTTGATTTTTTTTTCTGTGAACTTTAAACTCATACTCATTTTTCTCCTTGGGTTCCTGGGCATCTGGGGTACAAACCCCATGTCTGTCACATAGTGCTGAGTTTTCTCCTCTCTTATCTTTTGTCTTTTGACTTTCCTTATGGTGCTGCTTCCATGTAAAAATAACCATCTTTTTATGTAGTCAGATTCTTCTAGTGCTTTATTTGTGGCTCCTGTGTTTTCTAAGAAAGTCCTTCCTTCTCTTGAGGGTTTTTTCTCTAATATTTTCATTGTTATTTTCAGTGTTTGTTTTCAGTTATCACCTTACTGCAGCCGTAATTCATATTTATATATATGTGTGATACAGGAGTTTGGCTGCCCACATATACCATATACTGGTTAAGCAAAATATTATTTCCCTTGGAACTGAAATCTTAATTTCACCTCTAGATGAAGTTCCCAAGTATACTTAAATCTACTTCTGGAGTCCTTCTTTTGTCCCACTGATCTTTATATCTTCTCTGGTTTGCCAACATCACATATTTGATCATATTAGCATTAAGGTAAGCCTTAAGATCTTTTAGACTTGCAAAGCCTTTCTGTAGCTATTCTTTTCCAAAATTTCCCTAGCAATTCTTAGATACTCGTATTTCCAAATCAACTCTCACTTTGTCTAGTACCTCTCTCCCCTCCTCCCAAAAAAGAAAATCTTTTTGGATTTTGGTTAGAATTGCATCAATATAATTACATGAACTTATGAAAAGAATGACTTTTTAAAAAGTGTTCAATCTTCCACCCAAAAACTTTCATTTAAAGCCTGTTATAAACGTCATTCAATAAAATTACATAGTTCCCTTTATATATAGTCTATTCTTATTAAATAAAGCCTGTATTTTCTTGTTATTCTAAATCCTATTATAATTGTAAATAGGATTTTTTTTCATGTTAAAATAATTGTTTGTTGCAAACACAAAGAATAGCTATGATTGGTAATTCTGTCTGTATTGCACTACCTTAGGAAAAAACCTTATTGACAGTATTTATTAGATACCCTTGGTCTCTGATAAATATGACTTATGATGGTTATGATATAGTCACTTCATTCCTAGGTTGTCTTATCTCTTCCCTTGCAGCATTTCTTCTACTTATTTTGTTTTCACGTCCTATCACAATAGTCAAAACCTCCCAGCAATGTTGATAGAGCTGGAATTTCTAGTGCATCTCTAACTTTAACTTGAATGGCTTTAGAATTTCCCAATTTAATATAATATATGTTGTTCTTTTGGGTACAGTTTTTGGGTACTGTATACTTAAGTACTCTACTTCATTTTCATTTTCATATACTCCACTTCAATTTTCACTCAAGAGTTTTTATCAAGGTAGATTTATCAAGGTAGATTGCTGCTTATTGTCAAATATCTCTTCAATACCTTTTGACATAGGTATTTGGGGCTTGTACTTAAATATGTTGACACGTGAATTAGTGTAGGACATAGCCTGGTATTGAATCCCCTCATATTCCTGAAGCAAACTCTTGGTCATGTTGGATTATTCTTCTAATACATTCATTTACTAATATTTCACTTGAAATTTTTACAACTCTGTGTGTTAAGTGCAGTTGAGCACTGGTTTTCTTCTTTGCGCTCTGACTTTGCTTTTTTGTTGTAGGTTGTTGCTCTGAAAATAAAGTGAGGCTCTTTCCTTCTTTTCCAGGGACCAGCAATAGTTCCCTGTTTCAAGAGGTATCTATTTTCTGGGCTGATAGCCTTTTTCATTTTTTCCCATTTTTTCTGTAATTAACAGTCTATTTGGCTTTTATGTCTCAACCCAATGAATTTTGGTATTTTATATTTTGCAAAAGAAAAAATCACTCATTTTGCTGTAAATTTTCAAATCTGTAGACGTGTAATTCCACTTAACTTTTCTCCTAAAATTATTTTAGAATCTTTGGCATTTTTTTTTTTTCTGGTCTAACAACTTTCTTATTACCATTTTCTTTATTTTTTTTTTATTGTTTGTGGGTTTTGGGGTGGTTTTTTTTTTTTTTTTTTTTTTTTTTTGGATTTTTCCATTGTCTCCTTAGGTAGTTTGCCAAGAGTTTACCTGTTCTGTCATTTATGTAAAAGTAAAGCGTTTTCTTTCATTTATTATTTCTCTACTCCTCCTCCATTTTATTAATTTCAGTACTCATTTTTTAACTTCATTAATTCTTTCCCCTGCTTTTCTTTCCATTTATTTGTCAGTCTAATTTCCTGTATTAAGTTCACTTATTTCCAGCCTTTAGTAATGAAAGCATTTAAAGTTGTATATTGTCTGGTATGACTTCATCTGTGTTAAAAGATCATTTTTTCAAAGTTAAACTCATGACTGTCACAAACTATCAAAGGAACGTGTGTTAGCAATTTTACGTAAGTCATCAGTTGCTAAGGGGATCAGTAGGATGTTACAACAGGATCGAAGTAGAATTCAGTGAATCAGGACTCACACAGGCAATCAAGAATGCTGAAGTGAATTTACAGACAGATGCAAAACTGGTCACTGTCTGCAGGACAGCCATCAATTGCATTCCACCCACAAAGTCTGTTTACATTCTTTTACGTTTTTTTGCATTATTATATGTTTCTATAACACACAAAGTTGTAAAATACCTCAGGTCTCTCACTGAAAGGCACTAACCTCTCCAGAACTAGATAACCCAGAGCTGGGATCTGACAGGACCTCCAGTCATCTTTTTTGCCTCTTTCAAGTTCTTTCAGAAATTTTCATGACATTCATATTTCTGTAGATTTTTATATGAAGTGTCCTTCTTTCATAAATTTCTAGGTACTTTGTTATTTCAGTTTTAGGGTTGGTTGGTTTGGTGAGTCAGGGGGATAACATCCAAGGGTCGTATAAAGGTTTGTGAAACTATATTTTAGGTTTTGATTTCTGATATTAATGAGTTTTGATCTGAAGATACGGCCTGTGAAACATGTGTTCTGTGTAATTTATTAGTTTCCTTTGTGGTCACGTACATGACCAGTTTTGCAGGTGTTTGGTGGTCTGTGAGTCAAGCACGTTGACGTTGTTACTCAGATTATCTAAACCCCTCTTAGTTTTTGTCTATTTGATAAACTTTGAAAGAAGTATTTTTAAACTTTTCACTATGGTTGTGTTTTTTTAATCAAGCTTTCTCTGTATTACTAGGGTGTTTTATTTTATTATATTTTGCTGTATGTTGTTTGATGCATATAAGTATGTGACTATTACATGTTCTTTGTCAATTTTACATTTTGTCCTTCAGTCTATGCCTGATCTTTTCATTGAATAGCTTTTGGCCTTAAGTTCCACTTTATTTCATAGCAATATTCGAAGTCTTCTAAGTCTTCTTTTATATTATTACATTTGCCTGGTTTATCTGTGCCCACTCTGTTGTTTAATATGTTTCTTTATCAGCTTCTCTTTATCTTCTGTAGGAAAATTCAAAACGTTTGCATTTATCAAGGGACATACACTTCGTATGACTCATTTCTTATTTAATAGTTACTATTTATAAAGCTTTGTGATTTTCTCCTTTTTCCTTTCTAACTTTCCGCTTGGCTCTTGAAAGTTCTTATGTATGTCTCTATTCTTTCTAAACTTTAGCAATTATCTTTAAATTAATTCCTCTAGCGCTATATCAAATATCAGTATTAACCAGGCCCCAGTCTTCCATTAAAGAGTCTCCTGCTCCTAAGAGGAGGCCGTTGGACTCTTTCTACAACCCCCTCTCTCCGCATGCTGAGTTTTGCTGAGGTAGCTTGCAAGTTTATTTCCAGGCTTTCATTAAGTGTCCTACAGTGTGTCTCTTACATTATGATTCCCAAATTGCCACCATCCATTTTGATTTAACCAAAAATTATAACATTCATTTTTCGCCATAGTTCCTTATGCTCTTTTTCCTCTATTTCATGTCTTCACTCTGATTTTATCCTTATTCCATTAATTTCTTACATATATTTCTCAGAAAGGGCACATAGATTGGTATTTCTTCTATCCTAGCAGACGAATGATACCTTTGGACAGAGGATTGTTTTCTCTTCAGTAATCTTTAAGTCCTGTTCTCGTGGAGATGGAAAATTTGATACGGATTTGATCCAGTTCTCAGATGCCCTAGCTCCAGTGACCAGCAACGTGGGAACAAAATGGCAGTGTTGCCAGGGGAAAAAAAAAAACACTGGGAGGGCTCACCTCAGCCAATCAGGTTGAAAGAACCGGTCTCTGAGGTTTCCAGAACAGAGGGAGGGGATTGAAAAATGGGAAACATTACTCATCTGGAACATTTTTTGTTCTTCATTTCATCCTACTACTCAGTAACAAAATTATGGTTATAAAAATTGGGGCTTACGTTTTTTTGTTCCCTGTAACCATAGGGCTCCAAGCTTTAAACATTTCTTTCACATCAAATTATCACCAGAAACAATTTTTTGTTGTTGTTATATTGTAAACAACATAAATATGTGATACATTTTGATAAATAATTAAAATAAGCAAAAATGTGCTGGTAATGTATATATCTTAATGAAGTAGGCCTAGTTTTTAATCAGCTTATATATCTGCGATGATTATGACTTAAAAAAAAGTGTTTTACATACTGCTAGAATGAGATACAGGTCAGTTTCAGTTAGAGTCCCAATTTTCTTTTATATTGATGTGATCTCTGAGAAGTCTCATTCGCATAAATAAGGATACGGAAATAGAAAGTGTATTGTTACAGCAATGCTTCTCAATTAGTGTGATTCCTTCTGAGTTAAATACCAGAAAATCATACAAGGATCAATCATAATTAATTGGGTCCATTTTGTTGAAAGCAAAGAACTGAACCATCTGGAGTTTCTTTCCCAGTCGTGGGGCACTTACTTTCTCAGCACGGGCACCCTGAGTCACCTTCTGGGTGTATTCTTAGATGACCAGTTTTAGGGAAAAGTACATGTTAAAGCTGAGGACCTGAGAGTTGATCTCCTTAATCACGCCCATACACGTCTTGAGAAACCTTTGTATATTCTCAAAACACAAGAACCCCAATGGAAGGCCCTCGCCCCAGAGCAGCGTTCAGCAAACTTCTGTAAAGGAGCAGGCGGGAGACACTGTCAGCCCTGTGGGCCACGTGGTCTTCGCTGCGCCTCTTCCGCTCTGCTGTTGTAGCGTGAAAGTAGCCAGAGACAATAGTGAAGGAGTGGGCGCAGCTGTGTTCCGATCAAACCGCATGGATGGACACTGACATCTGAACTTCATTTCAAGTGTCACAAACTATGATTTTTCTTTTGTCTAACCATTTAAACAAATGTGAAAACCATTTTTAGCTCATGGACCAAACGAAAACGGGTGCATTGGGCCAGAATTTGCCACTCCTTGCCCTGGACCCTGCACATGGTAGGCACGTAACTCATATGTATTAAATGAATGGCAAAGATGATTTTCAGTGATTAAAAAGCTAACATTTATTGACTCAGGGGCAATAAGGCACTACCTAATAATCTCATGGAATCCTCCCAACAGCCTGTGAGGGAGGCACTATTATGACCCACATTGTGCAGAAAAAGATATTTCCCAACTCAGCCTGGTGTAAGTATCACCTGGAAAACTTGTTTAAAATGCCTACAGCCACAGCACAGCTTTGGAAATTCCGATACAGTGCATCTGGGTGGGGGGCCTGAGAATCTGTATTTTAAATCCAACATCTCTGGTCTGGGACTTGTTCATCCTCAGGAAATGCATCTCTCCACACACAAAGTACATTTACCTTTTTTTTTAACACACAAAGATACATTTATTTGTATTTTTAGAACATGGTTTCTTAGGATAGTCAAGATTTTTTGCAAATTGTCAGTAAAATAGTGCTTTTGAGTATTAAACCAGTCTCCCTCTGTTGTTGTTTTTTTTTTTTTTCAAAATGCTAGCTATAAAATTTTAAAATAATTAGTTGGTCATTATGTTTTTAATGCTGATTTTGTGATTCTTAAGCAGCGATGATAGTCATTTAGCTTGGGCTGTATTTTTCCGGTATTATCTTTCCCTGAGAGTTACTTCATTGAGTCTTGAAGGTGGAATTGGGCGATACTTAGTTATTAGGAAAAGGGAGACTATAGGGCGAATGTTCTGAACACCATCAGCTGCTGCGGTTTTGTTAGTTGACTGGTCGATTCATTCCACGCACGAGTGTAGAACTTGTAACGGAGTCCACGGAGCCCTGAGGACATGGGATTCTGTGATCCAGCCACTGCCTTACTGTCTTGATGCCACTGTTTCTTGTCTTGTCATTTCCTCTACCAAAATTGTGGATCTTGAAGTCTGAGACTGATTCTAGCCTCTCCAACTCCCAGACAGAAGTGCTCAATAAATGGTCATTGAACTCATTCATCCATTCATTCATTCAGTGTTTCTTGAGCACCTGCTATGTGCTGGCTGCAGTTCTGGAAACTTGGGAGGCATCAAGAGCAAACCGAGAGTGACCCTTGTCCTTGTGGAGTCTGCCTTTATGGTGTGGGGAAACAGTACATGTAGAACGGGATCCACGTTACACAGTCCAGCGTCTCCGCAGGATGCGTGCTGGGGAGTGGGGGGTGGAGTTTGACATGGGGAGAGGGGTTGCAGTTGTACCTAGGGTGGTCGGGGAAGGCCTCCCTGAGGAGTTAGGATTGGAACAAAGACCAGAATGAGGGAAGGAGGGAGCCATGTGGCTATCAAGAAGGAGAGAGTTCCCAGCAGAGGGAGCAGCCAATGCAAAAACCCTAAAACGGAAACCTGCCTGGGGTGTTTGAGGTTGATGTGGCCAGAGGAAAGTGAGCAAGGGAAGGCGGGGCAGGTAGAAAGTGGGCTTGGGGGCAGTGTTGTTCTGTATGTTTTTTGAATTCCACCATAATTTATAATAATTACTAAAACAATAGCAACGGTTGCATTCATTCAGCAAATACTAATTGCCAAAGGGGCATATGACAGTGCTGACATGAGGCAGGCAGGGTCCTTGCCCTCTGGGAGCTCACACACTAATAAGGCAGGTGAGCAAATAAACATTTGTCACAGCACATAAATGCTCTAACAGGGGACACAGCAGGACAACGGGGAACCCACATAACCCAGATTTGGGTGGCCCAGGGGAGGCTGCTCCTGGAAAGTCAAAATGATCATTGAAATCAGAGAACAGAGAAGTGGGGGGTGAGCATTCTAAGGTGGACTAGAACATGTGAGGGTCTGAAGGAGAGAGGTTACTTATAATTGGAGCGTTTTTCTAGAAAGGAAAAGGTGCTCCTTGTGGAATATTAGCTCCTGGGAGGGTTGTTTACTTCTGGAGAAGCAGCATCACATGTATACGTGTACATAAGATGATCATATAGTTCATCATCCAGACTGGGACATCAAACTGGGACACCTTTGAGAGTGAGGTGGCACTAGGGATAATTACGCTGGGAGAGCAGGTGTAAGTCAGCGTCTAATACACCGTAACAGATGGGAGGCCCAGCCCAGAAGCTGTCAAGTAATGCCTAATGCTTTGCCCTAGTGGTAGAATACAGCAACACAACGCAGCAAGGCAAGGATCAGACTTTCATATCTATGGGTCAGTTTTTTCAAGAAAAATAATGTCACATGCCACAGAGCTGATCAGAGTTTGGGTTCTGACCTAATGGTTTAGATATAAATATATTATTACTGTAAGTGTATCAAGTTTATCAATCTGTTTATTCTTTGCTGTGTGATTGTATTCCTATTTTCAACGTCAGCTGCTGTGATAGATTAGATTTTTGTTTCCAACTCGGCACTCTCTCCCTGGTGCAGAATCATACTTATCCATTGGTGTCATGGTGGGTAGGGTGGCTTCCTGGCCCCATTGACTTTGGGCAAAGCCATGTGATTTGTGTTGGCCAATGGGGAGAGGGGTTTTAAATGTGCTGTACAATTTGCCTCATCCTCTTGCTCTCATACGACCTGTCATGAGAAGAACATGTCCTGTGTAGCTAAAGACTGAAGGGGAAATGAGCAGACACGTGGAGTTGACCTCAACCCAACCCAGCAGAGCCACAGTGACTTACAGGCCCATAAAGAAGACCATAAATATTTGTTATCGAAAGCCACTGAGATCTTGGGGTTGTTTGTTACACAGCAAAAACTAATGCAGGAGACTATTAGTGAAAAAACTCACTTTATGATCACCTACTGAATTGCCATATTCTGTGTTTAGCATTTATTTGAGTGAGTGAAATAATGTTTTCCCTACAATACCGCTTTAAAATCACTTTCAGTGCAAGCATGATGAAAAAAGCCCCATCTTGTCTTGCACTTACATCCCAAAGAGAGAAGCTCTTTGAGGATCTATTGTCACTGTCCAATACTGTGGACCCCAACTGGGCAGAACTGGGGGCCATATCAATGTAGAAGTCATGGCTTTAGACTCAGCCCTTGCGCTTAGCAGAGAAGCCAGCTCAGATGTTTCCAGTCTAACAGTGCAAACCTTAGCACACTTAAGCAGAAAGATGCCCCCCACCACCACCACCATGGGAACTCTCCTTCCTTCTGAGAGCTGGGTGGGTACCAGTGCTTTGGGGCTGGCCTTTGATTTCATCAGATAGGGAACTTTTTAAAGTAAAAACGTCCATCCCAGCAATTTTTCTTCATAAAACATTTCATACAGCAAAGTGGGGGGAAAGAAAAAGTTTGGTGAACACCCACATTCTTTCCACAAATATTCTATCATTAACATATTACTCTTTTTGCTTTATCATATATATCTGTCATTGCAGTATTTTTAATTGAAAAAGTAATACATGCAGAGAGTGAAAAAAAATTTCAAACATTCCCAGAGGTATACGATGAAGAATTACTCTTTCCACACCGGATTCCCAGCTCCCTTCCCCAAAGGCAATCACGTGCTTACATATGCTTGTATGTATAGTTTTAGTTTCTTCTTTTTCATTATTTCTTCTTAAAGGTCTTTGCTCAACATACTGTCTTGTACTTTGCCTTCCTTTTCTCACTCAGGGTTCATTCATGAACGTTTATTAAGTACCTACTATGCACCAGACATTTTTTCCGTACACCAGGCACCTTGAACGGGTGGAGCAAACTGCTCCACCCACTCAGGGCTGAAGATTCAGAAATCATCCCATATCAACTCATGTGAAGCTAGCTGATTCTTAAAGGGCCTTTTAAACCCGGGCTTAAGTGCCTCTGAGACTCAGGTGATAACAACAGAGGTATCTGCAGTACAAGATAATAAAAGTTCGCCCCCCAGGCTTGCAGGCGATCAGACATGGGAACCAAAGTCTATTCGCTCTGGGAGTTCTTGGTATTTTCTCTGCTGTAAGTGAGCTATTCCACGTTTGTTTGGTCGTTCGGCTTCTTTTCTCTGTTCTGCACCTCACCCTCTATTCCCTGCGATTTACACACCTCATGGCTGCTCCTTCCTTAGGGTTTTTGCTTCCTCCTGACTTTAGGTAAGGGGGGTTCCTCTCCGCCCTTTCTCTACAGCTTGACCAGGTATTTTTACCGCTGTCTTGGTTACATGTGACAGAAAACACATAAAACTACCAGAAGTAAGAAGACTTCCTGGTCAGACACTAGGTCATTTCCAAAATCTAAGAAAGAAACCCCAGGGTCAAGGCTGCTCCAGGGACCCTGAGACCTAAAGCAAGGAGATGCTCTTGTTTCATGATCACGCTCTTCACTGCTGGCCTTTGCTTGGCTTTATTCTTCCCCCTTGCAGGTGGTTTTTCTGAAAATGGGGGAAAGATACAGTCACAGGCAACTCCAGCTTAACATCATCCCAATTCAGCAAACGCAGAGGGCAGTCCTTCTGTCTCTTTGCTTTGGTGTGTAAATACCCTAGGAGTGGTCAGGGAGCTACAGTGGGTTACGTTGAGCCCACCCTGGCCAGAGCTGGACTTTGCACAAGCTATTCCCTCTGCCTGGAACCCTCTTTGCCTCACTTTTCTTTCTGCCTAAGACCTACTCTTCCTATACATCTGAGGTTATGAATCTGCCTCTTGCAGGAAGCTTTGTCTGACCACTGTGTGAATCTTCATCACACTGTATGGCAACTGCCTGTCTCTTTATTTTTCCTCTTGATTACTCTGTGACTTCCTTAAGGCTTCGTGTTGCATTCCTAGAGGTTAGCATAGCACCTCACAACCAGTTGGAACCCAACTAATGTCTGGTAAACAAACAAAATGGTTGTGGGACCAAGCCCTGTTGGAAAATGTCAGAGTCAGGGAGACTGTGTGCTGTAAGATATGAAAACACTAAAAGATCCTGAAATGACAGATGATCTGGGTGATTTCAATGTCACCAGAAAGAGATGAGAAACTCATTTTTCTCAAGAGCAGGTAAGACAGCTGAACAACCCAGGTGTGCCACACTGTGCCCCGGGTCTAGAAGCTTAGGATTCCTATTCTTGGATAACATTCCTTTACAGTTCAGGAACTTCCAAACCTGGCGGGGTGGGGGTGGACCAGCAGTGAACTGGAGGTTGTTTTCACTGTAAACAAAGGTCCTGATCCACCTTGTTGCTTATACAGTACCCTCCTCCTATATTTCATCTCATCATTTCAAATTCTAATCCGTGAAGGGGAGGGGCTGGAGTGGAGGAGCAGAAAGGAAAGAGGAGGAATAACTGAGGATTTGTATTGTGGTTATTTCCACTTTCAACTAAGACTGTGCCCTAGTGACTTGTTAGCTAGTTTTTTTTTTTTCTTTTCATTTTAATTTAAGAAGTTATAGATGCTGATGGGAATACAAATGAATATAAGGCGGGGAGGGTATAGCTCAGTGATCAAGCACGTGCTTTGCCTGCATGAGGTCCTGGGTTCAATCCCCAGTACCTCCATTAAATAAACAGATAAATAAATAAATCTGATTACCTCCTCCTCAAAACAAACAAAGAAATTAACATAGCCGCGTTGGAATATAGTTTGGCATTTCCTAGGAAAGTTGAACATAAGCGTATGCTATTCCTCCCACACTGCACTTCTCAAACTTACCATGTGTGGGAATCACCAGGGGGGAATCTTGGTAAATGCAGATTCTGGGCGCAGAGGAGCTCACACACACGAGTCAGGAAACCTGTGCAAAAATGTTTACAGCTACGTTGCTCTAATTACCAAATTGGAGACCAGCCATTGGCAGTGAAGGTGCAGATGAGGTGTGGTATCGTCACAGGGTGACAATGACCGAACTACAGCTGCCTGCAGCGACGGGTGGAATCTCACAGCCTTAAGAGGCAAGTGAAGGAAAATTAGCCATCCAGGTCAACAAGGGGCAACACTAAGCAACATGTTATTTAGGTGACAAAACTATTTTAAAGTAATTATTACACAAAATTAGAGACTGGAAGAAGGTGGTGGAATGAAGAAGCTGATGGATGGAAACAGGTGAAGGGTTTCTTTAGTACTAAGAATGTTCGTTGGTGGTGGTTACCCAGGTGTTTTATTCCTTAAATTGCACATTTATGTTTTATATATTCTGTTTTGATTTTTTTACATAATCTAAACCTTTATTTTTATTTGGAGGGGCTGTAATTAGGTTTATTTATTTATTTGTTTTAAATGGAGGGGCTAGGAACTGAACCAAGGACCTCGTGCACGCTAAGCACGCACTCTACCACTGAGCTCTACCTTCCCCGCTGTTTTATACGTTCTTGTATGTGTGCCAGATTGTATTTAAAATTTTTAAACTTAAAAGATTACAAAAAGGTATACGGCATGATGTCAGTCACTCAAACAACTGCGTCACAAATGCTGCTATCACGTCCCCAGGGATAACCTGTCGGGCATTTAGGTTGTATCCCGAATGTTTTTGCTACAACAATGGTGTTGCAACATATTTGGACCTGCCCCCTTGTGCACATGTGGAGAAGAAAGGATGGAAATCAGCCCTGGTGGGTCATTGGCAGGGCACATTGAAAGACTGATGGCCGAACTGCCCCCCAAAGTGGCTGCAAACATTCATACTCCCACTGGCAATGCGTTAGAAACCTAATCTCCCTGCACTCTTAAGAGCAGTCCGTGTTATCACCATTCCTACATTCTACTGATCTGGTAGGTGAAAGGAAAAAAGAGGAATTTATGGTTAATACTCATTCCTTTATAATTAGTGAGCCTGCAAATGCCTCTTATAGGTTTGTTGCCCAGAATCTGCATTTAACACGATCCCCAGGTCACTCTTCTGCACATTAAAGTTTGAGAAGCACTGAAAATAAAACCTGCATTTTAACAAGGTCCCCAGTGATGCCCGTGCACAGTTTGAGACGTGCAGTGAGGGAGGAATGGCTGGATCACAGCATATGCTCACCTTTACCAACGTGTGTGTGTGTTTAATCTTTTCTATTCAGTCAGGATATAAAACAGGACTTCAGTGTATTTTTAACTTGCATTTCTTTAATCATAAGTGAGCCTGGACATCTTTTTTCAAATTCTTAGCAGCCACATTCATCTTCTCTGGGAGCCAGCTAGTCACTGAATCTTCTTACTTTGCTTCAAACACACCAGAGCCGATCTCCCGAGAGCCTTTGCGGTTACTGTTTCCTGCCCCTGGAATGCTCCCTCCCTTCTTCCCAGGGCTGCCTGTTACATTCAGGTTTTAGCTCAAAGGTCACTTCCAGCCAGACTCAGGTACTGCCCCCAGTACCATTCTTCATCACACTGCTCCATTTCACCTTGATTGCCGCACCCATCGCTATCTGAAATGACCTGTGTGTTCGTTCATTCATTCATTCATTCATTCATTCCTTCTCTGACTGCCCTGCTGGATCTTGCTCTGCCTATTCCTCCAGCCCCAGCGCTTGGAACAGAGCGAGGCAATAGTCTGGGCTCAGATTATCATCAGATGAAAAAAAGAAGTGAATTATTGGCAGATGAAGAAATGAGTTTTGCTCCTGTCCAGCTTTACACCCCATTTGGGAATCATTTTTATCTGGATAAATATTTCTTCATTCATCCCTGTATCCACAGTGGAAAGTACTTAGTGATAATGACAGAAGTGAGGTGGCTTAGGAGAACACGACCCAGGCAGGGTGCTCACACACCCGCAGGAGGCCCAGGACAATCAGAGAGCCGATGAAATTGTTATCTATTTCTCTTAAGAAAGCAATTACTTGACCAATATTAAATGAGTAATACTTTATTATATTACTATATTAACTTATTATAATACTCGTTTAATATAGAGAGAGAAACGGATATTTCTGGCATGGGAAATCTGCAGCTCAGAAGGGTTGGGTAAGGTCAGCCCAGGCTTGTTTGCTTCCAATTTATTTCCACATAAAACAATATCTGTGCCGAGTTCATTGGAGCCACCAATTCTAGACGAGTGTTAGCTACGATTACAGGTAACTGCAACTCTTACCCTGTTATTATTAGTGACTGTTAACATTCACAGAGCATTGCCTCTGTGGTAGACAT
Source organism: Camelus ferus (assembly GCF_009834535.1). Classification (NCBI taxonomy): domain Eukaryota; kingdom Metazoa; phylum Chordata; class Mammalia; order Artiodactyla; family Camelidae; genus Camelus; species Camelus ferus. The sequence continues at coordinate 7,017,112 of NC_045714.1, read as the reverse complement.
TGCTCCGTGTACTTACATATACGAATTCATTCATCCTCCCAACCACCCTGGCTGTCTTAGCATCGCCATTTTATTGATGAGAAAACTGGGGCACAGGGTAGCTTTCTCCAGGTCACATGGAAACAGAGCCCGGATTCTCACCCAGGCCAGCCCCAGTCCGTGTGCTTAGTAATTATGTCCTACTGCCTCTGGAATCTTTGTAATGCTTTGTAAGGAGATGTAGAGTGGCCAGGAGAATCTTCCGTGTAACTCAGAGGAATACTTTATCTCTTGGCAAAATACTTATGTTATCAAAATTACAAATACTCTCCATTTTCCTTTTACGAAATGACAAGGGTTGAGAAGTTACTAACTTTCTCTGTGAAGGAAAGGGCCAACCTAACAACCATTAAAAATAAGTCAGGATAAAGGGGGAGGGTGTAGCTCAAGTGGTAGAACACATGATTAGCATGCACGAGGTCCTGGGTTCAATCCCCAGTACTGCCTCTAGAAATAAAATAAACCTAATTACCTTCTCCCCCCAAAAAGATAATATAATAATAAATAAAATTAAAAAAATAAATCAGGATAAAGGTGATATGTATATAAAGAAGGTGAAAGTAACTAGTTTCCAAGAGAAACAGCCTATGGAGTACTTTGAAATGTGTGTCTAGTTGATTCCCTTGTTAGGTGATTTTGCTGAAAATAATGAAAAATTGTCACCTATAAAAATCTCTATCCACGTGTTTAAACTTAAAACAGAATTTCCTCATCTGTTTAAACATCTTCCAAATAAAGAGCTTCAGTGGGTTTGAAATCCACTTGTTAAAAATACAGTGATGCACCCTCTTCAGTTTAATTTGCCAAAGCCCCAGGTTGAGTAGCAGGGAAGATGAACATTTCCAAGCTGGATTTCAAAGACAATGAACAGTGTGTATAAATGGTGGGTGGGGCTAAAAAGGGAGACTCCTGACTGACTACACAGATACTGTGCTTTCATTTAGATCTACATACCCTGTGAGGGTTTCTTCCTTCAATTTTTCAGTTACGACCCTTAAAATCAAGCCATTAAAACCAAACATGGTAATAAACTTAATTTAGGACCATAACTTCGAATGGCTGTATTGTAAAATATTAACATAATGCCTTCAAAAAAGGAATCAAGTTTTAATCAGCTGCTGTCATTATATTTGTGGAAAACATTGATCATTTTCATTTTTTTTTTTAAATAATACATGCAGGGAAAATGCAAATCTAGAGCATGGTGAGATATCATTGTATTGTCAGTTTGACTGGCAAGAGTTAAGACAGCTGATAATACCCAGTGTGGGAAAGGTCGTGGCTCCGTGGCACCTCTGACCTTGCTGGGGGAAGTGAAAATTGGTGCCTCCACTGTAGCATTATTTCTCCTCTTCTTTTCTTTTTTATTATTTCTTACATAGTCACATATAATCCAACCAGTGTATACATTCATTTAAGAAGCTAACACTTGCTACAGAGATCATAGATCATAGCTGCACTATGCACATAGCAAAGACTGGGAAACCACCCAAGTGCCCATCAACAGGAGGGTAGATGAATACACTGGTATTTTCACACCATGGAATATTACACATCAGTCAAGATATGTGAACCGTGACAATCTGGATGATCTTAGCAATATGATAAATGGGGTTGGGGGAGTAATTCCTGGAAGATTACATACCTTTTCAATGAAGTTCTTTAAAAATTAAAATTGTTGAGGAGAAAGGGTATATAGCTCAGTGGTAGAATGCATGCTTAGCATGCATGAGGTCCTGGGTTCACTCTCCAGTACCTTCATTTGAAAAAAATAAAACTGCGTATTTTTTTAGGAATACATGCAAGTGCACAAAAAAAAAAAAACCCAACTTTGCTTATAAGAAGCAGCAAAGGAATGAAATATGAAGGGTTTAGGTTGATCACTATTAAATTGGGGAGAAATAAAGAAGGACATATGAGAAATGCAGGTTCTAGTTAAGGTCCTAGCTTGGGGCAGTGGGCTTCCTGGTACTATGTCGTAGCAAACCAAGGAACAAACAAGCAACCACATACAGGCGAGGGGTGGATCAGTGATGACAAAGAGGTCTTGCACCAAACATTGATTAATCCCATTGTGTACACCTAAGCTGAAGAAATTAGCTACAGAGGCGGCAAAAACAAACCCAGATACACACCTCAAGTAGTAAAAAGGGGTATCAGATGTCACCCAACCTCTTGGCTGGGTGCATTTCCTCTTTTAACTTCCCGAGAGGCAACTACTGTCCCCTGATGACCCAGTATCCTTCTGAGACATTCCAAAAGGACACAGGTAAACACAAGCACACATGTATGTGTTGAAATGGCTTTACGTATATGTGTAGCTACACCCCCCCCAAAGAAAACTATAAAAATTGCTTTAAAAAAAATTCGCCTCGAAAAATTTAACCTCGAGTAACTTCATTACACAAACATCACTACCATCAATTCACAACTTGAAAATCAACGGGCAGTTTGAGGATAATAGCTCTGTTTTTGAGAAATATAAAAATGCTCATCTCGCAGGCAGTCCCCTAGAGTTTGTCAACGGGAACCTCACAGAAGGCGAATTACAGGACACTGCGAAACCCCAAAGGGCCCGAGCAAGCCACAGCGAAAAACTCACCCGAGGCGCTGTCAGAAATACGGATTCCCAGGCCCCACCCCACGGGGTCAGAGCTGAACCTGAGTTTTTTTTAACCAAGGCCCCCACGTGATTCTCAGGTTCGGGCAAGCTTGGGGCACAGCCTCGCCTTAAGTAACTCCCCAACTTGAAGAAAGTAAACACCTGGGGCATGTAGGTGGCTTTCTTGCTCCCTGTTGGTTGTCGTTTACCTGGTGCAAGGAGGGGTCCCCCTCGGGTCTCATCAAGAGCCCAGCCAGTCTGAGCACGAACGCCAATTAGCTCAACCCCCGGAGGACCACGCCTCAGTCACCTGCTGGGCGGGGCCCTCGCCCCTGTTGGCCGCGAGGCTTCATCTGTGTGGTCTCAGACCCCGGGCGCCAGGATCCCGGAGCCGCGGCGCGGGTTGGGGTGGAGGTGGGGGTGGGGGGTGGGGAGCGCGAGGGAGACGCTGCTTAGCAGTACGGATTCCTGGGCCCCGCCGCCTGAAGCCAGAACTTTCGGAATCTGCATTTTTAACCAGCTCTTCCAGGACCAGTGGTTCACCCTGCAGTTGGAGACACTCAACTCTCATTTAAATTTTAAATTCGAATATGCAGCCACGAGTGGAGGTCGTGCTTCTCAACCTTGGCTGCACATCAGAATAACCTGGAGAGCTTTTAAAAATATATATATCCCAGTGCCGAAGTTTCAGTCCAGACCAATTAAATCAGTATCTAAAAGCGCAGCCCGCGCAGCAGCCGCCGCGACGGCACCACCTGGGAGCTCGTTAGAAATACAGACGCTCAGGCCCCACCCCAGACCCACTGAGGCAGAATCTGCATTTTAACGAGATCCCCAGTGATTCGTGCGCACATTAAAGTTGGAGGAGAGCAGTGCTTCTAAAATTTTAATGGGCAAACGAATCACCTGGGGATCTCGTTAAAATGCAGACACGGTTTCTCAAACTTTAATGTGCATGCGAATCACCTGGGGAGCTTGTTAAAATGCAGATTCTGATTCAGCGGGTCTAGGGTGGAGCCCGAGAGTCTGCATTTCTAACCAGCTCCCAGGTGGTGCGGGCTGCCCGGGTGCGGACCACGCTTCCCCTGGAGTCCTGAGGCCTTGGCTCTGGTCCAATCGGCCGTCAGGGCGCCTGATAAATCGCCCTGCTCCGCTGAAGAGCCGAATTGCCGGGACATGCGCGCTCTGGCCGAGGCGGGGTGGTTGGGGGGTGTAATTTCCGAACTCCGGGAATTGGTTGTGTGAGGCTGGCCACTCGTAGGGACGCGCCGGAGCCCGGATCCTCACGCCATGTCGCGGCGCAAGCAGGCCAATCCCCAGCACTGCAGCTCCAAGGAGCCGCAGCCTGAACGCCAGGAGTTCGCCGAGGCTGCCCCGGAGGTGGTGGGGGAGCCGGGTGAGTAGCGCTGCGGACGCCCGACCCAGGGCTGGAGGCAGTTTCTCGGACGTTCCCCAGACCCGCGCCGGTGCGAGGTCCCCGCCATCGGGCGTGGAAGGGTGGGTGCAGCTTCCAACTCGAGTTCTGGGGCTCAGACCTGGCTACTTCCCGCCTTTGTAAATTACACACCCCGCTCCTTGTAAATTCACCCTCCTCGGGTAAATTACGTCGCTCCCTGCGTGGGTTCCTGCTGCCACTCCCCCTAAAAGCTATTCAATGAAGGTTCATTTCCCGAACGCGTTGGAAGGATGCTCTGAGACCTTCCGAGGCTGTCTTCGGGGTGCGCCGGCAGCCGGGTCCCCGACCTCCTTGGCTCTGGGCTGGGTCTGTGCGCCTGGAAGGTGGGCGTTCTGAGACCCGGGCCCCCGGCGTCTTTCCGCGGGATGGAGAGGGAATATCTGGAAAATGTCTGAGTTTCTGCCAGGACCCCGGGGCCGGGTGCTGGAGAGACACAGCAATGAACAAGGAGGAAAAAATCCCGGTCCTTGGAGCTTATGGCCCAGTGGGGACGAGCTAGATGGCACACGAGATAAAGCGGTGGAGCGTGAAGTGTGCTAGGGGTGAGCGCTGGGGTAAACATAAAGTTGGGAAGGGAGTTAGATGGGGAGGGGGGGACTGTCCAGGGACCGCCTCGAAGGAAGGCACCTTCGAGTAAAAATCTGCAGGTTGTAAGGGAGCGAGCCCTGGAGATGGCGGAGGGGAGAGCGTTCCAGGCAGAGGGAACAGCAAGTGCGGAGGCCTAGGGCGTCAGCCAGGCTGAAGCCTGGAGCGGGACTGACTGAGGTCTGAGAAGTGATGGGGGCCCGAGATCCAATAAGGTCTTTGAAGTGAAGAGGAGCCAGGGTGGGGTCGGGGAGTGAGCAGGGCAGTGCCGCGATGGGATTTCGCGGGCTCTCCCCTGCTGCCCCAAGGCTGGGGCGAGGGGGGGGTCCCTAGACTGCTCTAAGCCCCCGGAGCACTATTTCTTACCCCGTGGGCCTCAGAGCTCCGCTTCTGAAGAGCCTTCAGGTAGGAAGCTTCGAGAATTCGCTGAATTCCTCGGTCTACCCTCAGGCTCCTCTCCCCCTCCTCATGCGTTGGAATCTCAGGGGTGGGGGCGGAGTCGGGGAATCTGCATTTCTCAGGCGCTTCCCCTTCTGATGATCTTGCACTCAGATAAGACTGTGTAGGTTTCTGCTTGACAGCCTCTCTGCTCTCCACCTGCCCTCCCGGCCAGGTTAGCTGCTGCCTTTTGCTTAGCAAGAGGGTGGGGGGAGGCATCTAGTCTCTTCCGCCAGAAAGATCCTACCTCCAGCAGCGCAGCCTGTCTGGTGGGCTTTGATAACCACACGCTCCCAAGGAGGCAGTGGAGGAGCGAAGCTTACTTAACGCAGCCACTCCCACACTGACGGTTTGTGTTTAAAACTAAAGCTTGGCTACCATAACCAAAATGCCATAACTGCCTTTGTGCTCAAGGCCTAGGACGGGGACAGGTAGGTGGAGCGGGAGGGTCTTCCTGGGGTGGGGGCAGGGCGCTTGCTGATCCCCTGTAAAAGAATTGGGGAGTTACTGAGGATGTTGAATCCTCCCTGAATAAACCCAGGCTGTTCAAAATGAGTGCCATGGGCTACTTTTTATTCCGGCAAACAACACTTGGAGGGCACCTCCTGGAGCCTTGCCCTTGTGTCTGGAAGGGCTGGGGAGGGTGTTTTGTATAGAGCAGCACTCGGGGTGCCGGCGCACCCCGACACCAGCCACCGCGGAGGAGAAGAAAGGCCTTCCAACTGATGTGCCCCCTCCAGTCGTGGTAGGTCTGTTAGAAGGCTGAGCGAGAGGCCCGCCTTTTTTTTTTTTTTTTTAAGGTTGGGCCACTCTTAACTCACTCTTAACTGGCTTTGCAACTTCTGTAGCTTTTGGAAGAAATTTAATGGAGCGGGTCAGTTGATAGACAGTCACCACCAGTGGGAAAATAAGAGGGGCAGGAAAACAAGCTTGTGGAGGAACCATCTCAAGGCAGTTTCTCAAAGGGTTAAAATGGCCACTGTGCTAAACTGTCCAATGTGGCCCACCCCTTCCTTCAGACCAGAAGGGCCTCTGCCCTAGCTGTACCTTTCTCAGGAGACTGTGCTTCCGAACTTCCTTGCTTTCCCGGATGCTTAAAGGTGAAGGAAGTCGCCTCTGGAGGCCCCTCATGCCTCTGTGGATTCTGCATGGGTGACCCTTTATAGCCTTGGGCACAGGTTTCTGATAGCTTTAACCCATCAGTCTCCCATCTTCAAATGTGCGTTGCACAATGTGTTTCGCTGTCCCTGAGAATCTGGTGGCTCATCTGTGTGCACGTTGGTGAATAAAACCATTAACATTTATACAGTCCTGACTACTGTATAAGGTCCTCTTACTTTATGTGTAAGGTCTGTAAGTAGAAGAATTTAATCTTCACCTAAACCTGTGAGATAGGGGCTGTAATCTCCATTTTACAAACGTGGAAACTGAGGAACAGGGAAGTTGAGTAACTTATCTGGGGTCACACAGCTAATAAAAAGATAGAATTGGAATTTGAAACTTACCAACTAGCTTCCTGGTCAGTTTCCTAAACCTTTGTGCTTTACAACCTTTCACTGAGATTCCAGCTATTCAGTCTTATGTGGTTTCTGTGGGATTGAAAACTCTCAAAAGTTTAATGACTTTCTTTTTAACAAGTGAATTGCTAAACAATGCAAGATTTTGTGTCTTCCTCTGAGGGACATAAGCTGGACTGTAGGTCTGGCAAGCGTGAGTTCGAATGAGCTGAAAGCTTCTAGCCCTGCAGCCTTGAGCAGCATTTCCTCTGAGCCGGTTTCCCTTCTCACAAGGCAGAAATTCTCAAAAATGTGGTCCCCAGACCAAAAGCATCGGCTGGGAACTTGTTAGAAATGAAAAACTGTCAGCTCCACTCCAGACCTACTGAATCAGGAGCTGCAGAGGTGGACCCCGAGCTGCCATACCTTAACAAGCCCTCCAGGTGATTCTGATGCTCGTGTGTTTGAGAAGCACTGGCTTGGGGTTGTGGTGTACTCCTCCCGTTTTAATGTGCATGGGAATCACCTGGGGATCTCGTTAAAGTGCACATTGGTTCTGGAGGTCTGGGACCTGAGGTTCTGCATTTCTAACTAACTCTCAGGTTATGCTGATGTCAGCGCTCTGGGGACCACCCTTTGCATAGCCAAGGCTTAGAGGGTGGTATGAGGATATCACTTGGGAGTGCTTTAGAAATGCAGGTTCCTGGGGTCTGCCCTTAACCACCCTCATCCCCAGTTGAGGCTTCTGAAAGTACATTTAACCAACAATTCAAGTGATTCTGATATAGCTGTCAGGGCTGTCCTATGCATCACTGGATGTTTAGCAACATCCCCGGCCTCTACCCTCTAGATGCCCCCATCATAAACATGTGTGCACATGATCATGATAATTAGGTGTCCTCAGGCATTGCAAGATGACCCCCAGTTGAGAGCCACAGGACTAGGTCACTTGTTCAGACCCTGTTAAGGGGCTTCAGGCATCACAGCTACTTGGATGAGAAAGCTGTGGTCCTTTAACTGAAGCCCTGTGATGGCATTTACTTGACAGAGGCCAGGCACTGTACCGAGAATTTACACTGTACATCTCTTAACTCTGAGGCAGTTAGTGATCCCTTTTTACAGACAAGTAAACTGAGGCTCAGAAAGGTTAAGTTGCCAGTAATTAACAGCTAGCATATAGCTAAGCAAACCCTGTGCCTAAGAGCCCTCACCAGTGTGTTGTACACCTTCTCATGGTAAGAAGGTTTATCTGGACAAACCTCTCAAGGAAAAGAGAATCCACCTCTATGTCTGGAGCCGAGAGTCCCTGACCTTGGCCTACAATTCATAAGCTGGTCAATATAGTTTTCTTTTAAGGCGTAAGGCATTGACAGCACCTCTCTTTACCCTGGCCTTAAATCTGTTTGGAGAGAAATCATTTTACAATCTTTTAGGAGTATTTTGTCTTTGTTATAGAAACTTTTAAAACTACATATTAGATTGAACCATGTGAGTTACCTGACCATTCTGGCCCCAAAAAAGGCAGTTTCACATGATTCATCCTTACTAACGGTAGAGAATGAGACAATGGACTTCACGTGCCAGGTGCTCAGCTTCAGCTAAGTACAGGTGGCCAGTCTTCTGTACAGCCATTCCGCTGGATTATTTTGAAGCCCATCAGACACATAGAACTTATAAATGCCCAGCCCTAAATGACGAGAATGCTGTTAAAAACTTTAATTTCATCTTCACGTCTTAAAAGCCCTTATCAAACTTTCAGTGAGTGTTCGTGTGTCCCACAGTCTTAAATGGCTTTTCCAATAGGTTTAAATCAGGATCCAAAAAACGTCTTCGTGTTGCAGACATGTCCTTTAGTCTGATTTTTCCCTCCATCTGTCAAGCTGAAACAATGGCATTTTGTTCTGCAGAGCAGTGGTTCTTGACATGTGGCCTCTGACCTGTCACTGAGTTGAGACAAAATGAGTTCAGAAATGGAGAATAAGCACTTAAAAATAGCTCGGCATCCAGCTCTCTGTCGTCTCTAAATAACGTTTGGGCTTTTATTGTCTTATTTCACTTTTCTCGTAATTAGTGTATATTTTATACAAATATTGGCCAGTGATGGATCGGAAATTATTGAAGGAACTAAGCCTTCCCTACGTTTTTTGAGAAGCGCTGTTGCCGAGTTTTGCTGCCTGGATCTTTGCCGTTTGTGTACCTGTCATGTTAGCATGTTCCTTTGTCCCCTGCACTTCCCTGGAAATTGGTATTTAGAAGAAGAAGACTTCAAGACCAGAGTGCACATGGCTTTTAATTTTAAATGGTTTTGGAGGGGGTGGGTAGGTAGGTGAAATGAGCCCAAACCTGCTGTATTATAAGACGTACCATGGTGCTTGTATTTGAGAAATGAAGTAACACTTTGTGTCTCAAATTTCAGCTGCAGAACTAGATAACGAGGTTCCAAAGCCACCTTGTCCCTCCACCGACAGCAGTGACACCCAGAAAGCCCCTGTAACTGCTCTTCCTTCAGAGTCAAAGGAACAAACGGCCACCCTTGGGGAGAGGACGTTCAACTGTTGCTATCCAGGTAAAGAAGAACCTCGAACGTGCTGAGCCCCATCTGGGCACCCGGCACAGCCGCGCGAGCTCAGTTCGCTGCATCCATTCGCTCACTGACTCCTGGCGTTGTCCCAGCCACAGTCACTGCACAGGAGCCCTCTCCGGGGTGCTGCGTTTCCTGGGCATCAGAGCTCAGTGTGTGACTCCAGAATTTCAGATTCACGGTAGCTTCCTTTTTGAGGTTATGTAAAGAGAACCTGTTTCTCTCTTCTAGGTTGCCATTTCAAAACTGTTCACGGCATGAAAGATTTAGACCGCCATCTACGAATCCACACGGGTAGGTACCCATTCATTTGTTCAAAACTGTAATGTTTAAAAAACCCAACACCCTCAGGAAATAGGTATGAGTGAAGTGCTGGACAGAGAGCGGTGAGCAGGACAGAAACGGTCTCTCTGCCTCGTGAAACTTAGTCTGGTCGGGTGGGCTGTGACCTAAAAAGTCACAGAGGCGAAAATGGTAACTGAGAGGCCAGGGGGAAAGTGCTGGGACTGTGGGAAGGGTATTTGGTCCAGGCGGGTCATGAGAGGCTGTTCGGAAGATGCTCTTAAAGTGTGGAAGATGGCTGAGTCACCTGACAAGGGGCAGGAAGGGTTCAAGGCAGAGGGAACAGCAGGGCAAAGGCTTGAAGGAGCAGAACGGGTGTGAGATGAAGTTGGGGAGGTTGGCAGAGGTGGGGGGGCTGCCACACACAGGCCTGGTGTAGTAATCTTAATACCATAAGACCAATAAGGCTGCTCCTTAAAGGTGCCTTTCTTCAGAGCAACCGGCTACTGAGAAGACAAAGAAATAAGATGTGCTGGAGCAAAGGGATGCATGATCTAGAACCAGGGTCTGCACACTGCGGCCCAGGGGCCAAATCCAGCCTATTACAAATATATGACAGTAATCCCATTATATATTAACAATTATTATGAAAAGTAAGTGTTTTCTGGCCCTACAGTGGCATTATGGAGTAATTGCTGGAGGCTGCATGGTGCACAGAGCCTAAGATTTACTGTCCGGCTTTTTTATAAAAACTTTGCCAACCTTTTGTCATTAGTGTGGACCTAGATGGGTTAGGGTACTGATCTCTTTGCTCTTACAGAAACCCAACTAAGTGACTTAAACACAATCCAGTGTCCTAAGTCCGATTTAAGAAGTGAAGAGTCCACAGCTGGTAGGGGAGCTGTCCCCTTCACATACGGCCTCATCCCCTGGTCCAGGGCAGCTGCGCTGCACTCCAGGTCTCCGCGGGTGGAAAACCAGCAGGAGGAGGGGCTCACGGCGTCCCTCCCTCGGGCCGTGCCCCAGAAGCAGCATCCCCTGTGACTGGGGGATTTGTGCAGAGCTTAGTTGTGGCCACATCAAGCATCGGGGGGGCTGGAAGGTGGTTTTTAAGAAGGGCAGCCTCATGCCCAGCTAAAACCCTGGGGCCTCATTAAGAGGACTGCTTCTGCACAGTTAGTTGTCTCTGCTGGAAATGGGCATTGTGCTCTGGAAATAGAGAACGAAGGGTCAGCTTTGGCTGGGACTATGAAATGCTTCTTAGCAAAGGGAATGTTGAAAGACAAGGCTGCCAGGATGACGTTGGAAAGAGCGTGCAGACTGCGGGAACCATTTGAACAAAGATGAGACCCCCACCAACGTGGCACTTTTAGGCAACTTCGAAGTGGGTGACTGCCCTGGTGATAACTGAGTGGTCTTTCTCAGTTGGGGCGGTGCTACTGCCATCTAGTGGGTGGGGCCCAAAGGTGCTGCCAACATCCCTCAATGCTCAGGACAGGTCCCACAAAGAACTGTCGGCCCCTGATGTCAGCAGTGCCGGGTGGACCTCGCGAGGCAGGGGCTGGATTAATAATGTTTTATTGAGGATAATACAGAGCATGATGGGGACACAGAAAGCATAAAGCAAGGCTCTGTCCTTGGTGGGGTTCACTGAGTCAGGAACGTGATGTAGGCAGACCCGTTGCCCCTCTGGCCAAGGAACACTTAGGCTACTTCTCTGGTTCCAGGTTCCAAGGCAACTGCTCTCTCTAGTTCTTTGAATCTCTTGAATGGTAGAAAGTAGGAGTGGGTCCTGGGAGCCTCACAGCATCTCCCCCTCTGGGCATGACCCAGAAGTAGGATCCCTTGTGACAAGAAGGAATAATGAGTAAAAGTGACTAATGGTTGCATAAAACCAAAGGACTTCCGTCCCGTGATGTCCAAGTTAAGTACGTGGCCAGCCTCATGGTTTCAGGGACTCAGGTTCGCACTTTGTTGGTTTGACATCCCAAGGGTGTAGCTCTCATTGGCATGGTCTGAGATGGCTTCCTCTTTAACGGCACAGCCTAGATGTTATCTCACTTGAGTTAGGCGATGCCCATTTGGCCAGAACTTAGTCATATGGCCAGTGTTCAATGTGGAAAAGAAGGCCAGGAGCTTGAAGTCTTGAATCTGTGGCAAGTGCCCAACTATGAAGAGGAGAGATGAGAAACATAATTAGAAAAAGAACTGATAGATAGGCCTGGTGGTATCTCGGGGCCCGCTGTAAGTGAGAGACAGGGATGGCGGTATGTGTAAGTGATCACTGAAGGCTTAAGCTTCACCTCTGCCAAATGAGTACAGTAGTTCTCAAACCAGTTTTGAGATCCTTTACACTTCAAAACTGAAGATCCCCAGAGTTTTTTTATCTACAGTTAATTGCACTCGAAGTTAAAAACCAAACCTTTAAAATTTAATTGATTTTAAAACATTTATTGATTTTAAAATAGCACTAAGCCCATTCTGTATAAACACATCTAAGGAAAGTAACTATTTTCCAAAACAAAATGTGACCAGTAACACTGTGTGCACATTTGCAAACTTACCTCTTTTAATAGTTGGCTGGATTCTCATGCCTCTGTCCCCGTATTCAGTCCACTGCCCTGTGTTGCTTTGGTTGAAGTATTGGAGGAAAATCTGGCCTCTCACATAATGTAATGGAGGAGTATTTTGATAGCCTTTTCAGATAATTGTATTTCTTTAATACTATACCAAAACACAGCAAATGATAGTTTCTTAAAGACTAGTTGCTGTATAGAATTTGCAGTCAAGTCATATCCGTGAGTTTTTCAAACTGTTAAATTAAAATCCCTTGGTCTGTTTTCTACTCTGATTGGCTCTTACCCAGCCTTGGTTGGAGGAGGAGTGGGTGAAGTCTGCATGGTGCCGGGACAAGTAACAGTCCAGCAGTCCCTCACCTTACATCCAAATATATTAAGTTAAATGTTAAAGTCCATTCCTTATTAGGAAATACCGGATGACAAACGTACAGTATAAGTAGACAGGTGAAAACAATTAACAAAGACCCGAAAGAAGACATTAAATATGACTAAAGTGTTAGCTTAGAAAACACCGCTGAAGTTGAGACAAGTGTCCCACAAGAAAAATTTGCAGCATGGGGCAGAGTTAATCTTCAGAACACACAAGGATGCCTACAAATCAAATGACCCCCAGTGGAAAAGGGTTTGAACAAGCACTCAGTCAGTTAAGAAATAAAAGTGCCGATATTCCAATGAAAAGCCCACAAGCCAATAAAGTGCACAGAAACACAAATACTGTATCTTCCTCATCTGGTTAGCTAAAAAGTACTAAATTAAGATAGTGAATCGAAGAGCGTCGTCTATCACTGGGCACTTACTTTAATCACCGGCACACCCTCTTCCCCACCTGCCAAGCTGGAGAACGTGGTTATCTCGAGGGAGAAGACTGGGGTTAAGGATGTGTGAGTGAGGGGCACACAGGAACTGGACAGAGTGCTGACAGGAGCACAGTGTTTTCAAGTGAATTTCGTGTGTTCTCCCCGGCCCCTTCTGTCTTACTCCGAGAGTTCAAGTCTGTTCTTCTGGATCACGCAGATGGACTATTGTATCCCTGTTTGTTCTGGATCTGGAGTGCCCTGGTCTTGGTGCTTCTGGTCGGAGTTGACGAACAGCAGTGAAAGTAACCATCTGTATATCTTATTCCTTACTCTAATGGAATACTTAGATTTTTTTTTTTTTTTACCACCATTTATGGTTCAAGTCCTTACGATTCATAGGGATCATTTATCATGTGAAAGACTTTTTTTTTCTTCAAGGCTTCTGAGGTTGATTTTGAGGTGTGTTTTGTTTGAGGTTTTTAATCAAGAATGATGGTTGAATTTCAAATGTTTTGCGATTAAGATGGTTCTTTGGCATTTAGTCTCATAAAGAAAATTGACTTACAATGTGTGTGTTTTTATCCCACTTTTTTTTTCCACTAGGGTTAACCTATCATGAAGTGAGTTGAGGCTTTTTTTTTCCTTCCCCTATGCTATTAAACAACTAATTGAAGGTGGAAACACTTTTCCTGGGAAATTTGGTAGAACATGCCCACAATCCTCTGCTTACAACTTTTTTCAGAGGATGGAGGAGGTGTAGGTTAGGCTGCGATTAGTGTCAGTCTGAGTGGTCACTGAAGGCTGCTTGTCCCTGTCCGGCAGAGTCTGGCTCAGCTCTGCTCCCCGTGGTCTTCTCCCCAGGACCCAGCGGGTGGCGCCGTCTTTGTCTGGAACACATCAGATAAAGGCGTTCTTGACATTTTTTCTGCTGTGGAGTCCTGGTGATTTTGTGAAGCTGATGGCCCTTTCCCAGAACAATGTTTTTAAATATAATAAACTCACATTAAACCATACTTACGTACAATTGCTATCAAAGTGTTCAATGTGTGGCGTTTTAATACACTAAACCTTGCTTACCTGAAATCTGGTGAAGACCAGACATGTCAGCACCACTGGGAGCTTGTTGGAAATAGAGAATCTCAGTCCCCTACCCAGACCCACTGAATCAAAAACTGCATTTTACTATTTTGGGGAGTTCGGCTTGAGAAATGGGGAGATGTTGGTCGAAGGGAACAAACTTCCGGTTATGAGAGTTCTAGGGAAGTAATGTACAGCATGGTGACTGTCGTTAACAGTGCTGTATTGTGTACTTGAGAGTTGCTTAGAGTAGATCTTAAGTGTTCTTACTGCACTATGGAAATTATCTGAGGTGATGGAGGTGTTAACAGACCTGACTTTGGTAATCGTTTCTGAAGACGAACATGTATTAAACCATCACATCGTATACTTTAAACTTACACAATATATGTCAATTATATCTCAAAGCTGGGGGAAAAGAATCTGCATTTTAATGAGCCATCTCGCCCCCAGATGCATTTAATGTTAGGATCTAGTGGCTGGTCTACTAACTACCTTAATTGTGAAGAGTGATGAGCTTGAATGATACTTTGAGAACTACAGCAAGTAAAATGCGGTCTGAACACGGTTCCTGTCGATTGGTGAGGGTCTTGGGTTCCGTTAGTGTGGTTTGTCGACTGCATTTACAGATGCAGGGAATACTCAATTTCAGTTAGAGGTATTGGAGGTAAAAATGTAATCCATTCCCATACAAGATCTTGGATCCCCTAAATTTTATCCACGAGGCTCAAGTTAAGAACTCTTGATCTTCACAGGGAATATAGCCAATATTTTATAAGTGGAATATATAACCTTTAAAAATTGTGAATCACTATGTTGTACACCTGAAACTTACATAATACTGTAAATCAACAATACCTCAATTAAAAAAACTATTTAAAAAAAAAAAACCTCATCTGCAATGTTACAGGTCCTCTTGAGCAAGAGAAGCAAGTGTAGCCAACCAGAAACTGGCTCTCAAAAGCATTTGCCTAACAGGGACTTGTCAGTCGTGCTCATATCCCACTGGGCAGAGCCAGTCACACGTCCAGGCCTGCAGCTGGGACCATGCAGTGTGATGCTCCTGGGAAGAACAGCAGATATTTGAACAATAAACAGTTCACCTCAGGACACACCATGACTGATAGCAGTTTTTCGAAGTTATCGTTCTGTTTTCTCTTTCTTGATTCAGACTTTGTAATTCGATGTCTTCTTAGACCATCACCATTTTATTGAGTCTTCTAAATTGTGGTAAAGGTCTACTTAGACAAAGTCAATCACGGCTGCTCTCTGTTGTCCCGTCTCTTTTCCAGTTGTCTCTTAAAATGGTTCTTAGCCAGGTGCAAGTTTGCCTCCTTTTCCCCCAGGACCTTGGGCAATATCGGAAGTTATTTTTGACTCTTAGAACTGGGGAAGGCGGTGCTGCTGGCATCTTGCAGGAAGGAGTCAGGGATGCTGCTAAACATCCTACAGTACCTGGCCCCAGTGGTCCTAGTGCCGAGACTGAAAACCCTGACCTGTTAGTATCTTCTCTTTGAGCAAACCTCCCTCTTAACGATGATCTTTTTTAATTGATCAAGTGTTGTGTATTTTCATTTCTTCTAGTTTCACGAGTTGCATATGGTTTACTTGCTTTCAGCCATTTGTGTAAAATGGACTGAAGATCACAAACATTCTTCTCAAAAGTAATTAGGCTATAGGCTTTGATACCTAGAGCTCTCACTGCATCTCCTGGGAGTTTGTAATCTGATTTTTTTGAACAAAATTGTTTTAAAATATATCTGACAATTTTCAGGCTCACTCTTTTGGAAAAACTTTTAGTGAAACCAGGTTCGATTCATAAGTCAGATTCACATCTACTTGGTGAGCTGCCTCTTCAATATGAAATTTTTAGTGGCTTTCACCATGATTTGTTTTGCCTAATATTGCTATTTCTGATTTCTTTTAGCATTTTCCTCAAATATTTTCCTGTTTTCTACTCTGTCATTTTTATTTAGGTATCTTAAGAGCAATAAGCTGACTTTTTTTTTAAATATAATTGACACGTCTAATAGGGAGATTTAATCCATTTATGTTTGTTGTACTTAATGACATTAGTTTGATTTTTACCTTATTTTGTGTTCTGTTGTATTCTCTTTTTTGATGATTGATTCTCCCTTGTGGTTTGGAGGCAAAACTTTCCATTTTATTACTTATACCCCACATCTTGTCCACTTCCCATTTTTTTCTGTTGTTCTGATGTACACAGTTCAAATGTGATACATTTTGTCCTTTGCCAGATAGCTTTATTTTCTCTTGCCACTGAGTGCTCATTCAAGTATAGGATTCTCTTTAAATAATTTCTGCAGAACTTTGCAGATATTGTCTCCTTGCTATTATCCACTTTTGTCTAAGGAGTTGTGCTGATCAGGGCTTTTTTTTTTTTTTTTTCCTGAAAGCTTTAAGATCTCAGCACTCTTAGGCTTCTGAAATTATACCACCCTGCCTCTAGATAAGCCATCTTAAGACCCACGTCTGTCTTTAGTATTCAGAAATAATTATTTTCTCCAACTTCAGGTTCTTGAGTTGGGCATGTCTTTCTAGTTCTGACTTTCCCCAAGCATTTGGTTATTGGGTAGATTAATTTTATCTGGATGTGATCAGTCTGGAGTGGTTATTGGGGAAGGATGGAACAGAGTTTGGTGGAAATATTCTGGTGATCATTCTCAATGCGGTTCATCAACTAGTGAGTCAGAAGACCCCTATGCCTGCCATCTCTGATCTTGAATACTTCTGTAACCATTCTCATTTTCCCAAATGAGGTTAGGCCTGTGAGTTTCTCCTTCAGTCTAGTTTTTGTCTCTGTTTCTTAAGATTCTTCAAAAGTTCTGAGCCATCAATGAATAGCACACCTTTTTGTTTCCCAGTGTACTAATCTAGACCTCATAGTGTCCTGCTGTCTCTGGGCATTTGGACAGAAAGAAGGAGACCCACCCATGTGTTCAGACTACCACCTTGGTCAAATCTCTTTGTCATCATCTTGATAGAGAAAACCCTTAACACCTTGAATCTTATGTGTTTGAAGGGGACAAACCACACAAGTGTGAGTTCTGTGATAAGTGCTTCAGTCGGAAGGACAACCTGACCATGCACATGCGGTGCCACACCAGTGTGAAGCCCCACAAGTGTCACCTGTGTGACTATGCTGCCGTGGACAGCAGCAGCCTCAAGAAGCACCTGCGGATACACTCGGATGAGCGGCCGTACAAATGCCAGCTCTGCCCCTACGCCAGCCGCAACTCCAGCCAGCTCACCTGTCCACCTCCGATCCCACACAGGTAAGTCCCACACCTCGAGACCTCTGTGCCTGACTCGTTCCCTGATGTCTCAACCTTCATTTAGTTAAAACACAACTTAAATGACTTCATGGTGTCAGTAAAGAAATTTGGAACTTCTCTGGTGATTGTGAAGATTGTGGTTTCTTTCCCTGGGACAACAGCTTTTAGTAAAACACGAAAGTCTGACAGCTGGGTTTGCTAACATGACTGCGCAGAATACAGCTGGGGATGATTACCCAATTCAGCAGTCAAGAAGCAAAGGATGAATCTCAATAAAAGCCTGATGTATAAACTAGGTGTTT
This sequence comes from Camelus ferus, assembly GCF_009834535.1. Taxonomy (NCBI): domain Eukaryota; kingdom Metazoa; phylum Chordata; class Mammalia; order Artiodactyla; family Camelidae; genus Camelus; species Camelus ferus. Next base: position 6,999,582 of record NC_045714.1, on the reverse strand, counting down.
CTGTCATTTAACTTAAACTCTAATTGCATGGCTTAATTCAGAAACATGTAGCAAAATCAGCTGAACATAAATGCAGAGCACAAACTTCTAGTTCTAGAGATTAGACTTTGCAAAAAAGCTTTTCCTTTTCTTCTTTGTGAGACCCTGTTGCAATAGTAAGATAGAACAAGCCAACCCATCATGGCACAGAAAAATGGGTACTACAGGGTTCATAAGGAGGTTCATAAAATGAGAATTTTCAATGAATTCATAAAAAATGGCAAACAGACAGGAATACACTGACACCTAAAAGTGAATAAAGAAAACTATGTCCCAGGAGACAAATGGGAGGCAGCGGTAGAGTTGGGAGTCAGTCTTCCCAGCCAATGTCTGGCCGCCTTGAGAGTTCTGGACTTGGAGCTGGCATGGAGGCTGCAAAGGTCAGAGTTCAGAGGAGAAGCTGAAACCTAGTGGCAAAATGACCCAAACTGTCTATCAACAGGTTGCACTTATGTCTAATCCTTAAACCGATCTACTCCTCCTAAAGGCAACGTGCCAGCTGTGGATGATGTGTTACTTGCAGCAAATAAGTGGTGTAAAAAGTGCCAGATCTAACAAGTAACAAATGCTGGAGATAACAGAGTACCTGGGTGCTTACAAGAATTTATCCTTTCTAATTGTTATCTCCCCACCGGCAGAAATGTTGTATCCAAGAAGAGTTCTGTGAAAAAAAGGTAGTGAGAGCAAAGAGGTAGGGTTACTGGCTTTAAAGATAAAGAAACTTCCAAGGGACAAGGGGGAAAAAAGTTGGAAAACTAACAAGATAGAAGTCTAGTTTCTGACTAGGTCTAGGAAGAAAAAATAGAAGTGAGGAAATGAGAAAAGTTTTGCAATTCTTAGAGACTTGAGAGATGAGAGGGCTCACAACATGCTGCACAGGACAAAGGGAATGAACGGCTGGAGAGATCCATTACCTAGAAAAACTTCTCAGTAATATTGGCTACTAGGAAATAGTGGAACCGTACCCTCAAAGTTGAGAAATGATCTGGAACATAGACCTCTGTACCCAGCCAAACTATCTCAAGTACGAAAGTAGACTAGACAAAGGTGTGCAAGAACTCGGTGTTACTCCCAGCCACCTGGCTGATGGAAGTTACAGAAGATCAGCTCTAGCCAAATAAAAAACAAAATTTGGCATGAGATATTCAATGATGTGAATATCTGAATATAGCTGAATATAATCAAAGTAAAGGGAAGTAACAGAATAATACATACATAGAATGTTAAGAGGAAATTCCATAAATCAAACTCAAAATCCATAAGAAATTTCATGTAAAATGTTACATCATTAAATGACACGATGGCTTTTGACATTATGGTGAGATTCTCTTTGTCCTAAATGCACAAGAAGCAAGACAGAACGTGACCCCAAGTGAGCATGCGAGAAATGAGAATCAAGGGAAGGGGCGAGATAGGGATCTGGGATTAAGAGAAACAAACTACTGTGTATAAGAGAAGTAACAAGGATGTACTGCACAAGACTAGGGAAATATAACCATTACTTCATAATTACTTTAAAGGGCTTATAATTTCTACAAATATTGAATCACTGTTGCATACTATAAGTCGACTATACTTCCATTTTTTAAAAAAATCAATCTGACCTTGATACTAGCAACAGTCAACTGGCCCCGATGTGACAGTGACCCTGTAAGGAAGAGGATGTGATCCCAGGGCAGCATTTGGCTCTGGTGGATATTCACATACCCAGCCATAATGTCAGTTACCTGGGGTTTGATCCTAAAGTTTAAAAACAACTGGTTAAACATGAGAATTCACAAGTCAGTGCAGTAAAGCTATCTCTGACAAGCAGGGGAGGTAGTGTGACCAAGACGAAGGAGTCCTCAAACCTCTCAAGCTGATGGGCTCAACGTGGAGCTTATTACTCCACTTAGAAAGTAATGCTAGAAGAATGAAGGTCACAACCAACAGAAAGGAGGAGAAGGCTGGGGGAAAGGATGGGCGTGTAGGGTAAGTAAGAATCTCACCTCTGCTCATGGACAGCTGACAACGATGTTTAAAGGAACAGCCTCCAAAGGAGCTAAACCCTTCACGGTGCCTCCAGGGAGTGCAGAGGCTGTGGCGTTTCATTATTTGTCTTTGCTGCCATATTCATGGGTTAATTTTATAAATAAAAGTCTGTCGTTGTAAAACTATGAAACTTAAATAGTACAAGCCAGTTCACCGAGGTATTAATACAGCTTAAACACTAAAGTGTGTCGATAAGTCTTAGCTTGGTTTGGAAGAGTTGTATGTAATGTAAGTCACACCTCTTCCTTCCACGTCCAGTTTTGGGATGCCGAGTGAAGTGAGTTTAGATTCGAAACCAAAGTGTCCTCATGAAGAGTGTGGACTTAGATACCATGATACCTGGGTTCAAATCTCTCCTCTTTGGCCATGGTCAAACAACTGGACCTCTCTGAGCCTCAGTTCCCCATCTATGAAATGGACGTAATAGTTCCCCTCATAGGATCATGACGATTAAGGGATCAATGTACACGGTAAGTGGTGGCCTTAGGAGGCGACGGGTGATGGGAGTTCAAAGACCCAACCATCTCCGCAGCCAGGCGTTCTGACGCATGATTTGGGGGAGTTCTGTTTGGCCTGCCCACTCTAATGGAAACACACCTTCCGTTGCTAGGGGACACCCCCTTCCAGTGCTGGCTCTGTAGCGCCAAGTTCAAAATCAGCTCGGACTTGAAAAGGCACATGATCGTGCACTCGGGGGAGAAGCCTTTCAAGTGCGAGTTCTGTGACGTCCGCTGCACCATGAAGGCGAACCTCAAGTCGCACATCCGCATCAAGCACACCTTCAAGTGCCTGCACTGCGCCTTCCAGGGCCGGGACCGGGCCGACCTCCTGGAGCACAGCCGGCTGCACCAGGCCGACCACCCCGAGAAGTGTCCCGAGTGCAGCTACTCCTGCTCCAGCGCGGCCGCCCTGCGTGTGCACAGCCGGGTCCACTGCAAGGACCGCCCCTTCAAGTGCGACTTCTGCAGCTTCGACACCAAGCGGCCCAGCAGCCTGGCCAAGCACATCGACAAGGTGCACAGGGACGAGGCCAAAACGGAGAACCGGGCCCCGCTGGGCAGGGAAGGGCCCCGGGAGAGCAGCGCGCAGCACGTGGCCAAGATCGTGACCCAGAGGGCCTTCCGCTGCGAGACCTGCGGCGCCTCCTTCGTCAGGGACGACTCTCTGCGGTGCCACAAGAAGCAGCACAGTGACCACAATGAGAGCAAGAACTCGGATTTGGTCACCTTCCCGCCCGAAAGCAGTGCCTCGGGGCAGCTGGGCACCCTGGTCTCCGTCGGGCAGCTCGAGACGTCCCTGGAGCCCAGCCAGTGCCTCTAGTTCTGCCCAAGAGGGTGGTCAGCTGTCCAGATGTCCAGGTGCCCCTGCCCAGCCCTCTGCGGTCAGGCCATCAAGCCAGACTTGTATCACTAGCTCCGGAGACGCCTGCTTCAACCTCACAGGCCCACAGAGGCGACGGCTGCAGTCCCCGTGGCATGAGGGCAGGTGCCACGGAGACTCCTCTCCACGTGGCTGTCTTCCCTCCGAGAATCGTCCAGGCAGGTTGACTCGGCTCCGAGGTGTGGGTCCATCGAGCACTGCTCTATCCAATAGGGATAGCGTCTTCACAATGGATTCCAGTTCTAAAACTGATCCATCTCCGATGGAATTATGAAACTCATTAGCCTGACCACATGGGAAAACTGAAACTACACTGATCTGTAGAAGGTTAAGGTGGTGGCAGGGTAGGTGGAGGGCCTGGGGTAGCCAGAAAATTTTGATTTCTTAACCTGGGTGATGGTTTATCAGAGTAATTCGCCTTATACATTTTTGTGTGGTTCCTTCCGTCTGTTGTCTTACAATAAAAATGCAAACTCATCTGTAGAATGAGGGACACTCCATTTTTATGTTCTCCCGTAGACAGGTTACAGTGTGGGGTTCTCCAGTGCCACCCCGCCCACCTCCCATCCCTTCCCCTGAGTAATTTCGTTGTAAATGCACGTGGGATTTCTGTCTTAGCGCTGCAGTGAAGAGAAACGCAGTTTGATCTGTAGGTGGCACCAAAGATCAAGTTAACCCCAGCTCAGCCTGTAATTGTGTGTTGTGAAATTCAGAATTTCTGTGCTTGTGTTTCTAAAAGAGAAATGAGGGGCCCACTGGGTCCTGGACTTAGTTCTGGGACGTGTGATGTGTGGGAAAGCCTGAGACAAGTGTCTTTCATCACCGTAAGCCCTTGGTGTTTGCTGAACCAACAAGCAGGTGAAAACCCAAATTTCTTGTAAATGGACATTTTATTTGACCAAAGCTTAAGAGGCTGTGGAATGACAGTTTATGCAAAGTTCCTTTCTTCAAATACAGCCTTTGTTTAATACAAATTCTCGTGTGCCCTTGTCAACCTAAACATCCCTGCTTTTAAAACATTGAATAGATTTCATTGTTTTTGGTAAACTGGGAAAAAGGATGTGAAAACAACTCTGTTACTGGTTTATATGGGGGCTGTTTCACTTAGGACATAGCTTACTTTAGAAATTGTGTTTGAACAAATTGGATTCCACGGAAGGGTGGCATCAGGAGAGTGATAACGCAGTTTTGAATCTTTGCTGTAAGAGGGAAAGATGGAGTTGAGGGTGGAGATCCATGATAGAAGGAATCATTTCTTTGCGTTGGAGTTATTTTCGGTTGTTCGGAAGGGTTTGGCTGGGGAATGCTGGTGCATCTTACAGTCTCTTGTCACCTTTGTGCCATTTGTCATGAGCTATCAATGTTTCTGTTCTAGGAACAGAAGGGCTGTTGACCTTTCTAGTGGAAACCCATAGATCGAAATCGTACAAACATTTCTTGTACTTCCTGGTGGTGTAGCTCTTGCGACAAAGAGGAAAAATAGCCTTTTTGGAAAGCGTTTTTCACAACTGTGTGGGCGTCTAGGGTCTTGGGTCCACCCTGGTATCAGCTAGTAAATGTGGATACCCCGTAGGGCAGAGGTCAGCAAAAAGTTCTGGACTAGATAGTAAATATTTGAGGCATCGTGGAGCCAGAAGGTCTCTTTTGTGACTGCACCAGAGCAGCCAGATGGTGAGAAAAAGAATCCACGTGTCTGTGTTCCAAGAAAACTTTGTAAAGTAATTCAGGAAGTGGGAGAGCGACCTGGCTAACCCTGCTAGGGTGAGACTTAAAATACACAGCTAATCTCCAAATAAAACTGGGAAACAGCCATAATGGCTCAGAGGCCGCTGACGGGGTGCAGAGCTGGGGGGGCCAAGTTTCTATACCCACCTCCGTTTTGTAAAGTTGATATGGATCTGAAAGGAAAAAATGATTAATGGGTATGTTTATAGTTTGACTTCACCTGGAACCGGGGGTTGGCGAACTTTTTCAGTAAAGGGCCACTTAGTAAATATTTTGGGCTTTACTGGCCTTAGTGTCTCTCGAAACCATTCAGCTCTGTTCACCTCTGTAACACAATCACTCAATCCGCCGTCGTCCCTGAAGCAGCCGTGGTAACAGGTAAGTGAATGGGTACAGCGTTGTGGCAATAAAGCTTTATTTACAAAAAACAGGCCATGATTTGGAGGGCCTTCTCTTGCTGACTCCTGAGCTGGGTTGTTCGAGTGCAAGCAGCAGGGTAATGGATGATGGGTAAAAACACGGGAGAAATACTCAGAATGCCGACTTTCCCAGGGTCCCTTCAAGGAAAGTACAGCTTCATGCCAGAGACAGATGAGTTCCAGATTAGGCTCTGGGATGGGCTGAGTCCTTTTGATCCATACTCAGTGCAGCTATAAAATCTCCAGCGAAGAGTCCAGAAATCAAGGTGGCATCCTCTTGCTCTCCTCCGCCCAAGGTTTCTTTCTGCCTTCCAAAGCTGTACAACATAGATTTTGTGTTTGTCCACACATTCAATTTCTTAAAGAAAAAGGATGAGCCTCAATTCCTGTTGCCATGGTGATGTGAGTCCTTACGCTGAGCCACGCACTGGACTAAGAACTTGACCTGTGTTAACTCATCTCCTTCTCCCAGGTGCCAACCAGAGCTGGAACTGGGGCAAGACTGAGGAGGCCTAGTCACCAAAAACTCGGTCATCACATATTCTAAAGCATAAGGCACAATCTTTTCAATTGGCAAAGTATGGCCCACAGGTCAGCTGCTTTGCTTTTGTAAATAAAGTTTTATTAGAAGTTGGCCTGGGAATTAAGGCAGGGCTGTACAGGGGCAGACTTGGTCCTATCTTTAAGATTCTGATGTTTTTGTTCATAGTGGATTTTGTTGCCTTTCGTTTGGTTTTCAGAAAAGTTGCATTAAAATATTGACTTTGATCAGTGAGATTTTGGACGTCACTTTGTACTTGCACCAGAGAGGACGGCCTCAGCCACCTCACCCTAGTCCCTGCCTCTTGTTCAGATACAGAACCTGAAGCACAAAGGTGAAGCAACTTCTAGAACAGAGTTGGGTTTCGGCCCCAGGCAGTGTAGATCCAAAGCCCACGATTTTAACCAAAGTGCTAGACTGGGTCTCCCGTAAAAAAACAAATCTTTCGTTAGAGTAATAAGCTGATCTCAGTGGGGTGAAGAGAGAACAATCCAGAAGGAGCCTTCTCCTGTTAAAAGGTGATGGGGTCGAGGAGGGAGGAGATGAGAGTAGCCCTGCCTCGGGCACTACTATCAGGCTGAAGATTTTACCTCAGATTCTTGGTTTGCTTGTCTGTAAAACGGGCCATTTCGGGCATTTGGCTTAAGGATAAAATCAGCTGGTTTAACACAAAACAAAAACTGGCTCCTCTGTGTCTTTTCTCGTTTATTTTGTTGGGGGTGGTGAGGGTAACTGAGAACTTGTACTGTGACTTTACGACATTGGGCTCTGTGGTTTCTGTCCTTCTCACCCCCACTCCACAGCTTTATGTGGTCCAAGGAGGTGGCAACTTAAGCTCCAGCCAGGATGGGAGGAGGCCATCCTCCCTCCCCTTAGCACAGCTGGAAAGTTGCACATAAACCTCTGCTCCCCTCCCCCGGCCACCTGGCCACTCAGAGGCGTTGCTGTGCTAAGGGTGCTGGGAAATCGTGGCTCCGGAGTAGCCCGTGCAGAGTTAAAACCCGGAAGGATGCTGGGTTCTGAGTGTTCTCTGCCCCCGAGCAGTGGCGCAGACTCTTGAAGGCTCGTTTTCTGTGAAACGCCTGGCACAGGTCCGGGACACCCAGGGTATTTCTATACACAGACATTTCTGCTTTATCGGGGCTTTCCCGGGGCTCCCTCTGCCTGCTCTTAGATACTGGCCACGGCATTCTTCCGAGCTTTTCTGTCCCTCCAGTCCCGCGGGTCTCAGCTGGCTCCATGCTGCCATCCCCTGGGAGGTATTTGGAGTCCGTCTCTGTGCGGAGGGGCCTGGGCATCGGTACTTTCTCAGGTTCCGCAGGTGATGGTAAGGTGTAAGCTGGCAGGTCCGGCTGCTCCGGTGAAAGAGCAGGGCCGTCTTCGTGGGCGGTGCCGTCACAGAGGGCTCCACGCTCTGGTGCGTGCTCTGCTGTCCCCGTCTTGGAATTCTTAAATTTTTTTTGAACAAGGGGTCCTGTGTTTTCATTTTGCATCAGGCCCTGCAAATTATGTAGCCAATCCTGTGAAGGCAAGAAAACGTGCCTAAGAAGGAAGCTGTCTGCATTGCTGGTACAAAAAAGGTCTCAGCCTTTGATGCCAAGACTCCTGGCTGGGGAGGTCCGGCCGGGGCTCTGGATGGAACACGCACCATGAACCATGAAGTTCAAGCATTTCCCTGCACGATTCCATTCAAACGTTACAACGAATGGCATTGCGTTCACCCTCAGGAGGGAAACTGGTCTTCAGAAAAGTTAATTTGCTCAGTGCCACAGGTACAGGATGGTCCATCCCGGGTGTGCTGGACTCCAGGGCCTGTGTGTTATCTGCAGCCTGACTCTCCCCTTAGTCTAGGGCATCTTCCACCGGCAGAGGTTGGGGGATCAGGGATGGAAACTTTTGAGTTTTTAGTGTTGAGGCAAAAAAAAGGACAAGATCTTTTGCACAGATGGTGAGGCCTGTCGTTGGATTGGAAAAAAAATTTCGAATGTGAGTGTTGTTGGATGATCGGAAAATGCCCCTAGGCCGCCTGCCCGCATGCTGGGAGCAAGTATGGCAGGAATGACCCAGGTTACATCCCCCAGCACGGGCAGGTTACACAATTACAGTCTATTTTGCATCGATACTGATGGTTGCTGATAACCGCACTTGAACTCCCCTGAGCGCGAACGGCCCGCGCTCAGCCGCTCTCAGGGAACACGTGGCGAGGACCTTGCTTATGCCCCACCTTCAGGTCCCTCTGCTTTAATAGAGAAGAAAATGAAGGTAAAGAGGCCTGCAGTCCAGCAGCCGGTCGGGATCAGACCCCGTGTCTGCGCTCCTTCAAATACCCAACGCCGCCTGCCTGGTAGACCCACCTTAAAGCCAGTTTTCTTCGTTGTTTTTTTTTTTGAGTCCTGAACCCCTTTGTGAACCCAGTGGGCTCTATCAGTCCCCTCTCTGAGTGATGTTAAAAGAATAAAGCAAAATGCATTGGTTTGCCAAGGAAAACAGTTATATTGAAATGGTTATCAAAGTGCTTCTTGGATTATGTGCAGTTTTATTAGCATCACAGTAAAGGCTGTAACAGCAAATCCACTAACTAGAGATCTTAAACAACGTGGGGGCTAATTTGAGGATAATTTATAGTCGGCCTCTGGCCTTCCGTAGCGAGGTTCCTCCATGCCTGCGGATTCAACTGACCACGACAGTGTAGTGGTATAGTATTGACTGTTGGGGGAAAAAAAAAATGTGTACATAAGTACACCGGTGCAGTTCAAACCAGGGTTGTTCAAGGGTACTCGAATTTTGAAGTAGAAATGTGCATAATAAATGGTATTGCAAGATAGTTACAGCAACCAGGCTGTTACATGAAAAAGTAACTGATTTCTTTTGTCGACTGAATCACCGGCCCTGTTAGTGCTGCTGTGGTTTGGTACCTGCATCCCAGACTGACACGTGCTCAGTTTCAGTAAGAGGCCAGTGAAATGAGATTCATCTTCTTTCCCATCCGAATCCCTGGACCCTCTCAATTACATCCGTGGTCCCTTTGCCTCTTGTGTTATGACCTCCGGTGTGAGTGGAACTTCTGGGGTCTGGCTTTCTCGGTAAAATTTGAATTTGCAGTTGCTCCCATCATAACTAGACCCATCAGCACCAGCACTTAAATTTTTTACCCCCTCTAAAAAAAAAAAAAACTTGGGAGGGATTCACCAAACAGGGCTGTCTGTAATACCTACGTACAGCCCTTTCGTGACAAACGGTTCTTAGGATGGCTCAGTTCTCACATGGTAGTTTGAGAGACTTTATAGAAAACAGACATTGTACATTTGACACACAATTCTGAAATTCTCAAGGCGTCGCACAAACTCACGTGCTCTCACACTGTGCCGTCTATTTCTTGAAAGGTCACAAAAGACTGGCTTCAGCCTGATGCTAAGGGTAAGGATTTTGTCCAAGGCTGGGGGAGTAACACATGAGGAAAAGAGCTGTTATTCTGGTATGTAGCCCAGTGTCATCTGCATGTGTTCATGTTAAGCATCCTAGGAGGGAAATGGTTATTTGAGTCGTACTGGTTGTTACTTGTAGATTTGAAACAATCTATCTTCATTTCTTTTAGTTTTTGATCAATGACCCCTTCATATTTAAGAGAAGTTCACATCTTGTGTGTCGTTCTTTCAAAACACATAGACATCTCTGGATTTTGAAAAGAACTGGACGTATCTCTTCTTCCATTGTCCATTTGTCCCTTGCTGCTAGAAGACATTTCTAACATCCATATCTGAGGGAATCAACAGTGCGGGCAGCATTTAGAATTTTTTTTTTTTTTTTTTTGTCTTTAAAAGAAAAATTCTAGATACTCATTTCTCTCCTGACCCTAGCCCAGTCTCCAGCGCAAAGGTCGGCAAACATTTTTGTGAAGCTGGTAGTAAATATTTTAGGTTTTGCTGGCCTCTTGCACCTGCTCAACTCTGACCTCACAGCACAAAGGCAGCCGGAGATGACTCATAAAGGAAGGCAGCGTAGCAGTGTTCCAGTAAGTCTTTCTGGACAGTGAAATTTGAATTTCATGTGATTTTCCACCACAAAATATTTATTTTTCTTTAATTGTCTCAACCATTTAAAAATCTACAAGCCACTCTTAGCTTGTGGATTATACAGAACAGGTGGTGGGTGACCACGAGGAACACCAGGCAAAGGATGCGGGGGATCTCAGTGTTGCTTCCATGACCGCACGTGTCTCTACAATTACCTTGGTAAAAATGTCAGTTAAAAAAAATAAACTAACAGGTAGTTGGCTGGATTTAGCCCCCAAACTGTCCGTTTACATCCCCTGCCAGTCAGAACTTAAATGATACTTAATTTTAAACTTCTCTCCAGAATTTCTTAGATTGTTTTTGACGTGAACGGAATGTTTGAATAGGATTTTTTCTGACCCGTGCTGTTCCCAAATAATGGTTTATATATTGCAGTTCAGGTACAAAAGCCTCAGCCATGTAGCTGTTGTAATCGAAGATTCTAGTGTGTCTTACATATCTAAGTGATACCAAGTAAATTGACATATGTCAAAATGTTCGCTTAATTAAAAAGCTCTTCCTAAATGTGAAAGTCATTTATAAAAAGTTCTGCGGTCTTAAAATGATTTCTTTTAAAATAATACTCCATACACATGTCTTTTTGGGGTTTTTTTTAATCCAGCAATATGAGAGGAAAGGCAGTGAAGTCTCCCCCCTACCCTAGTCCCCCATTTTCCCCTCTGGGAGGCAGTCACCATTAGCAGTGCCTGTACCTATAAAAGTTTTGGTTTAAAATTTGTCATCATGGCTGTCTTTTGGGATTAGCTGCCAGAAATAATCATTATAGGAGCTACCAGTGCCACATGGTGCTCCAAACCTCACAAACATCTCTACTCCACACGCCAACTCTCCAGTGTAGATGATGCTGGCCCCACTTTACAGATGGAGCAGAGTCATCAGGTACAAGCAGGTCGGGGTGTCTGTGTGGTTTTGTGGTTTGATGGGCTGAAACCCTCCTGATGCTGAGTGACTGTCGGTACGATGGTGACTGAGACACTTAAAAGATGAGCCACTTTCTGGTATCAAAAGTGTTCTCTTAAGAACTGTCAATATTGCAAAGCAACTTTGTTTTATTACAAAAGCAATATGCAATCACTGGAGGAAATGTAGGAAAGCAAAGTAAAAATTGAAAATCTATAATTCAGTCATTGCAACATCTTGCTTTGGGGGCCACCTCCAGCCCAGAGGGAGAAAGGAAATTTTCCATCATCAACACAGTGATGAAAAGCTTTGTGGAGAGCTGTGGAATACATCCTTATTTCCCGAAGATGAGGTTTAAATATATGCTAGCATGGTAGTTGAGAGCCCAGAGGCTGCAGTTCGAATACCTGGTTTGCATTCTGGCTCTGTCATTTTATGAGTTGTATGACCTTGGTCATACTACTTAAGACCTTCTATGCCTCATTTTTTAAATCTATAAAATGGAGATAATCATAGCACCCACTTCACAGAGTTGTCATAAAGGTTAAATAAAGTTAATCTACGTAAAGGGCTAGAACAGAGCCTGGCATGTGCTAAGCCCCAGATCAGACTAGCTAATTATAATTTAAAATTTTTTATGAGTAGTTAATAACTGCCAACAATTCTCAATTAAGGAGTTTCCTTAATCCTCAAATCAGTCATGTGTGACTTTGGAATTAATTACATATTTTATGTATTAGATTTACTTTCTTAATAGTAATTTTTGACGCACCTACTTGAATTAGGACCAACCTTCACACACCTTCCCCTTTATCCTCTTCTCTTCGGTCAAGTAAGAAGCGCCTATACTTTGAAAATAAACAGACGTAATAGAAATAAGTGGACCCAATAGAATAGAAAGCACGTTTTCACCATAAATAAAATTTAATTCCACAGCCAGATAAGGGGGGGAAGAGAGTTCACATGGCCTGTTAGGGGGAGACTTTGGGAGGGGACCAGTTTAGCGGTATCTTCCAAAATACTAAAATCGGAGTTCCCTGTGACCCAGCAGTTCAACTTACAGGAATTCCTCGCATGGAATTAACCTGATTAGGCGTGCAAATGAATATGCGCAAGGATGTTCAGAGCGGCACTGCTCACAAGAGCAGTTAACGGGATACAGCCAAGCGTCCGTGAGTACAGGTCTGGGCAGGTGATGTTACAGCGGTCCGGTCGTGACCACACGTCACTTTAAAAAGAACCAAAGTGTGGTTGACCCATGTGTGTTGATGTGCAAGTGGTTGAAGGTCAGTTAGTAAGGGGGGGTGGGGGGAATTAAGCTGCAGAGTACTCTGTACAGTTTAATCCCCAGTGGTGTTTTTAAAAAAAGGTGTATGCGTGAATATTGTCTTCAAGGATGTGAAATAACTTTGATGGAGGGTGTCCCTGGTAAGTGAAGCAGATGTGGGAAAGAGGAAAGCTTTTATTACTTGAATACCCCTCTGTTCTGTTAGGCTTTTTACAACAAGCAAGTATTAAATGAGTATTTTTTAAAATAGCTTTTAAGTTTATCCACCAGATTCTCATCTGCTTCGCCGGTTTATTTCTGTCGGTATCCATGTTCTAAATATAAATGATGTATTAATTTCAGTGTGTAAAATCCTAGGAATTTCGAAGTTCCACGAGCACTAACTGCTTGCGTTTTACTTCTTCTAAGCTCTGCCTCCGCACCTGTCTCTCCCTCCCACCCCCCTACTTGCCTTTAGGCACTTTTTAATCTCATTTTCTCGAAAAATACTTGGACAACCAACTGAAAAGTGCCCTTTAAAATGCATTTTGTGAATTGCACGGAACCTCTTCTTTCCACAGGTGAGCGTAGAAGAACTGATCGCTTTCCTGGGTTTCTCTGTTATTCTCTGACATTCTAGCTTCAGGATAAAATAGGAATTTATCCAATTAGAGCAGTAGTCATTTCAGCAGCTAACCTTGTTTCTGCCCCAAAAATTCAGTCACAGAGTAGATCTATTCCCTGATTCCATCTAGAACTCACCTTCCATGCTTGTGGTTTCTTTTAATAAAATATCTCTTGAAGAACATGACTCTTCCGAACAGGAAATGTTGTGCTGGGGTAATAAGAGTGTATTGCTGCATCACACCAAAAGGAAATATTGATCTTAGTTTTTTTTTAATTTAAAACTGTTGCAATATAGTTACTTTTATTATATAAATTAAATTCATGCTTATAGAAAATACAAAATAATACAGGAAAGTAAAATTACCTAAAATCAAGTCCCAAATCCATAGGCAGCAGTTGCTAACATTTTGCTCTTTTTTTTTGGTCTTTTGCTCTGCTTAGTATGTTTTTACATCATTGTGGAATGTATGTTGATATATACACAATTTGAAATTTATTTTCCCCTCTTTGTAACCTAACATGGCATTTCTTCATTCTGTCAAAACTACGTACGTTACGTACCATTACTCCCTTAGTGGACATTTGGGTTTCTTTTCATTTTTTTATAATTAAAAGTTATGCTACATTTATCATAATGCATAAATTTCCATCTATAGGATTATTTCCTTCAGATAGATTCCCAGAAATTGAATTACTGGGTGAAAGTTCATGAACGTTTTTAAGGCTCTTGGTAAGCGTTGCCAAATTGCTTTCTTCAAAAGTGGGGCCGGTTTCCCCTCGTCAGCAATGCTAGAAGGCCACGCCGACTTTCCTCGTCTCCAAAACTGAGTATTATTTTAAGTACTGTGCTAATTTGGATAAGCTGATTATCATTATTGCCTTAGTAACTTTTAATGACATTAGTGGAGGACTTTTAAAAAATCCATACATGATCCTATTTTTGGGTAGTTAAGTGATGTATATTAAATTTTAAAATGGCAAAAAAAAAAAAAAAATGAGTGTCCTGATGACCAGATATCAGTTTGCAAAAATGAAATCCCCCAACGCCTTAATCCAGCACCATAGGAGGCACAAGACATAAAATCATTTGAAATTTTATTTAGCTTTTTACTAAAGAATTTTACTTTATTTAGCTCATAATTACTATAGTAACCAGCAAAAAGGGAAATTATTAAAAATCTGGACTGTTTTCCCAAGGATGTTGGGAATTTATACCATGAGCCTTGATTTTTTTTAATCAATATTAAATGCCACTTGTATATAAATCATAGGACTCAGCAGATGCTGTAACTTCTAATTGGACAGCGCCGTTCGTGATGACCAAACGCTGCCAGCATAATTTGTTTTTGGTGATGACTCTGCTTGAAAATTGCTGGGCAGGGAACCATTTCTAATTGATTACCCTTCATTACAAACAGCCTCACAGATGGTTTCTACTCCTATATTTAAATGTACCTCTTGAAAGCTGAACACAACAGTGATCAAGGAAAGGGGACGAGATGGGCTCCACAAAAAAAAAAAATAAATAAATGTACAGCTTTGCCGAATTTTCAGTAACTAAGGGCAACCTGAAAATTGGAAATGCTGCAGTGGATAAAGCGCGTCAGAAAATGAATGAGAGCCGCAGGGTGTGGTGGGGAGATGGAGGGAAGCAATTCCTTAAAATGTACATGTTTAAAAGGAAGGAAAGAGAAATGCTTCTCTAGTGTCTATTAAGGACTACTCCTTGTTCTCATTTCTGTATCCGCATTGAATTATTTGGGAGAAGATTCAGGATTGCTGCAGAGTAGCTTCGTTTAAGAGTAGTTAAAAATGTGTGATATGAGTCGTCCATCGATGCTTAAGGGCTGAAGAGGATCTGAAGATTACAGACAGCGTGTTGATTTCAGCTAGTTAAAGAGAGAATCCTGGTTCCCCATCTTTCTGTCTTTATATCCGTAGAACGGGTTTCTATAAAATCTAACTGAAAAACTGGCAGTAAGAGCACAAAATCTTTAATGATGTGAGCTTATCCCCAGCTGCCTGTAACGATACCACAGCTAAAAAAGATTATATCACCCATAAAACTGTCTGGAGAGAACAGACAGTTGACGCCTTCAGTTCAGAAATATTTACTGAACACATACTATGCTGGCTTTATGCGAGCCACGGAGAGACATGAGAGAGAGAGAGGGAGACATCAATATATGATTTTATTCCTTTGAAGTAATTGTATTTCAGTCATTGCTGTTATAAAAATAATACATGAAAATTTGTAAAAGATTTAAATGTTACATATAACTGAAAAAGAAAGACGAAGGACAATTTAATCAATGTGGCTAGGAAAATATACTATCAAGCCGGGAAAAAGTAAAGTTAGAGTCCCTGCTTCCATTACAAAAATAGATCCCCATTGATTAACAAAACTGACAGTCGTGGAAGAAAATATGGAAAAATACATTTGACTTTATTCAGGAAGACCCAAATACCGTCAAAGAAAGAGGTCTGACAGCTCCAAATTCCAAACACCGGTAATAGTAATAACAGTAAAAGTCACCAAATAGCAAATTTAAAGACAAGCAGGATACTGGGCAAAAACTTTGCCACCTACTTTTTCAAATTACTAACATCCAGGGTACATAACGGACTCTTTCGAGTAAGTAAAAGACAACCTGACAGAGAAAAGGTGACAAAGGCGTGGACAGGAAGATGATGGGAGAAGATGGATGTGGTTAGTACCATTTGCAAGGGGCTGACTCGAGAAAATTAACTTAATGGGGACAGAGAGTTTCCAGCCATGAGATGGGCAAACCTTGTACAGTTGGTGATACCAAGTGTTGACAAGAGTGGCTAAAATGGGCTGGAGGGGGTGGTATTGGTCAGTGGGAGAGAGTGTGCTTAGCATGCATGAGGTCCTGGTTTCAATCCCCAGTACCTCTATGGAAAAAGAGTGGCTAAAATATAAAATAAGGGGCTTGAGGGTCCAGTCCCTGTAATGTACAAACGTGTTATGTTGCTGTCTCAAACGAACACACTGACTTGGACAAAACTGGAAGCACTCCCCGAGTGGCCCTGCCTTCTGCTGGTTGTGGAGAGAGTAGAAAACAGAGTCCCTGCAACTGTGGTTAGAAGCCTAGCTTCACGTCTCAGTCCGGCTCTGCCACTTACTGGCTGAGAGGCCCGGGGCGGTGACCCTCAGATGCCTTTGCTTCATCCTTGCACCAGGGGATCTTAAGCAGGACTGTTAATTTCCCAGGAGCTCAGCGTCCTCATCTAAATGATGGGCACAGGGTTCGTGGAGGGGTGGCATTTGGCACCTGACCCAGGTAGGGGCTCACTCAGTGATGGCTATAACTGGGATCTTTGTGTTGTGTCCCCAGTAAATTGCGACAGTGTCTGTGACAATAGGCTCTGGGACAGGCACAGAATAAATACTAGCTAGTTCTAGTGTTTTTCCTAAAATATTCACAAGAGATTCTCATTTCGGATAATGAAATCAAGATATGCATTTGCATATCGTGTATATATTCAAGATGAATATGTTCATATAAACTCATAATCCTGGCAGAATTTCCTCTGCTCCCCTCTGGAAATTCAGCATTGAGGTGGTGCCCAATCATACAACTCCGCCTTGACGTGTAGAATCAATTCCACTGGGTACAAATAAATGGGTGTTATGGGCAGGGACACACAGAGTGTTCAGGGGTGGTTATAAGCTCGTCTTCCTTAAGTATTAGGGCATTTTTACGTGTATCTGTATCTTCTTATCTTACTTGATAACAATGCAAAGCAGAGTGTTAACTTCTTCCCCTTTTCTTCCTACACACCCAATGATCTGCAGTCTTGCTTCTCTTCTCTCCAAACCAGGTCTTTTTTTCCCCTGGAGCTTCCAACATTTTATTTTGAAATAATTTTAGACTTAGAAAAGAGTTGGAAAAATAGTCGCATTCCCAGGAAGACCCTCCCCTGAGCTTCTCCAAATGCGACCGTCCGATATGAGCAGAGGACAGCTATGGGCATGGAGCCACCTCGCTACGTTCCTGCCCCCTCATCCACAGACCTTATTCAAAATCTGCCAGTTGTCCCTCTCGGGTCCCTTTTGTGGTCCAGGATCCTGTTCAGCGTCCCGCATGCATTAGTTGTCCTTTCACAGATCCTCAGTCTTTGTCCTTCAGGACCTTGACACTTTTAAAGAGCACTGACCAGTGTTCTGCAGAATGTTCCTTCATTGGGAACTTGGCGAAGACGGTGTCCGTCGGATTTCTTCACTCTAGAGTTACTCTTCTTCCCTTTGTTCTTAATAAGAGTCTTGGGGATAGAAGGGGAGATTCTTTAAGATGGCAAATATCCCGTTTCTCATCATTCTTCTGCCCACTAACTTTAGCATCCATCCACGATTCTTGGCTGTAACAGTTACTCCTGTGGTTTGCCAAGTGGTGATTTTCAATTTCTATCATTCCTTTCACACTTGTTAACTGGAATTTCTCTAAAGAAGCACTGTCTTTCCCCCCTGTTTATTTATTTATTGACTTAAATCGTTTATTGTTCTCATTGCTTTGTTGTTCGGCTTGCTCCAGGTTTGGCCATTGGGAGGTCCTTCAAGTTGGCTCCTGTTTTCAACATGGCCCCATACTTTTTAAAGCACTTCTTAATTTCTGGTATCATAAGATGTTCCTGGTGCATCTTGTGTATTTCCTGCCTCAGTCTGGGATCAACCATTTCCCAAAGGAGCTTTGGTTCTTTTTATTGGAGAATAGGACTTGAAATCACAATCTGAGCACTAGTTTATCTGTTGCTGCGGGGTGTCTCTAGAATATATTTTGCATCTTCTCTTTTCATCCCACCACCATCCCCCTGGTACATCATCATGTCTCACCTGGATGACCACCTCTTTATGGATCCCCTACTTCCAGTTGCCTTCCTCCAATCTGTCCTCCAAACAGTAGCAAAAAAATATAATCTTAAAACATTAACTGGACCTCATCATTTCCTTGCATAAAACTTCTGCTGGGTGTCAGGGTCAGGTCAGGATAACTGAAATCACCCTGTCTTTGAGCACGGAGAACTGAAGCCTTGCTCAAGGCCAGCCACTGACATGCTGTCCTGCCACATCTTAGCACAGGGTTGGCAAACTTTTTTTGTAGAAGACCAGAAAGAAAAGGTTTCAGGTTTTGCAGGCCATTCAGCTCTGCTGTCGTAGCCAAAAGCAGACACAGACAGTATACAAACAAATGGACGTGGCCATGTTCCAGTAAAACTTCACTTACAGAAAACAGGCAGTGGGCTGAATTTGGCCTGAGAGCCGTAGATTGTCAACCCTTGCCCTCTTAGGTAGTTTTCAAAAGCTTGCCCAAAACCACTGGGAACCTTTAGAAAGTTCTCAGTGGGCAGCCCCACAGTTAAACCTCACGAAATTCTCCAGAAAGCTGCCTCCAGCTAGCCTCTCTTCTTCTGCCAGCGAAGTTTCTTAAGGGTGCCTCCCACTGGCAGGACCTGGAACCCACAGGGAAGGGGATTCTGGAAAATGGCAAAATGGCAACAAATTAGCCCAGTGGCTTCCATATTCCCATGGACTGATATTCACTCCATACCATGGCTGCTTTCTACCCTTGCTCACCCCACACTCTCCGCTATGTTGTTTTCTCTCAGTTCTTCAGAACTACTGGCCTCTTTTCCACCCCGGGACCTTTGCACATGCTGCCCCATTTGCTTGGCATACTCTTTCCACCCTCTTCCCAAGGCTAGCTCTTTTTTATCTTTTAGATCCCAGATTAAAGGGTACTCACCTGGAGAGGCCTTCCCTGATCCCTTCTATTTAAAATCACCTCCCCTTTTATTAGAATCTGTCTTATCTCAAAGCTAAGGGACTATTTTGTTCCTTGTCACATCTCCAGGATTTAGATCAGTGCCTGGCACATGATGGTGCTCAGATACTTACTAAATGAATGTAACACTTACCACAATTGGCTAACATTTCACTTGCCTTATATACTATGTTGATTGATTCATTGATTGTTGGTCTGCGTTCTGTATCCCTAAAAGCTCTTTTCTAGCATTTATTGCTTATACCCAGCCTCTGAAATAGTGCCTGGAACATAGTCAGTATTCAGTAAACATTTGTTGAATGAATCAAGAATGAGCCTCACACATTTTAAAACCCTTAGTATGGGTAGTAAGTACTAAATAATCAGGGAATTCGGTAAAATTACGTAGCAAAATTTTCTTTTTTATTAAGTATGTTCTGATGTCCATTCAGCGTCTAGACTTCTCATATTTCTGTGCGGCAACCCAGCCAAGGAGGGGAAGTCTGGATTTAGAAGGTCCCCTCTGCGTGTCGCCCCAGCACGCCCTGTCAGTTCTTTGCCTCACCTTAAGACGTCACTAAGTGACTTGGCCATGGCCTTCGCTGGCTGCTGCTGAAAAGAGCTGGGAGGTCAGGACAGGAAGGGAGGAAATGACCTGGTGTTATGAACAAATCTCCCTCTTCCTCCAGCGCCTGGCAGACGAGGTGATGAGGTGCTGATGGGCGCCCCCCGCCAGCCCCGCTTCACAGGACATTCATTAGCACACCTGATAGTCCAGAGCCCTGGAAACCTGTTTTCTTCTACAGCCAGATCCTTCGTAAATCAAGCCAAGCCTGATGAAACGTCACATCACGGTTGACCCCACTGTTGTGGGTCCAGCACTGGCTCTTGGGCACTGGGATGGACTCAAATGTTCTATAACATTTTTACTCTCAAGAAGTAGTGGGGGAGCTAAGAAATACAGGAAAGAAAGAACAAAAGTAGTAGAAAATCCTACAGGAAATATAATATTCTTGATTGGATCCCAAATTAGAAAATAAAAAAAGTACTTTAGAGGGAAAACCGGTAAAATACAAATAAAATGTCTAGTTTAGTTAATAGTGTTATGTGTTATACCAATGTTAATTTCTTAGCTTATTAATTAGGAAAAGTTGGGTGAAGCATGCCTAGAACTCCCTGTACTATCTTTGAAATATTTCCATCAATTTGAAAGTAGTTTTAAAAGCATACAAGACAGTGTTGGCTTGGATAGCATGGATTTATATTATAGGACTCCTGATGCAGTGAGTGAATTCTTGAAATCAGACAGACCTTGCAATGAATCTCTATCTCTGCCACTTATCAGCTGTGTGTCCTTGAGCAAGTGACTTAACCTCTCAGAGCCTTAGTTTGCTTATTTTTAAACAATGTCGATGTCATTGGGTGGTTGTGAGGGCTCCAAGAGATAACATCTCTTAGTATGACCTGCATATCATAAACTCTCAGTAAATGCTAGCTCTCCCTTCTCTGTCATTTCAGAAAAAGGAGCAAATGGCTGTGCTTAAATATTTGGAAAATAAATAGCAGGAAGTGAGATTTGTATTATATCACTGAGGTTGGCTAGTTTGTATTAGAAAAGCAGTAAGAGGACAAGGGCCCACCTGAAAATGAGCCAAGAGAATCACTTGTGGCCAGTTTCAAGTCTATGAAAGGCATTTTTTAAGCTATTGAAAGAGGGCATTTTTTTCTGTTAAAACTTGCGGGGGTTTTTCTAGGATAAAATCAGAGATTTGTGAAGTAAAATTTGTAAAATCAATATTTGTGAAGGTCATTCACTGCAGCACTGATTATAAAGGCGAAAGGTTGGAAAATACTTAAATGCTCCCAAGTAGGAAAGAGGCTGGCTAAATAACTTATGGTTCATTCATTCCATGGAGTTCTCTGAAGACATTCTAAAAAATGGAAAGCAAGTATCTGTCTGTATGTATACATACATTATTATATGACATAGTCATAGAAGATACATAGGCAAAAAAAAATAGTGCTCAGAATGTGTACATTATGCTACCATTTGTATATCCAAAAAAATGAATATTTATATATTCACCCAACATGCCTGGAAAGATCACAAGAACCTGGTAATAGGAGTTGCTACTTGATCTGCACCAAAGAAAGGGACCTTATGAAAAGTCACATCCATCTTGTTAAAATGTTGCTGCCAATAAAATGTTATATTTCTTCTTTAGGAATGTTTAACCAGAATATAGCATACTTATTTCTTCAATATGTTTTTAAACTTTTTATTGTGAAAAATTTCAAACGTGTACAAAGGAGAATCACAGTGGTCCTCCCTGCACCCATGACCCAGCTTCAACAATGATACAACTTCTGATGTTCTAATTCTATAGAACATTCACCTTGTTTTCATCAGTTACACAAAAATTAATAATTGTAACAGTAACTCCATTTTGACCAAAGGAAGTTAAACTTTTTTTTTACTTATATATAAATTTCCTTGCTGAGAAGTTTGACAAGGTGACCAATAAAAGACTTCTAAGCCAAAAATATTTATAAGATTAATATAAAATTCCATGAGGATGTGGAACTGAAGTTATTATTTAAGAAAAACTCCTTAAATAATGAGGTAAAATTTCAACTGTTAAAGAACAGGTTATTCATATGTTATTTAAATGGATGGCAGTGGAGGTCAAGGATGTATGATATTTAGATGACTTTCAATACATTTAAAGAAATTATCTAACAAATAAATTATAAAGCCCCAGAATCCTTTTAAGCTATTTAAACATATGGAAATCTTCTAAATATCAACTTTAAAACATCCAAGGGAGTACAAACTTTTAAAAAATTAATTTATAGAGTGTAAGAGAAAAACAGTTTGAAGATCACTGCTCCTGAAGACCTCTAGTTTATTTCCAAGTCTCAGGGAGCTGTTGTGTTGTTTGGGTGTAGAAGGTCATGTCTCCCTGAACCCTGGAGACTGGAAAGGGATCCTGGAACCTGAGATTGAGGTCTGACCAATGTGTCTCTTTCCCACTATCCATCATGACCAAATGGGATTATTTCAGGAATGCAAGGTTGGTTCAATACTTGGAAATCAACCAATTTAATTCTTAACCCTTAACCCTTTCTTGGCCTTTCTCCTACCTAATAGTTCCTTCTCTGACCCCTTTGAGGGTTCCACTTCCTTCCTCTACTCCCCCAAGTCCATATGCTCCCCAATACATATGCCCCCTTCCAAGGTGGTGTCTTCAGATTTCAGCTGCCTGCCTTCTGCTGATGATTTCCAAGTTCCCTTCACTAATCCCAGGGATTCTCCTGCTAACAACAGGCAGCATTTATTGAGCACTTACTGAGGAATGTGCACTAGACCTGAACTTTGATTAGCTCCTTTACTGCCCAGAGCAGCCCTCTGAGATAGGTAAGAATTATCACCCTCTTACATATGATGAAACAGAAGTTCAGAGGGAGAAGCAACTTTTCAGAAGCAACTGAAGCTGGGTTTTGAACTTGGGAGTCTGACCTCTTGACATCGACATGGGCCTCTCACCTGTGCTCCCAAGATGCCTCAAACAGAACTGGATACATTTCCTTTCCTTTCTCCCTCCCCAACTCCCAGGCCAAATATCTTCTGCTAGCCCTTCCGGGACCACAGGATGGACCCCCGCACCCTGAGTCTTCCTCCCTTCTGGAAATACTCCCCATAGATCTCTCACTTCATCCTTTCACTCCCTCATCTCACATTTTTCACCACTCACTCTCCTATTACTAAAAATTAGTTGAAGTACAGTAAAGCTCTCTAAAACATTAATCTAAACTTAGAGAAACAGACTAACGTATCCACACATGGAGGTTTCTCTACTACAGTAAACAGGATCTTGCTGAGTCCATGTTCTGCTAAGTCTAAGTAACAACACGTGTAGCCCTTGTGTTCAGACAGGTGTAAACATAGCCTTCACTTTCTTCTCTAACCTAACCATATACCTCTTCCATGCTTTTGACTCTGTCATTGCTTTCATATTTATCCAAAATGAAGAATTAATGATCATAAATGCTTCAAAATGAGCACAAACAGGAACATGTGGTAGACCAAAAGGCTGATCATGGTGGCTTTGGGAATCAGTCTAGCCTAAAGATATGATCCCTCCAAATGTACCTTTTAATTTTTTTAATTTGAATTATTTGTAATATCATTTTTTTTTTCATATAAAACCCCAGAGTTTAGCATTCTCTTGAGAAATCACACAGTCCAGCACCATCAGGTGCACTTTCCTACCTGTCAATAACTGGTAAGGGCGGAATCTTGACAGTTTTCTTTAGACAGGAATGTGGGCTTCCCAGATCACTACATCTCCACCACTTCATGGCATCTTTCTGACTCTGCCACCTGGTGTCAGTGGCCCTTGTCTTCCCACTTGAGTTTGTTCAACCTATCCTGCAGTCCTTCCTTTAGACTCAGGTAGGAAGAGCAACGGGCAACCCATGGCATTAAACATCCACGCTCGTGCCTGACACCATTCAGGCCACAGGGAACACTTCACATCTCTGATCCTGTTCTGCAAAGCAAGAAGCACTTGCTTCTGAACATCTTGAAGGTTTGTTGTCTTGCTGCCAGCATCAGAGGACACTGCTCCATAGTGCGGGGAGAATTTGAACAGGGGAAGCACTTAGGAAAGAGAAAAGACAACTGAATTAACTGTCGAAGCCTTCTCCTGCTGTAAATTCATCAGATACTTGTATAGCCTGTCTCCCCAGCAATACCAGCCATCCCCTTTCTTGCTTCTCAGTGTCCCAATTCATTATTCTGGAGGTGCCTACAAAGAGCACAGTATTTGCGTCAGTTGCACATGGCAGCAGAGGACATGTGATATTAAACAATTCATATTATTCTTCAATTTGTTTATATATTGGTCTTGATGTAACATGCTTAGAGTCACAACATTGGCAGCTAGATGAACACTGAATGCTGGAATTGAAAATAGGTTTTTTTTAATAGCAAATATTTAATGGGTTTTAATGAATACTTTTAACTACATATATGTTAGCTTCATTTAAATAATCTTTATATAAAGCTTGATCTCAATTATCTTATCTATTTTACCTTTCGATCTTAAATAATTTTGAATGTTTTGGTAGAAAAATATTTTAAAACATTCATGAAGTATTTTTAACATTTAATTTTTTAATGACTACGTTTCACATTTTTTATATTTTGAATGTAGCTGGACTTGATATTTTTTATCTTTAAGATGATTATTGTCAATACCAGGCATCAACAAATGACAGAATTTTATTTCTAACAGCCTGAGGGCTGTGTTTATCCTGTGAACTAAGAATGGTTTTTATATTTTTAGAGGTTTGTAAAATAAACCAAGAAGAATATATGAGAGAGACCATATGTAGACCACAAAACCTCATTTATTATCTGGCTCTTTACAAAAATATTTTACAGTCTATGGTCAGTAGAATATAAATTATGTAAAAACTTGACTGTAACTACCTATTTTGTGATTTTACTGAAGTGGAAGCAACAAAGAGAAATGCTATGGGATAAATAGTGATTTATGAAGTACGTTCGTTCCTCACATGAAAATCACAGGCCGTCAACAGAACACCCAGACGTGTGCAAAAATAAGGACATTCTCTCTTTGTGATAATTTTCTGACTTTGAATCCTACATAGACAATAGCTTGACACGTACGTTTTGCTTTTGTCATTATGAATGTCTGTGTGTCAAAGTGGGAAGATGAAATGTTTTAAGATTAGTTTAATGACTTGTACGCATCCTGGCAAACAGTATGTGGGCCGTGGGCCACAATGTTGCTGGAAGACTTGCCCCACCGCCTGAGTGTATCTGAGTTTGTCTTGCCTTAGCCGAAAAATTTTGGCCAGACTCAAGTGACAGATCCCAGTATCTACCGCCCTCTGTTGGCGTTGAGCAGAGTTGTCACACTTTGCTTCCTTTCGCGTGGAGTTTTGTTCAAATCACAAGAAAAGCTCTGAATTGAACATTCATAACTAGAGGAGTTTCTGGGCTTTGTATTAATACTCTGGTTACATAATAACTGAACAATACACAAATCAGCAAAGGTGCTTTGGGTGGCAACTTTTTTTTTTTTTAAAGCAACATTTTTATCTTAGGAAAAAAATGTCATTCTGGTCAAATCCTATCTTTCTTCTTACTAATCATCATCACGTGTTGCAAATGCTTTGGGCCAATTCAGTCTCTCGGTCTTTTTTATTGATACTGTTTCGACACCAGGAAAGAGACTTATGTTCCAGCTACTTGATGGAAGAAATAACACGAAGTCGAAGGGTGAGAGGGCAATGGTATTCTCAAAGAAAGTCTCAATCCTCTTGCAACTGGAGGCAACACAAGAAGAGGAGGAGGGGGAGGGAAGGGGAGGAGGATGGGGGCGGGCGCCTCTAGGGCTCTGACCCCCACTGAGTCCTTATCCGCTCCTCTACCTTAACTGCCTTCCTCCTTAACTGGCTTCCCCACTTTCTTTCGAAGATGAAAAGAAGCGTTGCTCCTTTTGAGGGTGAGCCTTGGAGAATTGGAGCTTTTGGGTGTTTTTCCCGAAGCCCAGCTGACCGGCCCCAAAGTGCAGGCTCTCACTGGTCACACCCAGCTTGTGAGAGCCAACAGACCACCCTCCCCGAGGGACGCCCCCTTGAAACGTTTGCAGTCTGTTCAGGGGGACTCAGTCCAGCGAGGCTCCTGAAAGTGCAGGGAGCTAGCTCAGCACGTACAGGCTGAGAAGGTGCGAGGTGTGTGCGCAGAGCAGTATCTGCAGGAATCAGGAACGTCACTCATCCCGCACTTCAATCCACATCTGACACTTACTCTGTCCTGCTCTGTAACTACTCACAGTGGCCCCACACTTCCCTGAGAACAGGCTCCCTGTGGCTTTCAGTTTCACACCTTGAGGATCTTGACCACAATCAGAGAACTAATTTAGGCAACTCGAGGTTATTTTACTTCTGAGTGTTCCTTTTAGGGTTCAGCCTATAAAAGCCAGAAAGGAGAAAAAAAAAGTTCGGTCTAAGAAATTAAGAAAGACTTCCACTTTTGTTGGCTAATACATTTAATTTCTGCAGCTCATTTAAAAAAAAAACACACACACACGCATCGAAGTGGTATTCTAGCACACTTACCACATTTTCAACATTCCTAAAATTGCCCACGGTACTTTTTGAAAGCTCTCTAATCACATTTCACATTGACTTTCATTTCGTCACTTTGAATCAGGGCAAAAGGTCTCACGATCTCTTTTGTTTTCTGATTGTTGAAAATATCGATTTCCCCTACGCAGGATTTTATTTTTAAACTCAGATCTGCCATCCTGACATGCTAGGAAAATGAAGTCTCTTTGTGCCTATAAATTAATTTCCCTTAATTCCATCGCTGACATATTTTGATGTCTATCAGCCCAACAGAAGGAAGGGTCTCAAGTAACCAAACAGTAAGTCAGTATAGGGAGGAACTGGGGGGTCCTGGGGACACTGACTCCTCTTCAGAACCTCCTGAAGAGAGATTGACTATTGACAATTTAAATCTTCAATGCTTTATCTCTTGGTTTGAGTCCTGGAATGCCATTGATACCTTCTTTGTATTTATAATTGTTTTAATTAGCCACCCAGCTAGGGGCCCCTCTCCCAGCTGGACTTTGTGCGGCACAGCAGGACCTTACAACCCAGTTAAAATAAAGAGCAGACTTTATGGCTCGCTTAATTTCTTTTATCTGTATCAATTTTTTTTTCTTTTTTCTCTTACTCTCCCTCATTTTCACTCTTTCTCCCTTCCCCCTCATTTTAGGGCTGGAGGGTAGGGGGCAGGGGCAAAAAGCCTGGACTCCCAAAATGGCTTAGCTTTTGAAGAATCAGAGAATTATGAAAAAAACCTCTACCGTGAATATCTATCAGCAGTTCACAACTCAAGGAGGAAAAATGGTGCAGGTTGCTTGTCCCCTGCTCTTCGTTACATGTCATAAACCTCCACTGTGATTGTATCTTGAGCAATTATGCTGAAATGGATGCTGGTTGCTAAACTTTGCTGGGTGGAGGGGAGGGGAAAGTTTGCAAAAAGGCTCCTCGGTTGTTTGTTCTGTTTGACCACATCCTTCTTTTGTGGATGGAAATCTGGAGGATCAATTATGATGCAGATCTGACACCATTTCCATTTGTGGGAGCGGCGTGGCCAGGGATGTTTAGACTTTTGGAAATTCTTACATTGTTAAGATTGTTTTTCCTCCACTTTTAACTGGATGCTGCTGCTTTGGTGTGATCACGAACACACAGCCTGAGCCAGAGCATTTCAGCAGAAGAAACAAACACAGGGCTTATTTGTGGCTTCAGAAAAATCACCGGGGCCTCTCTTCATGTGTGAATCTATAAAACTACTTGTCTAGAAATCAAAGCAGGGCTGGTCCCCATGCATCACTGCATCACTTGTAAAAGTAATCCTCCTGCACGGTGCTGCAGATAACCTAGTTTAATTTTTTCTGATAAGACCCCAAATAACTTATTTGCATTGGAAAAGAAATGATAGCTCCAGTTATCCGACATGGAAAGGGCTCTGAACTGGCTTCCTTATTTCTGTGCAAAGGTCTTAAATGTTTTTGAGCCCTCTATGTTTCTAGAACTTTCCAGCAGTAAGCATTGAGTCTGTCCTCCACTGAACGACCCGACAAGGAAGTGGCGGCGGGGTGGGGGCTGTTGTTTTCAGTTTGTGTACTCCTTAAAACCAAGTGTGGTGATAATTAAAAATTTATCTTGTTACCTGGAATTATTTTTGGCTTCGTAGCCAGTCAGAGACCCAGACATTCACTTGCTTTGGAAAATGGCCACATATCACAAAGACCATGAATAAACACCCGTAGCAATTTGTTAGGTGCAATTGTAAGGCTTTGAAATTCAATGACAGGATTGAGAAGAGGCTGGAAACCCTGTGTGAGCTAGACGCCTAGGGGTTGGGAGACTCTTGTAAGAGCCTAGGGTCCCTGAGGGGCACTAAATCACTGAAGGGTCAAAGAACAATGCTGCCTGTCAGGTGCCCAGCATTGTCGTGTGCAACATGTGTATGTTCATGAAGATGGTATAGTTTGGTAGTTGCATGACATCAGGAATGAATTAATGCCTCTTAATTATATGCTTTAAAGTGGTTAATTTCATGTTACATGAATGCACATCAATAAAAAATAAAGTGAGATCATCTTGCCAAAAAAACCCAAGATAATATATAGTAATTAAAATTTTGAAAGCACTTTACAGTTTCCTTTTTTTTTTTTTTCTTTTTTTTTAACTTGCACTGTGTGGCTTAATCCTCATAGGATAGGACCCCTTTGGAGTCCATGTTTTGAACATTTATCTCATTTCGTACTGAGGCACGGGGACCTGACTCACCCACTGTCACCCTCTAGTGAGATCACAGAACTGCAGTCTTGGAAATCTTGCTTTTCTCCAGTGCACTTGCTCCATCAAAATACAGCCGCTGACAAATGGCAGCCCCGTTTCCTGTGTGTCGATTTACAGGTTCTGTGGATGCTCTTTGTTCGCTTAGATGGTATTAGAGCAGGACGGTGCTTGGGAGCCAAGCAGATCTGTGATGGGAGCTGCTAAGTCCTTGCTCCAGGCCCCAGCCCCCCACCCCCATCCCATGCTCGTCTCCACCTGGAGAATCGCACCCAGCCTCCCGGGGCTGCTGTGTGGTTTCAAGAGCCAGGCTAAGTGCTTTACATTGTAAACATGCCGCATAGTGTGTGTGCCTTGCGGCTGGGCCTCAGGAATGGGGCATTTTTGTTTCTATGATTATTATCACCGCTGTCATTTTTATTCATATAAATGTGACGACGCTGACCCACCATCAAAGGCAGAGAATTCTTTTAAATGCAGAATACAGTTTAAGTGTCAGCAATTTTAATCTCTGTAGAGATGAAAGATACACAGGGATCTTTATAACATCACTTATCTGGGAGGTTTTTATTCCCCTCACAGATGTTACTGAGAATATCTATATACGTATGCACATATCCACACAAGAAAGCCCCATCATTGCAAAATATTATTTGTGAGCACAGGCAGGGAAGGAGAAAAGTTGGAGAAACCCATGGGCCCTCATCGTCTTTTCTTTCCGTAGAACATACTTTGTAACGCTTGGTTTTTGTTTGTTTGCCTTCATCCTACGTGATCAGTCCTGGAAACATCCCAGGCACAAAGTGGACCCTCCATAAATATCTGTGGAGTTACTGTGTATAGCAAATGTGTGACCAGAGAAGCATTATATAAAGGGGATTATGTAAAATAAGTTTTACTGAATCGCTGCCCTTACTGGCATGAGGAAAACACCCTATGTAACATACTGGTCTCATTTGCAACAAAAGATGTATTTCCAACTTTATTTTTTACTTTCTTTTTTCTTAAGCCCAAACTGAAACAGCACGAGGCATGAGAGCCGCCGAGCTCCCGCAGGGACACACTGGATGGTTCTTGTGTTGGCTAAATCGCATTAGCGGAGGGCCACGCCACGGGCTTACGTTGCCCTGCCAGCCCCAGATGATTTTCGACTGTACCTCGTGAAGTTCCTCGCAGTGACATCATTCACATCTGTGGCGACTTAAGCCTCTTGTTTCTTTGAAAACGGAATTCGAGAATTTGAAGGGTTTATAGTCGCTAAACTAATTAGCAGTGACTAGTAACCTGAGGAGGCCAGCGTGCCCCGTAGGGTGCTCAGTTTACCTGGGAGTCTCGCAGGTCCACCCCGCCATCCCTAGATGCGTTACCAGACTCAGGGAAGGAGGGAAGGAGGCGTGCATTTTTTAAAAATAGAGAGCTAATTAAGTATAGTTCTCTGGGGAATTTTTTTTTTTTTAATATGCTGTGACATGGCAAACAACCAGTATTAGAGAAATTGATTTTGAAGGAAAAGATGGGGCTTTGGAGAAATAATTTTAATTACAGAAAGCAGTTCGTGAGATAGACACTTCAAAAGAGAAGACAGCAAGTGGGTTTTCTTGCATAATTATCACATGAAATATATATTTATAACATATGTATGTAATATATTCTGCTCCATTCTGATACGAAAAAGTCTTGAAAATAGAGTAAATGAAGAAATCAAGATATACAACGGTGCACATGGTGTAACCAAAAGCGTACAGGTTGGCAGGGATACTCTCTGCATACTTGCGTGCAGTTGCGTGGGATCTCTTTGGAAGCATACACAAGAAGCTTACAAAACCCATGGTCGGTAACAGTGCCCATCTGAGCCGTGTTGAAGCTCGAGGCAAAAAGAAAAATCAGTAATACTGTCCTTGCTTTTATTTAAAGTTTTGATATTTTTGTTCATCATGGAATCTTTCCATTAATTTTTCCATTTCCATTCATTTTGTGTTTAGCATATTACATTAAAAGAGTTTTTATCTTGATGACCAAGTTTTTTGACACCCCCCTTTCAATTTTGTGCCCAAGATGAGTGAGGGACCTCTTCATCCTCGTCTTGGTGCTCAACACCCTTTCATCTGCTTGACTTTATTTTCACCAAGTACAAGTATGGCTTATTCAAAAATAGGGTGGAAAATGCATTTAGCCACAAGTGGTATTTGGAACCCTTTGCAATCATGGTTCTTAGTCATTTGGGGGTGATAGATCCCACACAGAATCTGAGGAAAGCTGCAGTCCTCTGCACATACAAACTATTCTGCATTTAATTTCAAGGAGGCCCACAGAACCCCCCTTGAATTCCACCCAAGACTTTTAAAGACTGCTACTCCAATTAGAGAGATTACCAGGAGGCCAAACTTCCTCTTTCAACTAGTGTGCTGATTTTCCCTACATCCTCTCTGCCAAAGGAAAAAAAAAACTATCTTCTTTCTATTTTCCATGCCTTTTTAGCTATTTCTTAAGTGATGGGGTGTATGGTGTTCTATTGTGGGAACAAATGGCATACTCCTTGTTCCCCAACTGATTGCCACTGTTTTTGTAGTTATTGGTAGAGTCTCCTGCGATCCGAATAATCCACCTCCACACCACCACCACCACACACACACACACACACACACACACACACACACCCGCCAAAAGAAATGATATGTCAAGGGCTAGGCTCCGTTCTAAAAGGGAATTATTCTAAATTTATGTCACATTGGGTTGCAAGAGAAGAGACCCTCCAATACATTAACTCAACAAAGCTCTGGACCTGGTTTCTCTGCTCTAGCATTGTTGGTCTTTTGAGCTGCATAATTTGTTGTTGGGGGTTGGGGGCTGTTCTGTGTGTTGCAGGATGTTTAGCAGCATTCTTGACCTGTTAGATGCCAGCGGTACCCCAAGTTGTGACAACCAAAAATATTTCAAGAGAGTGTGAAGTGTTCCCTGGGGGACAAGATCGTCCCTGCTTAAGAACCACTGGACTAAGATATTGCAAGCCACTTGAAGATTTGGTGACTGTTTTCCAGATTTTCTTTCCAACTTTTGGTGAGGTGTTTGCATTTCCTATAGCAATGATTAATGCACTGGGTAAACAACACCAGTGGGTTACTTACAAATTTGTAGAAATGTTTCCTGAAGTTGTATCCTTCTTACAAAAAATACTGTTACTATTTATGAATTCTCAACCACGGAAAAATTCATAAAGGTCTCCCCTTGCCTCAGCTGGACTCTTCTCCCTCCTCCTAAAATATCCTCGTCTGTTTCTCCAGCCCTAACTCCCGGAAATTAAAGCACAACCATTTACCTGTTACAACTGACTAGCTGAAGTAATCCCCCATCTTTATGACCCCCAACTTAACTTCCGAAGAGTGTTTTCACCCAGCCCTAGAAAGTACTACTTTCTGTTTCAGTGTAATTAAAATCCCAGTCATCTATTCAAGAATGCCATTGCAGTAAGATATTAATTGTCTCTTGGAGCTTGGAAGTATTCTTCCTAACAGGATTTAATGGAACATACAGATCCAAGAGACATTCATAATCATTGTCCCCTCCGGAAATATGACACTGGGGAAGTGGATCATTCACTGCCACTGTTTTAGGATTTAATGGAGGGCAAAGTTTTTAATCTACTTGTTGGGAGCTTAATATTTCTAAGAAAGAAAAGATGCCTTTTACAGTCTCAACAGAGCCAGACAGAAGTCTCTTTTTCTTTCTTTCTTTTTTTTTTTTTTCTTCGTTGAGTTTAAAGACTTTTCTTGTGTGTTTTCTTATAGGGACTTACTTGTCATTATATTAATTTTAAATAACCTTCACTTTTCCCACTTGTAATTACCAAATATGCAGCACAAAAATCTTTTTTTAAAAAAAGAATCATTGTGAATAACAACACTGAATACCGGTTCGCAGGGAAAGTGGCAGAGATGTGATGCGTCCGTCATTTATACCCAAGGGGGAAAACGCAGAGCAGGGCTCAGAATTTGATTCTGGACCATCAGGGTCAACGTGAAATCCGTGGAAGACATTCTGTTCCTTTAAGTAGATTCTGCTCGGAAGTCTTAGCAAGATTCCACGCCAATTCTTTCTTAATTTTGTTGGGTCAGCAAACCTTAGATGATCCTGTGTTATTTTGATGTTTGCAGTTTTTGCTTATCTTTTTTTTTGTTATTTGCATGCGTGTGATTTATTTATTTCAAAGAGATAATCCATTCATGGGATTCAATATTCAGAAGGTAAAAAGGGATGTGCAATAAAGACATTTGCTTCTCTAAGCCAGAAAGAGAAAGAAATACCATACAATATCGCTGATATGTGGAATCTTAAAAAAAAAAAAAAAAAAAAAAAAAGCCGACACAAATAAACTTATCTACAAAACAGAAACAAACTCACAGACGTAGTAAATAATCTTACAGTTATGGGGGGGATGGGAGTGGGAAGGGATAAATTGGGAGTTCAAGATTTGCTAACTGCAATATATAAAATAGACACAACAAGTTTCTACTGTATAGCACAGAGAACTATATTCAATATCTTGTAGTAACCTAGAATGAAAAAGAATATGAAAACAAACACATTATGCATATGTATAACTAACGCATTATGCTGTGTACCAGAAACTGACACATTGTAAACTGACTATACTTCAGTTAAAAAAAATAAAAATCCCTGTATTAACCCAGACCAGAGAGGGGGGGAAAAAAGCATTTGCTTCTCTTGTTCTGCAACCACCATTTCCCATCCCCGAGGCAGCCTCCGTGTTAGTCTCTTATTTCTCTTTTTGGAGGTTTTTATGCATTCACAAGCAAATGTTTTTATCCTGTCTTTTTTTATTTGTTGCTACAAATGCAGGATATTAGACACCTGAATCTGTATTTGCTTTTTCTTGCATCTTGGAAAATGACCCATGTCATCAATACTAGAGGAAGCTCCCTACCACATTTTTTAAAATAGCTTCATAGTATTTCAGTGTCTGGCTGCACTGAATGTTTTTAACCATTGACCTTCTTGTTGCCATTTCCTTCTCTGTAACAACAATGCCAGGATGGCTATTTGTAAATTCAAAAGCATAATGTAACGACTACCTGAATACTGCCCACACCATCTGAATTAAGAAAGACTCCTCTGCATTCTACATTGGATTAAAAAGCTGCTCTAGAATTTTTCTAAAAATTATTTTAAACTAATTTTTATAGAAGTCTTTGGATTTACTAAGATAAGTTATTGTCATGGACCAAATGTTTGTGTTCCCTCAAAATTTATATATTGAAATCCTACCCCTAGTGTGGAACGAGGGCCTTTGGGAGATAATTAGGTCCTAAGGGTGGAGCCCTCATGATGGGATGAGTAAGAAGAGATACCAGAGAGCTTGCTTCCTCTCGCTCTGGTCCAGAGAGAGCATGTGAGGATGCTCTCAGAAGTCAGACAGCCATCTGCAAACAGGAAGCGGGTCTTCACCAGACCCCACGTCTGCTGGTACCTAGATCTCAAACTTCCAGCCTCTGGAACTGTGGCTGAGAAATAATTGTTAGAAATAATTGTTTGGACTCGGCGGCGGCCACTGCATAGACCAGGCTCAGCTCGCTCGCTCCTCGCTCCGCTTCCTCTGCAACCACGTCTGACAAACCCGATATGGCTGAGGTTGAGAAATTCGGTAAGTCGAAATTGAAGAAGTCAGAAACGCAAGAGAAAAATCCACTGCCTTCCAGAGAAACAACTGAACAGGAGAAGCAATCAGGCAAGTCGTAATGAGACGTGCGCCGCCAGTATGCACTGTACATTCCACAAGCATTGCCTTCTTATTTTACTTCTTTTAGCTGTTTAACTTTGTAAGATGCACAGAGGTTGGATCAAGTTGAAATGACTGTGCTGCCCCTTTTCACATCAAAAATGGTGAACTGCTGACAACGGAGTCCGCACCTGCCTCTCCCATCTGCCTGTCTGGCAGGCAGGGAAGGAAAAGAACTTGCATGTTCGTGAAGGAGGAAGCTGGGTGGGTCGACAGTGAAATCTAGAGTGAAATGCAAGGTAGTCCAAGGTGTCCTGCAGGCTATAAAATGCAGTTTAATCAGAGTGCCATTTTTTTGTTGTTCAAATGATTTTAATTTTTGGAATGCACAATTTTTTAAATATGCAAATAAAAAGTTTCAAAACCTGAAGAAAAAAAAAAAGAAACAATTGTTTATTTTTTAAGCCACTCAGTCTATAGTATTTTTGTAGCCTGAGTTGACTGAAACATTCATACATTTGTTTATCTCTAGAGACCCTAGAATTTAAGGAAAAACTCTCACTGCAAGCTACAAAGCATCCTTCAACTGTGACAGAAACCCAGCTCACATAGGCTTAAGCAAAACAGGAAATATACTGGATTACATAACTGAAAAGGCAACTGGTGTCTGGTCTGGCTTCAGGCGTGGCTGCATCCAGGTGTTCAGATGCTGTGCCACAAGCCTTGCTTTCCTCTTAGGCAGCCTCTATGTGCGGGATCCTCAAGAGCTCCAGTCCTTCCAGCTTCCAGTCCAACACTAAGAGAGTGTGTCATTCCTTAGGGTTACGTCGGGAGTTCTGAACAAGAATTCCATTTTGCTTTTTCTGAATGGCCTGGGATGGGTCATGGGCTCACCTTGGATCTAATCTCTGTGGCCAGGGAGATTCATTACTGAAAGAGAGACTCTGACTACTTTGTATGTTCCTATCTTTGCATGGAACTGTGTGAGGATATGACGGTTAGCAACCATGTGACAAGTCTGAAGATTGAAAACCAGTGCAAGAGGAGAGAAAGCAAAAGGATGGAGAGACCTTGAATCCTGGTGGCTTTTCTGAGCCACTAAACCCACGTGACACTACCTACCTCCAAGACAATTTATGTGAGATCATAAAGTCCTGTTAGTATTTAAGCCATGGTTACTTGCAGCTGAAAAGATCCCAGTGGGCACAGAATCCCTGTGAGACAGGCTTGCTTCTCTCCCTTTGGCCGTTGAGGAAGTCGACGCTCAGAGAGATTACGGTTCTGGATGAGAACAAACAAAATATAAAAGAAATAAGTGAAAGAAAATGGTCCTGTTGGTTTCCATATGGCCTCCCTCACCCCAGCCCCATCTGTTCCTTTCAGTCCTCCCCATCTTGTGTTAGGGTACCATGTGGGACATCAGTAGCCCCCTCACTGCTCTCTGCTTCCATTCTTGACTCCCATGCTCTATTCTTCACCTGACAGCCAGAGCGAGCTTTTAAAATGAAATCAGAGCATGTACCTTTGCTGAATATAAGCCTCTAAGGATTCTCATCACAACAGAAATTTAAAAAAACAAAAGCAAACAAACAAACAAAACATAGAACGAAACCCTAACCATGTCTCTTGAATAAAGTCCAATGATCGGGACCCAGCTCATCTCTGCAAATCCATTTTCTGACACCCTCCCCCAGCCTACCCCTCATACCAGCATTTCCTGTTAACCCTGGAGATCTGTGAAAGGGGATTGGAATAGCTTGGGTCCTAAATGGACATCCACTGACAGATGGACACCTGCTGGCTAAAGGATGAGGGCGTGATTACATCACTTTGTAGAGTATGTTGCCCATAAGCAACTCTACTGGCTGTTGGATTGGTTGGAATAGTTGTCAGACTTCTTTCAGATGTCTTCTAGCCTAGCATCCCAAGGCACTTACATATGGAAATAAGTATGAATATTTTTATCAAGAAAACAAAAAGTCAGTTCTTCTGGGAAGCCTTCACTGTGCACTCCATCCTCTTCACCTCTAAGTCAGGGCCACGCTGGTACCCTCTTGCTGTGCTGAGAACATCTCTGTCCTGGCACTCGTTGCCACGGCAGTTAAATTGTTTCATCTGCACCTTTGTTCAATGTCTGATTGCCCCCTATCCTGCAGGCTTCCTAAGAGTAAGGACCCTGTCTTTTTTATTCATCACTGCACTACACTGCTTGGCATGTGTTCTCAAACACAGAAGATGATCCGTATATATTTGTTAGATAAAAAAGAGACGGAGGGAGAGAGAGAGGAAAAATGATACATCCGGAGTTTGGGGGTTTTTTGAAAAAAATATTAAATAACACGTTGAGGCTTCATCTGGGGTTCAGAGGGGCACCTGTTCGGGACACTCTGCAGCACTCACTCTCATATTTGCTAGCTTGTATGCTGATTATTCCCTCCAGGGGAATTGTTGAAAAGCCATTCCTTCTTTAAGGGACCAAGCAGAATCAACAGAAGTGAGTTGCCACTTTCTGTTCAGGCAAAGGTGGAAGACATTCTTCTGACAGATGGCATCATAGTGCCCACCATGGGCCCAGCAAGTACTCCTTCCTGCTCTCGAGTGGCTCACATGCTGGAGGGAGCCTCAGACTCAGGGACAGGTCATTACAGAGATGTCGGGGTGGGGGGACTGGACAGAGCTCCCAGGAGCGCTGGACAACGTGGTGAGAGCTGGTGTGTTATCCAAACATGTCAGTTTCTGGTGACAAATGGAACCACCAGGGGGGTGACGGCCTCCTCCAAAGCCAGCATGACATGTGATGACTGGGGGCTGGACGCAGCGTGTTAAAGCCGTGGCCATAAATCGGATGACGTTCAAATGTGCCATCGTTGGGTCAGGTCAGTCTCCAAATCTGTCAAAGCACTTACTCTTGGCCCCGGGTCAGCTTTTGTAGAAAGAATTGTTTTCCTGAACCACCCTCACACTTCCTTTCCTTACTGTCTGTGATCCCTCAGGTTCAGATGAGTCTAGATGGTTTTATAAAAGTTTTTTCTTTAAATTACAAAAGTAGTAAGTGAACATTGAAAAACAAACAAACAAAAAACCTGTAAAATGTACACACAAGAAAAAAAAGAAGTGTTTAGTTTTTAAGATTAAGATTTCAGTGTTATTTCTTTGCATAGACATTTTTTAAATAAAATGCGCTTTTTCTATTCATACTTTTTTTTTTTAAGAAATAATTGTAAACTCACAGGACATGACAAAGAGCCCAGAGAGGCCCCCGTGTGCCTTTCACCCACTTCCCAGAGGTCACACTCATGTGACTATAGTACCGTGTCTGTACATACGGTTGTGTAGCTCTTTAAGAAAATTCTTACTCTAATGTGAAGGTCTTCCTATGTGTTCAATATCTCTGGTCTCCTGGGGGCCACGCTTGCCCTCTGTGGTCTAGTTTTCACACTGCAGCCAGAGGGATTCGGTGGCAGCCCTCCTTTACTCAAACCCCCCAAGGCATCAAAGTTT
This sequence comes from Camelus ferus, assembly GCF_009834535.1. Classification (NCBI taxonomy): domain Eukaryota; kingdom Metazoa; phylum Chordata; class Mammalia; order Artiodactyla; family Camelidae; genus Camelus; species Camelus ferus. The sequence goes on along the minus strand of NC_045714.1, from coordinate 6,962,151 downwards.
TCACGTTAAACTGGGAAGCCCTGATGACCAGTCCCCCACCCCCAACCATCCTTACAATCTGGTCGCCTTTCCCACTCTCCCTCTCACCCACTCTGCATCAGACACAATGGCCTTCTTGCTTCCTCCAACATCCCAGATGTGCTCGTGCCCGGGAGACCGCACTGGCCGCACCCTCAGCCTTGCTCAGGCATCCATCCTTATGGACCTCCTTCAAATCTTTGCTCAAGTGTTGCTTCCTCAGTGACAGTTCCTCTGGGTCCTCCTTATACTGCTCGTTTTTTCCACAGCATATATAATCCCCCGACATTTTATGATCTAATTGATTATTATATTTATTATTCATTGTCTGAACCCCTGCCCCCAGTTAGGATATAAATTTCACAAGGAGGTATCTCAGGCACCTAGAACACACTGCTATACATAATAAGAGCTCAAAAAAATTTTTTTTATCGATGCACAAACTAATAGTGATGAAGAGCTTGGATTGTGTGTTCAAATCCCAGCACTCCCACTGTGCTACGTGACCTGGAACAAGTTATTTTTCTGTGCCTCAGTTTCCTCATTTGTAAAATGGGAGAATAATAATTATCTATCTCATAGAACTCAGTTGCCTTAGTTAAGGATTTACCTTCGTTAACACGGGTAAAGAGCTGGTGCAGAATCTGGCGTAAAGTGAGTGGTAATCAAAAGCTCACTGTCATTATTGCTTTACAGCATTGGTGTTAATTATGAGCCATGACGGATTTTAACAATAGCTGGATATTTGGTTGCTTTCCATCTTCCATGGGTTTATAGAAAAGGACAGTGAGCCTCTGTATAGCTAGAATTTTGTACATGCCCTTGATTATTCCCTCATGAAGAAAATATTCATGATGGCTTTTTATTTACTTCTTGAACGTAATTCCTCTCCCCAACCAGGCTATTTCTTGTTGGGCAATGATTTCTTCTGCTTTGTTTTCCTATCACCAGTGTCTTATAGCTCAGAGCTTGTACAAAGGCCCTCAAGCAATAGTTGTTGAGTAAATGAATATTTAAGTGAAGGATAGTGTACTGTTTCCTAGTACAAGCTGATGCCTTAATAAACTGTACACAGTGTTTCACAAATGGCACGTGGTAGGTACGTGTGGCAGAGACTGCTCTTGTCCCCAGTTAGCCACTCTTGTCTTCTATAAAAACAGAAACCCTGATTAATTGCAGGACACATTGATATCCAGAATAAAGACTACATTTCCCAGCCTCCCTTGCAGCTAGGTGTGGTCATGTGACTATGCTCAGCCAATGAGACATGAGAAAGCATCACATAGAACTTCCCAGTAGTGGCCTTAGGGAAGGAGCATGGTCTCTTTGCTCCTAGGTAAATATTGACATGGTACCTGGAGCTCATGCTTCCATAGTGGACAGCGGGAACCACAGTTTGAGAACAGGTAGCAGAATGGCAAGATGGAAAGAGCCTCAGTTCCTGATGATTGTGGAACTGCCATGCTGGGGCTCTGTTGCCTATGTGCACTTGAGAACAGCAAACTTGTCTCTTAGTTTAAACCACTGTTACTTTGGATTTTCTGTCAGCAAGACTTAATGCTAGCTCATTCAGGGCTCAGTAAATATTTCTTGACTGAATGAGTGAAGAATTTACATGCATTCCTAGGTTGGCATTTGGTAAAGCATTTTTTTCAAGCAGTAACTTACTTTAATTTGGTAAAAATCATAAATTAAGTTTCCAACCCTGTACCTTCTAAAATCTACTGCTAGTCTCTGGTATTTCTGTAACGAGTTGTATCATGTAGGATGCTTTTATATCCAAAGGTCACTCAGTGTGGTTTAGACGAAGACATTTAATTATCTCAGAAAGCAAAAATCTTGCATCTCCAATTTGACATAACGATTCAGTGATGCCATCGAGGACACAGGATTTTCCTTTCTCCTTTCTCAGCATTTTACTGAGAAAATTCTTACCTCACGGTACCAAAATGGCTGCCATCACAACCAGTATCATATTCTCACACAGCAAAGGGAGACAGGAGTAGGGGCAACAGTGCTTTTTTCTCTTGTGGCTCCTTCTTTTTGTCAGGGAGGAAAATATTTTCCAGAGGGTCCATCTCATTGACCAAACTGGGTCACATGACCTCTTCCACAGTATTACTGTGGAAAGGAGACAGAATTGCTCTGATTGATACAAACCAGCTGGTCCTCAGAGTATAGTCCATGGAATCCCTGTGGTCTCTGAGATCCTCTGAGTCAGGAGGCTGTGAAGTCAAAACAGTTTTCATGATAACACTTAAAAGTTCCTTGCCTATTTTCATTGTGTGGACATTTGCACAAATCATGCAAAAGCAGATATGAGAATCCTGCTGTCTTCTATTAAAGCCAGACACTGAAGAGATTTTCAAAAAATATAAAAGATTGAGTGCTACTCTTCTCACTAAATTTTTTTAATTTGGGGAAATATTCATATTTCATAAAAAAAATATTTATTAATATGGAATGGGGTTATTATTTTAAAGGAATTATAGTTCTTCCGTATCCACAGGGTATTGGTTCTAGGATGCCCACAGATACCAAAACCTGTGGATGCTCAAGTCCTTTATATAAAATGGCATAGTACTGGTCGGCCCTCTGTGTCCCCTGATGCGGGATTCACTGATGCCAAGGGCTGACTGTAATAAACAAATATTTTAAATGTTCTTAGTTTTCATGTCTAAGTTGGTATCTTGACATCCAAAAAAACTGAGAACTGCTAATTTAGATGAATCCAGAAGGTAAGTACCATTTAGTCTGCACTAAATCAGGGGCTAAGGGCTGTCCAGGAGGCAAACAAGGATGTCTGCCGTACTTTCCAAGAACTCAGATGGCACACAGCCTGTGCGTATCGTTAAGTACCCCTGTCTAATTTTCCTTTTTGTCATTGGAGGGTATGATTTCTGTTAAACTTTGACTTTCTTCATGGCACTGAGTTTCATGGTTAAGAGTTTAGATCCAGTGATTCAGCACTAATTAGTTAAATAACCTTCAGCAGTGCCTTCACTGCCAGGAGCCTCAATATCCTAATCTGTAAAATGGGATAATGGACCCATCCTCTCATTTTGCAAATTGAGTCTTCTGTTGGGTTAGAGACGAAACACGTGAGCAACTCGTACTGAGCCTGATGCGTTGGTTGCCATTAATTCTCTTTTTTTTTTTTTTTAACTTTTATTAATGTATCTATGTCCCGTTGTTCACATAAACTTTTGGTACGTTGAGAAGCTGAGGCCTACTAAGGTGATGTTTTAATATAACATGTTGTCAAATAGCCAGAATGGAATGACATGCGGGAACCTCACTGTCAGTAGAACATAAAATTGCACGTGACCAGGCAACAGCGAAATGGCTCTTCCCTCGTCCTCGGGTCCATGATCTATTCTTTCCCTCTCTCATTCCCTCGCTCTGTCTCTCACACACACACACACACAAATAAAACTACCTAAATATCTATGTGTGTGTGTGTGCCTCTGTATTTATTTACTTCATGCCTGACTTTATATCCTGTCATGAAGGAAATAAATAGAACCGTAAATAAACAGATCCAATGAGCAGTTTCCCACCGTCTTTTATGGGCTTCTTGTATTGTTCCCACAGGAGCAAACCTGTTATTTTTAAAAACGCCTTGGTGGGGGCAGGGCATAGCTCAGGGGCAGAACACATGCCTAGCAGGCACACAGTCCTGGGTTCAATCCCCAGCCCCTCCATTAAAAATAAGTAGATAAATAAATATAGAAGCCCAGTTACCACCCCCCCCCCCAGAATAAAAGAAAAAATAAAAAGCAAACGCCTGAAGGGCTGCTTCATGGCCACAGAGCTTTCCTTTTCGGTTACTAAAAAAGTTCCGGAACTAAATTGTGTTGCTGTTTGCACAGCTTTGTGAATGGACTAAATGCCACTGCATTTTACACCTAAAGTGGTAAATTTTACGTTATGTGTATTTTACCGCCAAAAAATATATGTAAAGAGGCCCCAGGGGCTTTCTGGGCACCTGCAGGGAGACTTGGAGATGGGGTAGGGCTCCTGATACTCAGACCTTCCGCCACAGCCAGTCCTCCCTCTGCTGGAGACTTGGGGCCCAACTCGTAGACTCACCTCCTCTTGGACTGACTGGTCCATCTGCGTGGCCCACCTCTTTGCTTCTGGAAGCTGGAAAAATTACACAGGCACGCCCAAATGTGTCTTATGGAAAAAGATCTGCAAAGCTGTGTCTCTTACCAGGATGAAACTGTTGTTCTTCCTAATTTCAAGTGAAGGGAATACCTTCTTGGCACGTTTTAGCAATCCAAGATGTGTGCTCCGGCCGTTCGAAGACCTGTGTTTACTTACTGTACTTGCGTTATCAAAGACCCCATAAAATCAAGTGATTTCCTCTGCTTTTGTCCAGAGCTCTAGAGAAAATGACGCTTAATCACTTCAAATTCCCTTCTGTCTGGGATCCCCTCTGAGAAATAAAGCCATAAATATGTTTAGTTCTGTTGACATTCACACCGGAAAGAGCACAGAGTTCCTCGTATTGCGGTTCCTTCCCTATTTTATTACCAAACAGCAAGAAAAACTAGCAGAGGGGTTGTCCTGGCAATGCAGGGGGAGGCAGTGTGTTTCTTTTTTCTCCCCGAGGGGGAGGAACATTATCACTTCACACCACTGCCGAATCCAAAAGGCTTCCGAAGGCACCGAGGCCGTGCGGAGCCATTCAATAAAATGCTTAGAGCACGTCTAACAGGAGCAGGGAACCGGGCGATCCGAGAAGCGTTAATGAACAGGACTGCGTCCTCCCCTCCTCCGGGCCTCACGTTTGAAAATATCAACAACATTCCTGTCCACTGTAATCAAATACTTACGCAAAAAGCTATGGAATGTGCAATAATTTGTCAGGCGGCCTTTTAGTGGACTCTGCTAGAGCAAACTCTGGTGGGCCCCCTTGACCCTGAGAGAGTGTGCCCTTTAACCTTATTTGGGCCTCTTTTATGCGGGGCTTCACTCTGACCAGATGGCTAAACTATCAAAGGATTTTATGAGCAAAAACTGCTTTCCCAACTCACAAGTTGTATATTTCTTTCCATGTTAATGTGAACTATCAACCCAGAAGCTTTAAATTGAAAACACAAAAGGTGTCCTGCAGCTGGGCCTCCAGCCTCCCAGCATTGTGTGTGAGCAGGAGGGCTGCGGGTGTTTGCAGAGAAAACAGCTGACACCCAGATGAGGACAATTTCAGCTAAATATTTAAAATAGCCATCAAGAAAGGAATGATTGATTGATTTTTTTTTTTTTTTTTTTGGTGGGGATGGGGGTGTTGTTCCAGCCATGATTTTTAATCAAGCTGCAGGCAAATGTACTTCCCGCATAAATCCAAACTGTATCTTTCTCTCCATCCCATGTTGCTACCCCTCAGGAAGGCTGGGTGGCAAAAAGTCATTAGATCCAATTGCCCTCGGAATCCCAAGTAGAAAATGTCACTTCTTGATGTTAGATTTCAAGTTACACAGTCCGAGACCTTGGGTGGGTGGTGTGTGTCAACGTGTAGTTTGTTTTGTAAATTATTGGAAAGGTTCCTGAGGAATGATGGGGATGAGTTGACCCAACAAATACTTACGAGCATAACCCAAGAGGCAGGCGCGATTCTAGCACCGAGCACATGGCTTAACAAGAGTGCAAAGACTCCTATTCAGAAGATGCTCATTTATGTTCTGTGTGGAGGAAAGCAACAAAGAAATAAACACCCCAAAATGGCAGGTGGTCATAAGAGCTGGGATGAGAACAAGGCAAGGCAGGGTGATGGGGGCCACTGTGTTGTACAGGGGTGACCCTCAAGTTTGTACAGTTGGGAAAAGCCTCGTTGAGAGGGTGATGCTAAAGCAAAAATATTAGAAGAAACCAGCCTTAGGAAGATACAGACCAGAGCTCGCCACTCAAAATATAAGGCAAGCTGAGTTCTCTAGTAGCCAAGTTGAAAGAGGAAAAAAGAAATGGGTGGAAAGATTTTATTTACGGTTTATTTAATTTAAATTTGTTTTTATTTTAATAAATCTTTTAATGTATTAATTATATTAATCTTTACATAGTCATTTTAAAATTTCATTTTACTGATCTATTTTATTTCATTTGTATTATAATTTTTATTTAGTTTTAGTTTTTAAAACTATTTTAAGTTTATTTTTATTACTTATTTTATTTATTTTTACATTTATTTAATAGTACATTTTGGCATATTTAACCTCATATGTAATGTTAAATTTTCTAGTAGCCAGATTAAAAAGGGTAGAAAAGAAACAAGTGAGACTAATTTTAATAATATCTTTTATTTTCACTCAACCCAGTGTATTCAAAATATGATCTTTTCAAAAATGTGTGAAAAAAATAACAAATGAGATTTTTTTTAACTTTTTTTTTTTCCACACAAAGTCTTTGCAGTCTGGTACAGATTTTATTTTTAAAAAAAGCACATCTCAATTTGGACACTAAATTTTCATGAGAAAGATTTGATCTAAATCTAGATTTCACAAAGTTTATAGTTGAAAAGGTAGAGTCATATACCCCAGATTGTACTAAAGGTACTTAAAAGTGTTCTAATAACCGAGTGAAGTAGCAGTTTTGAAGTTTTAATTTAAATTCAAGTGAAGTAAAGTCAGAGATCCAGTTCCTCAGACATGGCAGTCACATTTCAAGTGTGGGGCAGCCCCCGCGACGCGTGGCGATGGCTTGGCCAGCTCGGGTCCGGGAAGAGCGTCCGAGCCTCTGGAGGGCAGCTGCGGGGAGGGCCGGTTAGCGCAAGGTCTGGGGGCCGGGAAGGGCTTGACATGTTCCAGGGGCAGAGAGTGACCCCAGCGGGGAGCAGAGGCCAAGATGGGCTCCAGCCAGGTCCCCCTGGGTCCCACAGGCTGGGTGAGATGCTCGGATGTATTGTAAGAGTGACTTGTTAGTCCTCAAGTCAAAGGCAGTAAAAGTAGGAGTAAATCTCTCCATGATACTTGGGAGAGCAACGTATCAGCTCTGGGAGCTTGTGCAAGTCCACACCGTACAGCCTAGGAATGCACACTAACCAGTGTCATAAGGGCAGAAGGAGGCTCACAGCACTGCTGGAAGAGCAAAATATTGCACACGGCCTGAATGCACTAATCCGAGCGAGGATAAATAGAATGAGAGAGAACAGGACCCTGAGGTCGAAAGGAATCACGTGTATCAACATGATACATCTCAGACACAAAGCAAGTGGAACAAGAAACTCATTGTATGAATTAACTTATAACATTTAAAGATACAGATAGATATACACATACATACAAGAGTATTAAAATCATTGTAACAGAGGCTAAAAGGAAGCATCAGTTTCATGACAGCAGTAGCTTTTGGGGAGGCCTTGTGAAAAGGTATAATGGGCTTGATATAATTAGTAATGTTTTATTTTTTATTTTAAAAATATCAGATTGCAACACAATGATTATATTTGGTGATTTGGGGCAGTGGGAATGTAAGTTTTTGTTATACTATATTTCTGTACTTTTCAGTTGATTTGAATCTTCTCCAAAAAAAAAAAAAAAAAGCTACCCTCAGAGAAGAGAAAACTTCCTTGCCACCAGTCCTCATGTCTGTCCCTGCAGCCTGTGCAACCTTCTATGCTGACTGCGGCTTACAATTAAGGAGTACAGATCTACTGCATACTGTGTTTACTTATAACCTTTTCTGGAAAAAAGAAAAAGTTGCTGGCCTAGTTCTGCAATGTTTGAGGCTGACAATCAGGAGGATTGTTAACTCTTTCATCACTGGCATCAAGCCACCTGTGTGTGTGTGTGTGTGTGTGTGTGTCTTCAGGATCTTGAGGCCTCACGTGTTCCTGTACCTCTCACTGTTTGGAGCCCTGAAGGCCAAGCATACTGAGCAAAAAAAAAAAAAAAAAGTAAAGTTAATGAAAATTCAAAAGTTGGCAGCACAGTTCTCCACTGCTGCAAAGAAAACAAATGCCTCTTTTCTGATTTTTGACATTACGACCTCTGTTACGGACTACACGTTGGTGTCCTCCCCACAGTTATGTTCAGAAACCCTAATCCCCAGCATTATGGGTTTTGGAGGTGGGGCCTTTGACAAGGCATTAGGTCATGAGGGTGGGGCCCCTGTGATAGAATTAGTGCGCTGGTAAGAAGAAGAGACACTAGGGAACTTGCTTCCTCTCTCTCTGTTCACCACCATCTGCAAACCAGACACTGGATCTGTTGGCACCTTGGTCTTGGATGGCCCAGCCTCCAGAACGGTGAGAAATAAACGTTTGTCACTTAAGCCACCCAGCCTGCGGTATCTTGTGATAGCTTAGACAACTGCTGATACAACCTTTCTACAGATCTGTCACCAGCTGTGTGACCCTCAGCACTCAACTCCCTGAAGCCTTAGTTTCCTCATCTGTCTAATGGGTATAATCATCATCATCATCTCTCTCACAAAACCAAAACGAGGTACAAATGTAATGATATGTGTAAAGGCCTTGGCACAATTTGCGTTGAATACACATATGTTAGTTATTCCTGTATCTTTATCTCTTTCTGTCATTCACGCTTATAGGACCAGGTGACTGTATTGGATGGGGACTAAGAACATAGGTTTGTCAAATAGGCAGGTTGAAAACCTACTCACCCACTTCCTAAGTGAACTTGGGTAACTTAGTAGCCACCGGGTGGTCAGGAGAACGAAAGGAGATGATCCTTGTAAAGCCCCTGGTGGGGGACCTGGTGTACAAGGTATTTTGGGCTGATGTGGGGATGGCCATGGTTCCTGTTCATGCAAGACAGGAGCGGTGTCTGCAGCTGAGGAAATCCTGGCGTTTCAGAGCAAAACCATCTGCTCACGAACAGCAAACAAGCTGACCGAGTCTCACGAATTCTTAAATTTCTTATAAAAAATGTTATTCTGAGCTGCATCTCTGTAAATCACCACTCATTCTTTAAAAAAAAAAAAAAAAAAAAAAAAAAAAAACAGCCTTGTATATTGAAAAGTCAGCTTTGGCCTCTCGTCTGGAGCCTGGCACTTTAAGTTGCTCTCATTGTCCTTGTGAACCCATCGGGCAGGCTTCCCCGGCCAGGTTTATCAATGGCAAATGTTGTGGGCTTCACTGAGTTATGATGATAAACATAAGGAACAGGAGAACAAGGTAAAAGGTGACTTCTTTAGAACAGCTGTAATTTATCCAGGATTTTGTCCTGGCCTTTGATTTGGGGGCAGACTCAGGATCTGGTGTCCCTCTGATTACATTAGGAGCAGCCTTAGGGGTCAGAAAGAATTCCGAGGTCCTGGAATCAGTTAGAAGGATGGAGCAGGCACACGTGAGAAGGGACAGGGGAAGAGTCCTGTAGAAAAATCATCCTCCGAGACCCGAACACCAGCTCTCTGCCCACGTGACCCCGGGAGAGGACAGGACCAACTTCAGGGATGTCCGACCTGCAACTGTGCTCAGAAGGGGCCCCAAGCTTGGTTTAAAGCTCTGCTGTTGTCATCTTGAAATTCTTAATAAAGTTTTAACAAGAGGCACCACACTTTCATTTCGCGCTGGGTCCTGCCAATTCTGTCGCTAGTCCCGGGAGAGGAGGCCAAGGCCCTTGCTCCCTCCAGGCACAATCAGGACAGTTATAATTAATGACAGATATACTGTACACCCAGTGAATGGCATGAATCACAAGGGGGCCTGCATGAGCCAAGAACTTTACACACACTATCTTGTTTAATCCTCCTGTGGACCCATTTCAGAGATGGTAAAAACTGAGGCATGAAGCCAGTAATGAGAGTTGACATTTATTAAGCACCTGCTATGTACCCATCATCTTGATAAGCACTATGTATGCATAATGTCCTTTACTTTTCACAACAGTCCTGTGAGGTGAGAATTATCGGTTCGGCCACATCTTAATTCTTCTTACAAGTGTAAACTATTAAGTAAGGGAAAAAATAGAATAATCTGAAGAAAGCAGGACGGTTGTAATAATAAAGATAATTTTTGAAATAACAAAACAGAAAAAAAAAGATTTTTGAGAGAAAAAAAAAAAACTGGCCAAGCCAAAAGCTGGTTCTTTGAAAAGATGAATAATCTAAGGAAGACAGCTAACTAGACCGAGTCAAGTAATTTTAAAAAAGAACATGTAAATAAAAATACTAGGGATAAAAAAAAAAAAAGGGCTTAACTATGGAGACAGAAGAGAATAGTAACTGAAATTGAATACCGTGAAAGATTTCATGCCCAAAAAAGTGAGCACTTGGCAAAGTTAACTTCCTACAGAAGCATCACTTATAAAACCAAACCAAGAAAATCCAGAGACTTAAATAGACTGAACACTATTGAAGAAATTGAATCAGTTCCTAACGTGTGCACACACACGCAGGCACGCACCAGGCAGGAGCAGGTTTACAAGCTAGTTCTACCAAACATTCAAGAAATGTTTACTGCTGCCTGATACTGATAGCTACATTTATTGAGCACTAACTGTGTACCAAGCACTTGGCTAAAAGCTTTATATGTATAATTTCATATCAGGTAGGTCCTAGTAGCCCCATCTTACAGATGAAGAAACTGAGACCCGGAGATGTTAAGGACCTTGCCCAGAGTCATGTAGATGGCAAGTGGCAGAGCTGGGGTTGAATCAGTTTCCTGTGTCAGCTCCACAACCAGCTTTGGTCGACCCTACGTTCAACTTTCAGCCAGCACTGGGTGAGGAAGGCATGTGGTGTGCGTCTAAGAGACAAAAAGAGCAGGACCCTGGTGGTCTCGGGTTGGACCCGACGGTGTTTCAGTCCTTTGGATGCTCACTGAGCACCTAGTCGGGTTCCCTGCCCCTACCCAGCTCACATTCCACTGTTTGGGGATCCAGGCTTTTTTCATTTGTTTTGTCTTCCTCTTAAGAGATAGCAGCTATTGTCCTAGGAGGCATTGTCTTTCGAAGTCTAAAGATAATCAGGCTTGGAGGTAGGACTCAAGATGAGTATCTCAGCCCAGGATTAAGAACAAGAAGACAGCTGCATAAGAATTACCCCATGTTTATACTTTCCATGTGGAATCCCATTGTGACAAAGGCCATTTATGGCTTTTAAAATTTAAATAAATGTCGATGGAGCGTCTCCTAGGGTCAGTTCTATATTATCTTGACCAATTCCCAGACTGCAGGTGAGGAGACAGGGCTCAGAAAGTGAGTGGCATCTGGAGTTAGACGTTCGAGCCCCCAGTCCAGCCCAGAATGGCGGTACCACTGAATTCCAGTGCAGAGAGAAAATGCTGCTTCTCTGGAGCTTGTGACAGCCCTACCTGCCCTCCGTGCAGGGACGGATCTAGACTGTGTGGGGCCTGAACCTTTACAATCGGGGGGCTCTTTAAAACAAAGACTGTAAAAGTATCTTATGTTTGCAAATTTTAGACACAGGCAATGTGAATACGTTGCGAGGGCCCCTACTTGGGCCATGAAAGGAGACTTGAAGCCTGACCTCTCCTAGATCGTGCTTTCTGACTCAGGTTTGGGGTGCAATAAGATAAATGGTTGGACTGACAAAAAAGGGTGCGGAAATGCTCGGCAGTATTACTGAATGTTTTCAATAGGTCAGGTCCTCTGCTAAGTCTGATGTCTACCAAGTAAATACGGTCACCATGTCCATCGCACTGATGAGGAAACTGAGGCAGAGAGAGTTTCAGTGATGTGGCTCAGGGTCACACAAGCGGTGACTGCAGGACTGAGATTCAGACCTGTTCATCTGACTCCTGGGCTTCATCCCGCCTCTCGGTTGTGGCCGGGATGGCCTTCTCAAAGTGGGACTTCTCCGCTCCATGGCTCCCCGCTGTCTGTTCACATCATGGCGCTGGGTCAGCCAGTGCTTTGGGAAGGGCTGTTTCCCAGAATCGCCACTTGTCTTAAAAAGCCGTTTGGGAAACTATTTATTTCACAGATGCAGCTTTTATGGCCTCAGTGTGTGAAAGCTGAGGGTGTGTTTGAGGATTTTCTTTACTTTGGTAAACATCTGGCATTGCCATTGATGAAAGGGACATAGACAGTTTACCGACAAAGGTGATTTTTGAATATACTTTCAGGGGTGGGGGGTTAGGTTTATTTATTTATTTATTTTTAGAGGAAGGACTAGGGATTGAAGCCAGGACCCTGTGCTTGCTAAGCATGAGCTCTACCACTTCAGCATCCCCTCCCCCCATGAATATACTTTTTATTGCAGAATCATTTTAATTAAAAGAAAAGTTGCAGAAACAGTACAGAGAGTTCCCATATACCCCTCACCCAGCTTGTCCTCACAGGGGATACATTTGTCACTGTGAAGAAACTGACATCATTACATTACTATGAGCTAAACTCCAGACTTTTATTTGAATTTCATAAAAGGAGCATTTTTAAAGGGCTTTTCAGATCTAACATTTGTTGAACACCTATTATGTTCCAGGCATTGCACCATGTTGTCCATGCAGGTCCCTGGTGGAGCAACTGGTTTGCTTCGTCCCATTTTACAGATGGGGACACTGAAGCCCAGAGACCACAATGCTTATTCAGACGGAACTTGAACCCAGGCAGCCCCACTCTCCAGAGCCCCCAGTGCAGACCAGCACATTAAGGCGTTTCTTGTACCTTCTCCTGATGAAAACCTTCCCCTTTGATCCCTCTCACCACCCAGAAAAATCAGCTCAAGGCCAGAGACACCATTCATTCATTCAACACATATTTTATTTCTTCCTCAACTTCCCTAACCCCTTCCCACCACCACCATGAATGATCTGTCCCCCATAATGAACTTGAATAGCTTGAAACACCAGGGTCACCAACTCTGATTGTCTCAGAGCCCAGGCACAGATCAGGAGTGGGGGCAGCAGGCCGGGTTGGAGCCCCGGTAGCCGGAAAGCCAGTCCATATCCAGGGCCCTGTCTGTGTGTGCAGGTCTCTTGGCCCATCTGTCTCTGAGTCTGTCTGACTCTCGCCAGCACTCTCCGTGCAGAAATGCAGACCCAAAGTCACCAAATCTTTCCAGTTTTCAAGGAACGCCAGAAGCTCAAATTTGTTGTGAATTTTACCAACCTGTCAAACTCTTTGTAGGTCAGACAAGATCTATCTGTGGGTGGGGGTGGCCTGGGGACCCCCAGTTTACAATCTGTCTCATGCCTCGCTTTTCTAACGGGGACAAGAAAAGTTACCATGAGAACTAAGCCAGCGAATATTTACAAAGCACTTTAGAACCGTCCTGGGCACAGCAAGGAAGCTGTTTGCTTTATTGTTGATTTTTAAATAATAATATTAATACATGAATTAGCGGGAGTCACCTGCTCAAGGGATTGCCTCCCCCTCCCTCTGCAAACCCCTCAGGGCTGACTAACTACATCTTTCAACTGACCACTATTTTTAGTCTTGTTGACACAGCCCCCCCCCCCACCCAGTGCCTGCACTGGGGCTCAGTGAGCCTCACCCCACGGCCACGTGGCTGGAGCCGTCAAAGTCCTCCGTTCACATTAAAAGACTCAAAGAGGAAAACCTTACCTATCCCCGGGATGTTCCGCAGCGCGTGTCGAGGCGCACGTTCAAAAAACGATGAGCTCTGCCAGCTGCAGTCCTCTGCCTGAGGTGCTGCATTATGCATCGAAATAACTCCTTTTTTCTTTTCCGATGACGAGGATCTTTTTTTCTTACTGAAGTGCAGCTAATTTACAGTGTTGTGTTCGTTTCTGGTGCACAGCAAAGTGACTCAGTTATACATGTTCTTGTCTGTTACCGTTTATTACAAGACATTGAACACGGTTCCCTTCCTTTTTTTCTTGTTACAATCTTTCCTCTAGAGCTGTAAAGCCCGAAGCTGGCCTTATGTCGAGTCAGATCATCTGCCAACAGTTTTCTGTTTCTGACCTGAGAAATCAGAAATAAAGTGCCGTTCAGAAAGACCTGGAAGCTTCCATCGCTGAATGCTGAAAGATAGACTCATGTTTAGTTTGCTGTAAAATGAGAGAAGTTATCCCAGGACTTCGTTATCGGTGGAGGACAAAGATGCAGCGCCTTGGGTTGGAAAGTGAGGAACACATGGTTTGAAAACTCACGTAGGGCCAGGGTGCCCCGCCCCGCCCCGCCCCAGGGCAAAAATAAGCCTGAAACTGGCAAATGAATCTTGGCTCAGTTGTGCGCTGGGCAGCCTGACCTCCAGGCACAGGGGTGGACTGGGGGCTTTGTTCATTGGCTAAGACACCCCTCAGCGCTGGGAATTGGGGAGATTCTAGCTCAGTTCCCAGGAAGTCATCACATTGAATTGGAATTCGGCAGGACCATCTTATGTGAAGAGAGAAACCAAGCAAATGACCGAGGCCATCCCCCTTCTGCTTTGTGCCTTAGAACCAAGTCATGTGACATTCTCAGGTTTGTGTTTTCTTTAAATTTCTGAAATTAGCCACACAAGTGGTTCAGTTGTTTCCTGAAGCTTCTTTGGAGCCCACTTTTCTAATTCAATAAGATTTGGAATTTTTAAAATATACAAATAGCAATTGTACTATTCAAACCAAACGGCCCAGGCATCCTGGCTTTTTTTTTTTTTTTTTCCCTGAGCCAGTGGTAGTTCTTCAGAAATACTTCCGACACATTCTGCAGGGGTGTGTGTGTGTGTGTGTGTTTAGTGTGGGCACGTGGGGTTTTTGTTAAAAAAAGTGTAAAGGCACAGAGGGTAAGTTAGCCATCTAAATTTAAATTAACTTCTTGAACTATGCACACATCTAGGCCTTATTATTTAATTTTCTTTCTCCGTGTGTGTTTTCAACCAGCTGATAAAAAAGATCAGTCACAGGCCTGTCAGTAGGATGGGGTAAGGTGGTACCTTAATATTTGTCATCATTGCCTAACACCCTGAGAAAACAAACAGCAAAGAAAGCAGCTTTTCATGCGTTATCAGCCATCCCAAACATCTGGTTTCCCCCAAAATAAATCACTCCAAGTCAATGAGGCCTTCATGAAGATTTCATACAATTCTCTAAATAACAACAAAAACACCCATTAAAGAACCTAATAGATTAAACCTGGTATATAATCAACTAAATGATTTTTGTGGTATTTGCCATTCATTCTGCTTTTGGTTAAGAAAGATTTTGCTTTTACAAAAGAATTTAGCAAAGGCTCTATACGTATTCAGTGGTGTTATGATAATGAAAAGCATTCTCAAAATTAAAAAAAAAAAATTAACCAGCTAAATTAACTTTGGAGACAATGTACCAGTTAAAAGTTCAGCCTATTTAACTGATAAAATGAATAGAAAATGTATTTATATCATTTCTGGGTTTTTTAATGGGGTAGTCTAGTCTAATATTACCAGACTGAAAAGGCACAAAAGGAGATACAGGGAAAAGTCCTCCCTCGGTCCCCAGCTTCCCAGGGTCCCTCCTCAGAAGTCACCAAAGGAGCCAATTTGCAGGTGAGCCCCCATGCAGGGGTTTAATCAAAGAGCAGGCCATCCTCCGCACAGCACCATACTCCAATGCTCCCCAGCGGCTCTGATTCATGAAATTTAGATTTTCCCCTTCTGGCTTTCTTCTAACATTTGAGATGGCAATTTTAGCAGGACCTGTATCACCTGAAGTGGTGTCCTTTGGCCAAGAAAAGCTGAAAGCTGAATTCTGAATAAGGTGATAAATGCATTACCAGCACTTCTGCCCTGCCTCCAAAATTTAAATTTGCATGAAGTGTTCAAGCCCCCTGGAATCTGCTATGGTGATGTGTCTAGGAGTCCTGCAGAAGGGGGTCTGTGGGAGATAATGCTAAACGATTCTTTTTGAGACCCCTGGGAGTCAAACAGCTCTTGCGCCAAATTCCTCCCTCTCTGGGGTCTTCCACTGCAGTCATGTGTGAGAGCACCATTCTTGTTCCTTGGATTCGATCCCTCCCACAGCTGCCCAAAGGACTGAGAATCTCTCTGAGTTCTACACGGTAGAGTGGCCATGATCACGGACCTGCACCATCTGCCCCGCTCCTACCTCCCTCCTTGCCACCCAGGAACACGCCACGCAGGTCCCCTCAGCAGGGACCGTGCACATGCTCAGCCCCTCCCAGAATGCACTTCCCCCACGTTTTTTTGTATCATCTCACCATTCAGGCTCCGGCTCAGAATCCACCTCCTCAGAGAGCCCCCTCTTGGGCAACCATTGCTGAAGCTCCACCTTTGTCCTCCACCCTCTCAGTCGTTTCCCACCCGAGTACCTGTTTTACCTCATCGCAGACATTGCTGTTGGTACCATTCTGTCGTTTATTTCTGGATGTATTTATTCACAGCTCTGCGATCCACGTTCCCCACTAGGCTGTGAAGTGTGCCTGTCCCGTTCACAGTAAAATCCCAGCAACTAACACATAGAAGTTACTCAGCAAATACTGTTGATTGATTGAAACGTACCGACTCTTTCTTTTTGTCAAAATTTATCTATACCTGGTAGGTTGGAGTAGCTTTATTTGGTTTCCTATCATTAGGGATGGGGAGAGAATGCCTCCAATAATTACTTTGCAATATTCCACAATAAACTGCAGGAATAGTCACAAACTCCTAGAGACCGTTTTCAGGTCTGCCTCTTGTCACCTGGACACTCTCGGGCAGTCCCACAGAGCCTTAGTTTTCTCACTTTAGAAAGCAGAGATCAGAATACATAATTCACAGGAGTGGAGGAAGAATTAAAGAGTAAAATCAGATTTTTTTTTAAAAGCACCGTCTGATATTAGGCATTATGACCATGTGACATGTTTCTCTGAAGATGAAAAAGGGTCCCACTGTCTTCACAGCACTGTTCACTCTTTGAAAGGATTTGGTTCATTCACTTTTCTTATTAGTTAATCTGTATTTATAAGCTTCTACAAGGGGAGGGTTTTGGTCTGTCCAGTTAGCCCAATGCTTAGATTACCTTTTCTTTAGCATTTCTATAGCCATAATACCTACCCAATAGGGTTGTTTTGAAAAGAAATGAGATGATTACACGTAAAGTATCTTGAATGATGTGTGACACATAGGCGGCATTTCAAAGATATTAATGATAATCATTATTTATACTACTACTATTTTGGGAACTCAGATTTTTGATGCTTTAAATTGGGAGGGAATTAAAAGTATCTGTGTTTGACTGTCTTATGTCCCTGGTCCTGTTTTAATGTCAGGGATTTAGAGCATCAGGAGTGACATCCATTGCTTAAAACCAGCAGATTCTCTATATATTCAGAAAAAAATAAATTAGCTTAGAGAAACTTCAAAGAACATACCAGACAAAAATCATATGTTAAATGAGACACTTTTTTTTTTTATTTTTCACTGGTAAACTCAGAACATACTGGTTGAGAACCATCTTATTCCACTTCCATCTTCTCTTCATTATGTTTAATAAATAGGAGGGGGAGTAGCGAAAGAATGCAAAATGCTGTTAATGGGAGAAGCAAGAGGTGAACGGGGCTCTCCACTTTAGGAAAATTCATTTTCATCCAACTTTGACAGACCCTTTTAGAAATCTAAGATTTGAGGCCGGAGGTGAGAACAATCATTTCCAACATTGTCCCACTACATGTTGCTATTCAGTATCATTTTGGAGTTGTGTCCAGCAAAGGAAACAGAAGTGATTCTCTACCAAGAAGATCTGTGCAGTTGCCTCGATTCTATATAATAAGCTCCCATAAATCAGTATCTTCATAGTTTGTGGTAGTGGCTCCTAGAAATGCACTCCCAACATCTCCATCAGGCAACAATTACTAAGCACCACACGCTGACTCCAGGAAAGATCTAAAAATTAAGTCTAGGACATGTATGTGGCTGTATGTGACAAACTGACAGCAACAGCTGCCTTTTATGGAGCTAGGGACTGAAATGAGGGATGCTGGTCAAGAACTTTCAGCTTTCTCTCTGAAATATGACTGTTCTTACTACATGAATTCGATTCATGCATCACTGGTGTAATTCAAATTTGATTTTAAATTGTAAGACCACCATGATGAAAGTATAAAAAAGTAGTAAAAGTAACAGTAGCCACCAAAAGAAAAAAATTCAACCAAGAGCATTGGTTTAATATTAATATTACTACGTTTATATTTATTGTACGACACATGTAACCTGTATGTCTTCTTCCTTTCCCCCTTCAGTGAATAGTTATGATATTTTAGAAATAAAACTTGAAGGTATGATAATATTTTAACTCTCACGTGCATTTAAAACCCTATTCAGGCATCACTCCTGAACCACCCTCCCCCCTCCAAAAAAAAAAGAAAGAAAAGGAAGTTCCTAGTTTTGACAAGACCAACAGGCATCTTGGCAGTCAAAACGAACAGGCAACGCAGCTCAGCCCCTGGAACTGCTACTGAAGCCCTGGCTCACGGCACTCCCAGTTTGCCACAACTTGACTCCCCTGAAAAACGTCTTATCAGGTCAACAATGATTCTGTCAAAGAAAGAAAAATCCCCTGCCTCCCCTCCAAATGAGGGGTGTCAGTCCCTGTGCGTAGATTCTAAAGCTCCAGGGCCGTGACCGGCAGAGGAGTCATGGTGCGTCTGAGAGGATAAGGGGAGATAAAGTGTATCAAAGGGGCCTTGACACATGGGATGCTACGCAGGCCTGTCTCCCCGAGAGCATCTCTGGC
This sequence comes from Camelus ferus, assembly GCF_009834535.1. Lineage (NCBI taxonomy): Eukaryota > Metazoa > Chordata > Mammalia > Artiodactyla > Camelidae > Camelus > Camelus ferus. The sequence goes on along the minus strand of NC_045714.1, from coordinate 6,943,553 downwards.
CTGACTGACAGGGGATTAATCCACAGGAGGGCGATAAACAATGGCCCAAGTGGGTTTGAGGCCGAACACCTGGATATGAGGTTGGATGCGGCTGGGCGGCTTGACGGCCCTCCTGACGCACTGGCCCTGCCTCTTCTCCTGGGCCTCTGGCTTGCCACCCTTTCTCTCTGATAAACATGTTTGAAAAATAGGTTGGGATTTTTTTGTTTTTGTTCATGTGCTTGGGGGCCAGGGAAGCAGAAGATGTCAGAGATTCAACAGTCGCCCGCTGGGAGTTCTTAACAGAAAGGGTTTCGTATGACAACCAAATGCAGTGGGCAGACCTTGTTTGGATCCTGATTCCAACAAATCAAGAGTTAAGGAGACATTTTTGAGATGATGCAGACCCCTGGAATATGGACTGGGTGATCCCGAGGAATCATTGTCCCTTTTGTTAGAGGTAACGATGGCATTGTATGTTTTTTTTCCTGAACAAACTGCGTTTTTATATCTGAATACTAGCATGTATAGGGTGACATGACATGAATTCTGTGACATGCTTTAAGATACTAAAATGGCAAGGAGGAGCCTAGCTGAAGCAAAATCTTAATAATTATTAAATCTGAGTCATTGTCCATAGGCCTATAACATTCACTGTACCTGGTCATTCTACAATTGGGTAGAGTTTGAACATTTTTATCCTAATAATAATAATAATAATAATAATAATAATAATAGTAATAATAGTAATAATAATAATACTTTTCGAGTGTTCTGAAAAATGGCAGTTGGTGGTGTGAAAAATTACCAAGTCCTTTATCAGTCGGATTTGTTAAACCCTCTGAATCTTGGACACATTCTCATCTGCACTGGTGAAGTCAAAAAAAACTTCCTGAAAGTGATGACCTGCACCATGGGTGACAAGCAGAAACGGAGTAAATGGAGGTAGTTTTACTCTTTGAGTTGCACTGCCTCATTAGGAATACCAGCTCCCTCTTACTGAGTGCCTGCTCTCCTTGCATGATCTCATTTCATTCTCACGTGGCTCAGAGAGGTTAAGTAACTTTCCCGGGGTTGCCCAGCTAGTAAGTGGTAGATCCAGTGTTCAAATTCAAGGCTATCAAGTTTTAGATTCCACACTTGCCGGGTACCTACTTAGTGACAAAAGTGAGGAGAAAGGAAAGACAAAAGAGAAAATTCTTTGCAACGTTTTTCTTTTGCAAACTTTGCTACCCTGTCCTTCTTTGGAATTAGAATCACAATGATTGTTTAAAAGCAGTTGTTCAGCTTCAAAGGACCCATTTGGACTTTTTCAAAACTTAGTGCAATCTTGCTCATAGATCCAGTCTTTACCCAAAATTTTGGAGTTCAGCTCATCATGGATTTTTTTTTTAAGGCACTGAGCTTCATATGTGTTACCTCATTTAATCCTCAACAACCCTGCAAGGTAAATATTACTCCCATTTCACAAATGAGGAAACAGAGACACAAAAGATGAGTATTTGTTCTAAGCCTCATAGTTAGAAAGGGGCAGATCAAAACATTGCATTTTTTATAAAAGCATTACATTAAAATAGTATTTATCTCTATGACTGAGGTTTGTTTTTTGGGTTTTTGTTTTTTTTTGTTTTTTTTTTTTTTGGTGTCCCCTTACATTTTTGGCCTCACCTTCATCCCAGGCCTGCTTGCCTGGGAGGCAGCTAAGGACATATTTTAAAGTAAAGAAACGAAACGGCTGGTTGGGACTTTGGCCCTCAGCACTGGGCACTTCTCCTGAGCAGAGACCGTGGGTCATTCATTTCGTGCCCCCAGCTGTTAGCACACAGAATGGTCGAACGTGTTCAAATTCAAGGCTATCAAGTTAAAGCAAAATCTCTGATGACTGGGATGTTTCCTTTTGTTCAGAAGTTCTGGCAAATAACAGTAGTCTAAAGATGACAATGATGGATGAAAAAAAAAAGTCATGGATTGTGTGGCTGTCTCAGCTCATTAGGAAAGAGAACCTAGCATTTCAGCACTCAGAGCTCTGGAAAATACCAGTCCTAAACAGGTCTCAGAAATAGGAAAGGAAGCCAATGGAGACATTTTGCCCAGGAATTGTCAGTTCTTGTAACTGGATATAGGAAAATACCGACTGAAGGTTTAGACGAAAGAACTGGCAGAAACCATGAAAGAAAAGCACATCGTTAATAATAATTTTTACAACAATAGTGATAGTCCGCCCGTTGAGAAATCTGAGAAATTCCAGGCTGTAGTGAGAGAACACTGTATCTGTTTGGGAACTGGCATGAAATTTCTTTCAACTTCGGGTCAAAAGGACTCTCACAACAACAAGGATAATCATAATTTATTGTACAATTAATAATATGTACAAGATGCCGGGCTAAACCCTTGATATGCATTAACTCATTTAACCCTGTGAGGTGAGTATTACCCCCATTTCATAAATGGGCACATTTGTCTAAGACACTCCTAGTTAGAATCAGGCTGAGCAGAGATTTGAACCAAAACACCACAATGCCCTGCCCAACCATTTAAACCAGGAAAAGAAGACAAATCAGTTATTTAATTTTTTCAAACGTGTCCCAGATTCCTGATTGTTTGATTGGCGTTCATACCCTTCTGTTGGCTTCTCCTGAACCTTAAACTAGTCACAGTAGAATCTTCCAGCCTGATCCAAAACTTAAGAAAACTTTCAGTATTCAAAAGGTGCTAAACCTGTCTCAGCTCATTGTAGGTTAATTCTTTCCAGGAGATAATTAAATATTATCCTACTGACCCTAAACTGAACTATCAAGTAAAATAAGAAAAGAAAATCAATTGCCTGGACAAGTGGTTCTGACTTGTGGCCCATGGAACCCATCCCAGCAAGTGGCACCAGGGAACAGTTGAGGTTTGGGGGGTGGGGGTTAGTTTCAGAGAAGACCTTCCTTAGATCAGTATCAAAACCGAAGGGTAAGGGACAACAATTGGACATCCCTTAACAGAACAGAGTCACTAAGGGAATAAAAAACAGCTGAAAAAATATGATTAGTTTCCCAGTAAATTGCAGAAACATAAATTCCATCATCTGTCCCACCAAACTGTACCAGGTGATGCACATACCACCAAATGTCCTCATTCCCGCACGCACATTTTCTCACATTTTTACGTCTCTGACATTAGGCTTGCATCTTAGAGTCGAAGGCATGTCGTAAGTTAATTAGCTTAAGTTTTTCCTTCTTAGTGGCACAGAAAATAATTCCACAGTTTGCAGTCTATGGGGCCTTGGATTCAACGAAATTATGTTAGTGAATCAATCCTCTCTGTGGCTCTCCCTAAAAATCCCAGGTTATAGCCACAAAATCCAAACCTGTAGTCCAGACATTGGCTCATAATCGTGAAAACCTGAGGTTATGGAGTCAAAATACATTTAAACTAGTGGAAGTAAAAATAGATGTGTGTGGATTGCAGCCTCAAGGTGCTGAGAAAGAAGTGAAGCTGATTCTTTGGCTAATTCACTGCTCACTCCTCCAGCCATTCATAATTTTCAATCTGTTGAATGTGATTTGGTTAGAATATGGGGGGTGGCTCAGTTTTTCGTATCGGCTTGCCGAAGTTTTGTCTCCACCAATCTCCACCAGGAGTTGTGTCCACAATGGCACGCATGAATCCTGTGTCTCAGTAAAGAGAGCCCCTTGAACTCCGCCTGAAGGGGACAAAGGGCTTCCAAGACGCATCCGAGTAGCAGATGTTGAGTTATCCGCGGGGTCAGAATGCCAATTAGATATTGAACATGGCAGGAGGAGGGTGGAGTTTCCAAAACAAACGAACGATGAATAGGACCGGTCCCCGAGTTTAGGCTTAGGTCCTGCTGTTCTTTTGTACAATGATTTGTGGCAAATTTGTTTTGTCACTGAGGCATGGTTCCCCCTGGGTCTTAAAGTGATTTTGTAATCACCAAAAGAATTTTTTTTTCTTTAAATGTCCCTTTCCTAATCAAAACTGCGTATCAATTTATTGCCTTAAAAAATGCATTTGAACAGCCGTGTATTATCTACGTGGGAGATGGGCACAGAAAGATCCTATTTGGAAAAATAGAAGGCAGGAGTAGTCAGGAGGGAGGGAGTGATTCCATTTTTTTTAAATTTCTGGATAGAAATCTGGAAGAATTCAGGAATTTTTTTTTTCACTTCGATAAAAACTTATTTGATCCAACAATTTGTAGATTTTACTGGTTTTCAGTTTTACAGGAGAAAGACACAATTTTCAATCTAAGACGCCTACAAATGAGAAAAACGTGGGAAACCTGAGATACAAAATGCTTCCATAGTTAATTATGTATTTATATTGGTGTTACCGTCATAAATCATTCTTAGAGAAACAAAAAAAAAGCAGTAGGAGGACAACAATGGCGTTCTGTTTAAATAATTTCATTTGCTTCCTGAAATACTTCTGGCTATTTTTTTTTCCTTGAAACCACCCACATTTAGTAAAATTATATCACTGAGCGGACCCTACCCTCCTCTCTCACTCGCTCTCTCTCTCTTCTGACTTTTTTTTTTTTTCTCTCTTCTGACTCCTGGCGAGTACTAGACCGTGGAATACCAAAGGCAAACCAGCAAAAAAGGAAATTGGGATTGCATTGATTTAAATCAGCCAGGGCTGTGACCAAATTATTTAGTTCTCTCCTGACCTTTGGAGGTCAGATTTGACTATTTATGCTATCTGCTAATGCTTTACTATTTTTCATTGCTTTGCCTGTTAACAATTCTGACCTACAGCCTTTCCAGCCTGCGGGGTCGTTATATTAAACAGTCACTAATTACTTCTTGAAACATACGCTCTCGTTTTAAAATGTCGTTGAAATAAAAACCCAACCAAAAGCCCTAAGTTCGTTTCATGAACGAAAGCAACATGTAAGCATTTTAGTATTTCTGAGAAGTCAAACATGGCCAAATTTGAGGAATAAGAGGGGAAATGACCTACCTTATTCTAACTATTAACTTGGAAATTACTTGCAATAAAGGCTTCTCCTTAAAAATGAGTATCAAAGGCAAGAAATATTCTTCCGTCACATTGTCAAATATGCTATATTTTAACATTCCTGCAGAGAAGATGCTTTTATCCTCACTAAAAATCTGAAATGCAAAAATATTATGTACTTTTCTTCTCTCTGCCTTCAACCACTTTCTAAATATGGGTATCCATTATGTGCCAGATACCACGTTAGGTCTTGGGATATATGAGTGAGATAGTCAGAATTCTCTGAAAATTGACCTTTTCATTATCTGCCTTGAAATTGGAGAACAAATAAAAGACGAACAGATTCCACATTTCATAATTCCATCTCCAATTTACCACAGAGAGCAAGTGAATATGAAATTATGGGTCACGGAACACGATTTACTTTCCAAAATTTCTCTCAGATTGTATTTAAGACATTAAAACTTGTTTTTACTGTCTGCAAAATAAAAGAAAAGTTATTTATTCTAGATTAAAATAGCCAAGAGACCAAGAGCACATTAAAATAATAAGTCAACTAAAATCATCATCATCATCGCGATTGCTCAGCTAACCCATGGCGTTGAAATTCCACACAGGAACTCCAGGAGTTCTGGTCGAGGTGGCAGTGCGCACCCACGCATGGTGACTTCAGAACCCAGAGGTGTGTCGTGCCAAGGTAATCTCATAAAATCTCTCTTGACGACACTGCTCCACGAGAACTAATGAAATATGACAGGAAAGGGGGTACCCTGTCGACTTCCTGATTTCCTGCGCTTAACATTCTTACACATAAACCTCTAATTCATTTCAGAACACAAAGGTCACCACACACACAAAAAAATTCTGACTCTAAATATACCCTTTTGTCCAGCAGGAGGATAACAGAGATCTTTTTTTTTTTTCCTTTTTACCAAAATGTAGCCATAGCCAGGTGTTTCCCATGGCTGACAAGCCACATCAGGAGAAGGTTTACAGAACTTAAAAATAAAAATAAAAATAAAAATAAAACACTCTTTTAAAAACCTTTTTATTTGCAATTATGTTAGATTAACAGAAAAGTTGCGAAATTGATACAGAGGGTGTCTGTCACGTTGCCTGTCAGTAACACTTTACATTTGTCAAAACTAGGAAATTAATAACACTATTAACTAGACAAACTCTGTGGATTTCGCCAGTTTTCCCACAGCCATTCTCGTCCTTGATCCAATACAAAAGCCACATTGCATTTAGGCATTTATCAGCTTGTAAATTCAAATATTTTTGTGGTTTCCATCTCGAAAGTAATTTATTTGGAAGTTAATTTTAAGAGGCACTTTAGGGGGGAGGGTATAGCTCAATTGGTAGAGCGCTTGCTTAGCATGCATGAGGTACTGGGTTCAATCCCCAGTACCTCCATTAAAAAATCCCCAGTACCCCAGTTCCATCCCCAATTACCTCCCCTCCCTCAAAAAAAGGCATTTTAGGAGTTAAAAAGAGTCTGGATTTGTTATGAGTCAGATTGGGCAAAAGAACTCATGTTTTGAAATGGAGATAATCATTGTTCTTACCCCATGGAGAAGCGGGATAGGAGAGACATTAAGAGTGTGGACCCTGTAGTTGGACTTTCTGGCTCAATCTGGGCTGTCCTACTTTTCGGTTGTCTGATCCAGGAGGAATTACTGGACTTACCTTCTGGTGCCTCAGCTTCTCATCTGGGAAGTAATAATGATACTGTCTACCCCAGACAGTTGTTATAGGGACTAAATGAGGTATTTATAAAACACTTAAAACCGGGTCTAGCATATAAGCGTATAAATATTCCTATAGCAATATTTATTATTATTTTAGAGGATTTTTCTAAGGATTAACTCAGTTAACACATGTAAAAGCCTTAGAACGTAGTGTCAAGTTAATGTGAGTTCTAATTATCCAGTGTTGTTGAGGGAACAGGGCAAGAGGGCATTCTCTCTTTGGAGTTCAAGTTTGTAGCAACTTTCATCAAAAGTTTACATTTGATACACCAGAAATTGACACAACATTATAAACTGACTATACTTCAATTAAAAAAAAAAGAACTTTACATTTGATCCACAGTTCCACTTCTGGGAATCTAACCTATAGAAATACCTTGACAGGTGCACACAGATATATCTATAAGATGCTCATTATGGCATGATTCATAAAAACACTCCCACCAAAAAAAACTTTTTTTTAATGGAGACAAGTTTCCATCACCTTGGGAATAATTAAATGAATGTTCAGCATCCATGAAAGAGAATGATACAGCTTTATTTGCATGTGTGGACTTTGAAGGACATACATGATAAATTCACTATTATTTGATCTATTTATCCATTTATTGATTATACTAAGTATTCACTGAGTGCCTGTTGTGTGCCAGGCTATGCTGTGGGTCCTGGGACACAGTTATGAAAGACACACAATTTCTGCCGCCATGGGACCAATATTCTAGGGAGGACACGACCAGTGAATCAGTTAACAAGTAAGTGTCCAGCCAGATGTCAGAGATGTCAAGCAGGTGAGGAATGCAGGTGGAGGAGGGGACCAGTTTATGTGGGGAAGTCCAGGAACACGCTTCTAAGGAGATGTGCCCAGATCTCAGTACATGGAGAGATGCAAGCCAGCGGATACCTGTCTGGAGAAAGATCATTCCAGCAAAGGGGAACAGCCGATGCAAAGGCTTGTGGTTTGCAGTTCTGAGTGAAGGCAGAAAAAAATGTGCATATACATGTATATATGCGTACATATGGCTTCTGTTTGTGGAAAGGGAGAAAAGAAATAAACGGAGATAAACTAACAAATGTCCATAAGTAGAAAAAGATGAGAATATGCCTAACTGTTAATGATGTTTCCTCAGGGCATGGGACTGAGGAGAAATTTTTTCATTTATAAACTTTTTCTTGATAAATGTCTTTTCCTTTATAATTATCCATCTTGCTTCTGTTTTCCAATGAGCAAGTGCTGTTTGTAATGTAGAAGACAAAATGTATTTCAAGAGTTTTAGAAGGACGATGGTCTTATCTTTTCTTGAAAGAGTCTCAGCCACACTGTTGACATTTGGGGCTAAATAATTCAGGGTGGGGACACTGTAGGAGGTTAACAACATCCTTGACTTCTACCTTCTAGAATCTGGTAGCACTCCCCAAGTTGTGACAATTGAAAATACCTACAAACATTGCCAGGTGTCCTCCCGAGGTGGGGGGAATACCCACACACACCCTCTACCACCTTAGAGACCCACTGGCCTAGAGTAGCCCTGGGTTCTGGAGGCAGCCTGCCAAGGTTCCAGTCCCAGCTCTGTTGCTTGCAAGCTGCAGGTCTCCCCCTCTGTGCCTCAGTGTCCTCATCTGTAAAATGGGCACAATCATGTCTTCCTGCTTTTCCTGGGCTTTCTCTGAGGGTGAAAGGAGCCAGTTCGTGTCATGCGCTTAGGACAGGGCATGACACACTAAAACATGGGGTAAACGTTATCACTGATGTCCCTGGGTGTCCCCGTACCGTCTGAGACCCCGTCAACAGGACAGACCAAAGCCTTCTTCCCGTTCACCCTCTGTCTCCCTGCCAAGCAGCCGTTTTCAGCCTGAGCCGGGCTCTGTCCCTGTGAATGGAAAACTCAGACAGGGAACAAGGACAGGAAGAGAGTGGCTCAAACTCATTGTTCAGTTTGGGGAGACACCCTCATTAAATACTTCCTGCCTCTTTTGTTCTAAGGGGGCAAAGTGAGATTTATATTAACCGAAAGTGGTTTGTGTCGCAGTATAGTTTTCTTCCCATAAGTGTTTCCAAACCTACCAGCCTGTGTCTTCACCGAGAGGTTGTTGACCAAGAAATCAAGTTGGCCACCCCTCCCCCTGCCCACATCCCTGTTAGGGTCACGCACACACACACACACACACACACACAAATAGCTTATTTTCCCCAAAGCAAACTGCCTTCCTCTATGGGGCCGACTCATCCCCTAGCCCCATCTGGTCCACATTTTGCTTTGGTGGAAATTAGAAACCATACCACTTTTGCTCAAATTTTGAACTGTCCTTTGTTTCCTTAGATTTTTCTTTTCTGTATCCATGGGTTTTGTTTGTTTGTTTCTTAAGTTTTTAACTGTTCTTATCAATGCTTCCTTAATTAAAAAGATATATATACCTTTTTACATATGTTCATATACATATTTTAGAATGCATGTGTATTTATATATTATCCATGCATATTATTCATAAACATAGATTATTTATATTTAATAATAGTTTATCATAATATAGTATTATTAAATAATGACTTTAACATTATATAAGCATATATTATATATTCTGTATTGTGTGTGTGTGTGCATATATATATGTGTGTATATATATACACATATATATATATAAATTATGTGTTTATTGAAAGCAGTGGTTCTCAGCCAGGGCAATTTTTATCCCCTCTACCCTGGAGACATTTGTCAATGTCTGGGGACAGTTCTGATTGTCATGACTAGGGTCCTGCTACTGGAATCCAGGGGGGAGAGACCATCTTAGACCATCCTGTGCTAAACATCCTACAGTGCTCAGCGCAGCCCCCACTACAATGACTTATCTGACCCAAAGCGTCAATACTCCCAAGATGGAGAAATCCTGATTTAAACAAATGAATACCAGGCAGCCATCTGTCTAATACCTAACACTTGCTGAGTGCTGAGAGTCTTACGGCCATCATCTCTTTTTAATTCTTTTAAGAACCCTTCTATTGTTGCCATTTTGCAGATGAAGAAACTGAGGCAGAGAGAGATAGGGAACTTGCCCAAGTCTCCACAGTTAGTGAAAGGCAGACAGCCAGGATTCGAACTCAGCCTGTCTGAATCCAGAAGCCAAGGTCTTACCTATTGTGTTACGTGGCCTTGAAAAGCTGCCTTGGGTATACTGCTTGGCCAAAAGAGGCAAGTTAATAAGCATGGTTTCATTTTTAGAAAAGAAAAAAATTAGTGTGTGCATTGTGGAAAAATCAAACAGGAAGAGCATGTATCATGCTTGGGCGGGTGGTCCTCCTGGACACTATGGGCTTTAGGGAGGTGCTCTCAGACGCCCACCCCGACACCCCCGCACACACCCTCCCGCGGTAGCACCTAGTTGTAAACTGCACATTTCCTACATAGCGCTTACTACTGCCTACAATTTTATTCTGCCCGGTAAGGTTATTTGATTGATACCTTTCTCCCTCGCTACAGCGTTGCCTTCTTGAGAGCATCTTCAGTGCCTGGTCATTCCCCCTCTGTTGAAGCCTCGGCTCAACTCAGAGCCCAGCGTGTAGAGTTCCCACCACGTGTTTGCCAGATGGATGGCTGGGGTGGGATTATGGGAAACCATTCCTTCCTACGTGATAGAACGCTATAGTGCTTGAAGTTATTTACATCGAATGTGTTCTTCGTGAGGTTAGGAAAAAATACCATTTATGCTTTGAAACACTAATTGTGGTCCATCCATACAATGGAATGTGGCAGAGCCTATAAAAGTAATGTTGTGGGTAAAGATTTACTGCCTGGAGTTCATGCTGTTGCGTTTGAAGGGAGAGGGGACTAGAAAAGCGGCGTTTGTGTTGTGTGTGGGTGTGGTTGTATGTGTATGGTTGTGCGTATGATGTCAGTTCTGTAAGGTGACACTTATGTTCCTAAAAATCATCGTGCTATGCAGAATTGCACAATAAAAACCACAGGGCTGGTGGAAAAATAGGAGTGGGCACAGTATTGAAAAACCTCATTGGCGACACATTTTTTTTAAAAAGACAGGAATGTAATGAAAATGGTATCACCGTTTTATATATCTTAAATTAAGTATATAAATACTGCAATAAATAACACTGTACCTTGAAAAAGACCTCAAGTGTGCTTGTAGAAGTGGACGTAAGGAAGGTTGCATCTGTGAGTTATTGTGGAGGAAGGAGGGTTAGCTGATTTTGAATAGAAAGTTTCACACCAGGTGTTAGTGCGTCAGGCTCGTAACACACAGGGAACTGAGGCAGCTGGTAGGTACTTAGATGTGTGTATGTGTATTTTGCATGTCCCTAAGTATCTCTGATCACCTGAATGCAGTTTTCTGCATTCACCTTGTGTTTTTTTTGCAAACAAAATTGCACAGAAGCAAATGCAAAAGTCATGTTATGCTCGAGTTGCCTCCATTAGGTGTATATTAATATCAGTCACAATTGAACAGTGCTTTCAAAACAAGCATTAGAGCAGAACTGACTGTGTGAGGAGGGAAAGCATTTCAAGTTATTGAGGTACAAATATTTCCGGGTTATAACTTGACTTTTCCACCAGTTAGCACTCAGGTTTTACGGGAGAAGAGAGGGTGGGTTATGCAAGCTTGAAAGTGGTAATAACAAACATCTGGGGGGCACCTACTATGCACTTTTTATGTGCGTGGTCTTATTTAATCCTCCCCCAAACCCTGGAGGTAGGGAACACACGGAGGAACCTGAGACACAGAGAGGTTAAGCAGTTTGCCCAAAGTCACACAGCTGTGAAGTGCCAGAGCTGAAATTCAACCTGGGTCTTCCAACCCAAGGAATGCCTTTACTCATTATTCTGTATTACATCTGAGTTCGGCATGATGCTGGTAATGATATTTAAATAGCAACCTATAGGAGGCACATCATACAAGATAAAGGGTGATGTAGCTTCCGGAGGATTGGCTTGAATGTGATGGACAGCCTGCCAGGGCATGTGTCAGCTGTCCTGCCAGGAACACCAGCTGACATGAGACAATCGTCATGACCCTCCAGGACACATCCACTCCTACACACAAAACTCTAAGATGTTAGATCAGCAAACCATATTAACATCAAGACTTACAGCCCAGAAAAGGCAGGTGGTACCCCACTTTGCACAGGACACATCAAGTATCTGAATCATCTCAGAGGCAGTTTGGCATAGTGTTAAAGAGTGTGGGCTCTGCACATGCCTGGTCCAATCCCAGCTTCACCACTTGCTAGCTGCGTGACCTTGGGCAAGTCACTTTACCTCTCTGCTTCCTCAGCTATAGAGTAGAGGATAACAGAGTGGTTGTGAGGATGCAACAGGTGAACCCAGATAAAGGATTTAGATCACTGTCAGCCCTGGTGAGTTCCTAATAACTGTTAGTGGATTATTGCCACCCATGCTGGCTGAACGTTGCTCATAAATATAATTTTCTGAGCAGGCATAAAATTCAGTCTGGTAGAGTACCATTATGTCTCAGTTTTTCTTACATAGATGCAGAAAATAGGTCCAGCCAGTGATCTCCAACATTTAAATCATACATTCAAGCAGTGATGACATTTAAGTCCACTCCTCCAATACAGGTGTGTTTATTTATTTATAAACTATGTATTTATTTATTTTTTTTATAAACGATGTATTTAGAACTCTACCACTTCAAACACTATAATAGTTCTCATTTCACTCAGAGTACAAGCCAAAGTACTTACAACAACTGCAGGTGCACACCCTAAATCAACTGACTTCCTATTATTTCTGGTTTCATCTCAAAATTCATTCTCCTCCAGCCAACTCTGGTCTCCTGCTTCTTTGCACACATCACTCAGTCACGCATGCTCCCGCCCGTGGACCCTTGCATTGACTGTTCCCTCTCCTTGGTAGCCTCTTTCCCCAGATTTCTCTAAGGCTCACCCCTTCATCTTCTTCAAGTCTTTGCACAAATGTCACCTTTTCAACCCCTCACCACCTACACCTCACCACCTACAGGAAATTGCAGCCACCACACCCCATCCCACTATTCTTCTCTGCTCTAATTTGTACCATCTAATAGAGTATATAGTTTAATTTCTTATATTTCTTATTTATTATCTTTCCCTCTGCTAGGGTGTAGGCTCCCTGAGGACAGGGGATTGTGTTTTATTCACCAACGTAATGCAGCCCATGTAACAGTGCCTGGCACATAGCACGTAGCTCGCTAAATATTTGTTGAGTTAAACAATTGAATGAATGAATGGTTTTCGTCATGTATATGAATCATTAGGCTAAACCCAGGAAGATAATTGTGTTTTGGTAGAAACTTCTAAGCCGTCCTTCCAGATCCCCTCTCTCTTTCTTCCACATAATAGAATTTTCAACTGGGCTGAACATTTCCACCCAAGGAACAAAACACTACATTTCCAAGCCTCCTTTCTAGTTTAGGTGCAGTCATGTGACTATGTTCTGGCCAATAGGATGTATGAAAAAGCGGCAGGTGAGCAGCTTTGCTTTCTTCTCTGCCCCCTTCCTCTGTCTTGCTGCCTGGAACTTGGCTGCTGCCATCTGGGGCCGTGAGGTCTGTTGAGTCTGCAAAGCAGAAAAGAGAGGGAAGCAGCTTGGGTCCGAGGAGTTCACTGCAGCAGTAGACCACCTACCTAGCTTTCAATGGAAAGAAAATAAACTCCTATCTTGTTAAAGACACTATTTTTTTTAAGGGCTTTCAGTATCCCTCTCAGCTGCAAGGACATAATACACTTCTTTTAACTTGGAACCAAAATTAAGTTAGGCTTCTGTTTAACTTCAACGTGCAATTGGCAAGCTTTTCTCAAACACCCCTCCCAGCAGAGCGGTCCCCACTAGTTGGTGTCTGTTGCTCAGCCTCCAGCTTCTAACATTTCTGGAATCTGAGTCATGCACACTCCCTGTGTTATTACACACAATATGTTATTATGACCTTAATCAAGGAAACATCTTTTTCGCTTGAAATATTAGTCGTGTTGCTTCTGGATCGTCAGAAACAGCCAAGAATGCCAGCTAGGCTTGTATTATTTTTGTCTGTTCTTTTCCTCCACAGACTGGTTTAAAATCAGATCAGCCAGATCCAGACAGATACTGGGTCTTGCTTTCATTAGTTTCTGTATTTCATTTTTCAAAAGGAATCCAAGCAGAGGAAGGAAATAAATACTATTTGCTGAGTTTTGCTACTGAAGTGATATAATTTACATAACAGCGAAATTACAACCTAGAATCCTAAGTAGCAATTATAATGTTAAAGAACAAGACAAAATTTTACTCTTAAACCAATAGCAAAAATAAAGAGCAGAAAATACTGGTAAACTTCACACAAAATTTAAATACTGATTTCAATCTTATTTGCCTTGGGGGTGGGGGGACGGGGAAGCAGGCTTTTTTTTTTTTTTTTTTTTTGCCCTAAAATTGAAATAGAGAATTTCACAAGCAATAAACTTAATTCTGAAAGCCCCAAAGCAGAGAATAGTTATGAAAAGGACCCAAAAATTCATAGAAATGAGGTTGCAAATGAACTTTCTAAGCCTAATGATAGATATGGTCCCCCTCAAAGGATAACTAAACAAAAAAGCTAATTAGGAATTCTCATTTTGTCCTTAAAGATCATCCTTTTTTTGTTCAGACAAAAAATATATATACAACCCTCTGATTTGTCCTAATGCTCACACAACATGTTTTAATTTTAGGTACGTTATTAGTAAGCCAATTTTGGTCCTAAGAAAAGGTGGACTTGCTTTTCACTCAATATCTAACAATTGCAGAAAGTCTTGGACTTGGGGACCAGTGTAATGCTCACCACCATGCAATATGCTTTGGGAAGGTTTGGCAACGTCAGTTTTCCCTAAGTGAGGAATGGGCTCAAAGGGGTAGTCTGGAGATGACTTCAGTTCCTACACTTGACAGTTTAGGTGGGACATGAATGTGGCATTCAGCGACGCTGAAACGGTCCACCTTCAAGCCGCCTGATTATATTAAGGAGAAAGACTCTGGTGTTTGTAGATCCTTATCGCCTTTCCACACTCACTAATTCCCCCTGTTTAACAGAGGCAGCAGGAGGCCTCAGGTGCTGGGCTTTTAGCAGATTAGCATGCCTAAATAGAATTTAAATTTTTTAACTCATTTGTACCATTACCTTCTGTTTATGATAAGTGATACTGAGTTCCCCGTTCATGACAGTGATAGATAAAATTTCCTTTTAAAATAAATACGTGTAAATGAAAGAACATGAGTTCAATTGTTTCATGTGTATTAAGGGAACTATCGAATACTCAGACGTGGCAAGAATTGTGATGGTGCTCCCAGAGCGATGGAAGCTGGGAAGCACTGGCCTGGAGATCCTTTCTCTCCCTTTGTCCTGGGCCATCGTTTTTATATCCTCTAGGGGAGAACTCTACAATTGTGGTCCGCACACTGTGGCCTGCCACCTATCTTGAATGACAGAATGACGAATGAGTGGTTTTTCTATTTTCAGATGGTTGAAAAAAATAAAAAGAATATTTGGTAACGCATGAAAATTATGTGAAATGGAATTTTCAGGACCCATAAATATAAGTTTTTATGGACACACGGTCACACCCGTTGTTTACACATCGATCCCTTATGATCACTTCCCCAATGTAAGGGCAGAGTTGAGACCCCGACAGTGAAAATCAAATACCCAACTGTTGACAAAGCTGGGTTTTGCACACCTATTGGGATTCACCCAAGAAAAAGAAAATGGCCCACTTGGGCCTGTAAGAACATTAGCATCTTTTATTTTTTAGCATTTTTTTTTAAGGTTTTGTACTTTGCAGAATGCTCTTCCTATGAGGTCATCTATCCATTGCTCCCTAAGATGATGGGGGTGGGCCATGTTGGTTTTGCTACCTGGCTACCGGAGGAATGAGGTGGAAAGGTGCCCAGCATGATCCATACTGAGTCGCTGAGTGAATTAAATGACATGCTAATTAAGTATTTTAATTTTTGTGTTTTTTACTTGACTTACTACAAATATAGTCTATGGTCATAGAAAAAAAAACGAGAAAACTATAGAACAGTAAAATGGAAAAATCATCAGAAATCCTACCCCTCAGCAACAGCAACTAACATCTTAATGCACATACACGTAAGTGTTTATTTAAGAAGTAACCCGCGATCAAACAGAACCGAGGCATCAGAAAATCAGAATCCTCTGTGAAAAGTGATGAACACGAATCATTTTACCTTGAGCTTCTGAAGTATGTAAACTCAACTCAAGACACCTGTTGAGCAATACAAAAGGACGAATTCTTTCATGGTTTAGTTCAGCTGGATGTTAAGGTCTTTAATCACGGTGTCCGATAAACCTACCTGGTTTTACCTTTAGTGTCGCCTGGTTGGTGAAACACATGCTCACGTGGAAAGATAACATTATGTTCACCTGGTTTAACTAGTCAGACTTTCCTCTCCTGACCTATTTATTTAGGTTGCACTTTTATTTGCATAATTAAAAGGTTACTTATAAGCTGGAAAAACAGGTTTGATTTAGTTCAGAAGTGTAACAACTGGGCCACTTAGAAAGCATTCCTTTTGCCTCCAATATGGGGTAACACTTGTCCAACTAGAAGCACGAGTTCGATTTTTTTTAAATACACAATCAGTAAGTTTAAGTTGATTGCAATTGTGTAGAAAAAAAGGTATTTTTTTAACATTTTTTATTGAGTTATAGTCATTTTACAATGTTGTGTTAAATTCCAGTATAGAGCACAATTTTTCAGTTATACATGAATGTACATGTATTCATTGTCACATTTTTTTTCCGCTGTGAGCTACCACAAGATCTTGTATATATTTCCCTGTGCTATACCGTATAATCTTGTTTATCTATTCTACAAATTTTGAACTCCCAGTCTATCCCTTCCCACCCCACCCCCTGCCCTTGGCAACTACAAGTTTGTATTCTATGTCTATGAGTCTGTTTCTTAAAATGACGTGGAGATGGCAGAATGTGAACCCAATTTAAAATTTCTACTTAAAACTGTATTGTCTTCAGCAAACTTTTCTATGAGTAAAATACATAGAATTGTCATTTAAAAATAATAAATGACAAAATGTGGGGCCAATAGCAACATAATTTTCTCTTTTTTTTACTTAGGTAATTAACAACATGGCCTATTGAATTTCACTGTGTAGGAAACAACTCTGCATTTTTTGTATTAATGATAGTCTTTTTTCTTAAGTGTATGTTTTTCTCAATTAGAATCAGAATCCTGCAGTTATGTTTCTTTTAATATTTTTCCCTGATGTAAAAACATCTTATACTCATTATTAAGAAAACTGAAAAGTACAGAAACATGTAAATTTATAATGAAAAACATTTAAGTTACCCCTTCAACATCTTTAAAGATTTCACCAACGATTGTACAAACTTATATAACAAGCATGGGGGCGGGGTGTGTGTGTGTGTGTTCTGACATAAGATGGAAACACATATGGCTTGGGAAAGGTTGTTAGCTAAAGTCAGATATTACACTTGGTTTTTCCAATTTGTGATTCTTTCACTGCAATCATTTATTCAACAAATATTTATTGAGCACTTACTATGTGCCACGTACCATGTTTTGTTTGCTTGGATGTGCATTTATTTTTTGTTTTCGTTTTTTAACAAGTGATTTTTGTGATCAAGGAAGTTTGGGAAACAATGAGATGGTCTCAGAATCCTGGATTTAGAATAAACGTCCAGATTTCTTTTCCCCTGTCTTCAAACAGAGCATCCAACTGATTTCAAGTCAGTCTAGAATCTACTGTGGCTTAAAAGGCCTTCAGGGAAAGCGACTTCACTTCAGTCTTTAGCACCTCTCCTAGAGTTTGCTCAGCTCCCCGTGCTTTGAAGGAAATGATCTCTATAACAGATGATAAATGATGCAGTAAAGTGCTCATAGCATGTACATGTGTCAAGGGAATAAAACATGGTGACATATTAAATTTAGGAGATGTGTTAGGATCAAAGAGTCTGGTCCCAATAGTGGTTGAATCTGCTTTTGCTGACATGTAACTTTAGCTAACGAAGACATTCAGCTCCTCTGAGCCTTCATTTTCAAAGGCATTAGTTTGAAAAGCCAGTGTGGAGAGGGGAGGAAAAATCAAGTGTGATCAAAAATTACCCTTGAACATCCTTTCTACTATCGTAGGATAGCAGGCAGGGACCAGACAAGACTCAGGACCAGGGAGTACCCACTTCATCTCTTCCCTGAAATAGTGCACACGATTGCCCAGGTAATTTAAATCCTTCTTTTTCTCTCTTTCTCTCTTTCCCTCTTTCCTCCCCGCACACATATAGCAGAATTCAGGGAGGTTAAATGGACCTAGACGGGACTACACTTTAATAGTAAATACCTTGTATGTTTTTCTGTTGATTAAAAATATAATTCATGTAAAGCAACTAGTTTAGGGCCTGACACACAGTAAGCATCCAACAAATGTTACCACCATTATTCCCACTACTGCTTCTCTGCTGAAAAAAGTTCCTTCTTTTGAGAGACTCTTTAAGCCAGATTTTATGTTTTATTCTGTCCTAGTCACCCAAGCCCGCCTCCAGCAAAACTGCAGATGTATAATTTTATCTTCATGCCTTGAGTAGTTGCACAGCACTGTCACTGGCAAATAAGTGATCAATAAACACTTATTGAACATATTACAAAATCTATGGCTCAAAAGTGATAAGGGCAAAATAAAGGAGGAAGATTATCTGATAATAGCACTTGCCTAATACCATCAATATTTTTAAAAAATAAGTGTGCTGTTTAAGAAATGTCTAAATTGACTTTAGCTTTTAAAAAGGCCATATATGCTTTCATTTATTCTATAAATATTTCTGACACTCCTACCCTGTGCCAGGCTCTGAGCTAGGTCTGGAGATACAGTGATGACAGATAAGAGCCCTGGTGGACCCGTGAGGGAGAAAGCAGTAAGTAAGGACAGTCAAAAAGAGTATTTCAGATTTCAGTGCTTCATTCAGGAAGTAAACAGAGAGATGGCATAGAAGGGGACTGAAGAAGAAACCAGCCTCTACAGGGATTCAGGAAACGCCTCCCCGGGGGACATCTGAGCTGAGATCTAGGGTGATAACTTAGTGTCAATATCCAGTAACAGTGTAAAAAAAAAAAAAAAGTTTAAAGGTGTGATGTAGTCTAAAGTAAACAGCTTCATTTGCATTCTCCTCTTTAAAGAGAAATTGTGGCAAAGTATTTAAAAGTCTGATGGTACCCCGTTCTAGAAAGAATGCAGACAAAGGAGACCCCTTATAAACTGCTATTTGGGGGTGGAAATTGATAAGCCTTTGGAAAACAGTTGGTGACATCTAGTTTGAGCTGGAGGTATGGATTCCCTCAACCCAACAATTCAATGTCTAGTTATGTTCTTTAGATAAACACTTAAAATACCTCCTTTTAGGGAAGAAAGGGACCTTTTAAATTCTAAAGTTGAACTATAAAACAAAAGGAATTAATTAACTCAACAGATACTTACAGAATACCTATATGTGCCAGGCACCCGCCAAGGCTCTAGGAAAACCTATGGTGAACAAAACCATCAAAGACTGTGCCCTCATGGACATCAAAGGGGAGGACACACCAGAAACAAAAAACCCCAACTCCCACTGTAAACTTAATGTGTATACCCAGTTTGTGATGCTGGTTTTACACAAGAGGAGACTGAACGGGAAATAAATTATCATTTGGCCAAGATGAGCCAGCTGGGAAGATGGAAGACCTACGAGCCCAGCACCTCAGCCCCTGGACTCCCCTTGGGTCAGTGGTTACCTTCCCACTGGACCCAAGGGAAGACAATTGTGAGTTTTCATTTACTACGCTGGGTGCCCACTGCCTGGCTCAGAGAGTTGCATGGTTTTGAGGTGAGAGTAGGGAGTGGACCAAATTGGAAAACTATCCGAAACTAAAACCTGCATAAAAGATGCGGAGAAGAGACAGATGCCAGAATTAGCTCCTCAGGTAGGGGAGTAGCATCGACAGAGACGGGAAGAAAGAAGGCTCCTTTCTCCACACCGAGCTCTGCCCTGAGCGCCTTACCTGCCTCCTCTCCTTTCATCCTGGCAGAAAACCCCACAGCCAGTCAGTCCTCGGCAGCTCCAGATTTTGAACCTGGGCTGTCTCCAGAATTCTTTCAACCACTGAAATAACAAAATGAGACAAACTCTGACAAATGCCTTCCATAAGGGGGCAGTAGGAAGAGACTGGCAGTGAAGGCAGGCGGAGGAAAATCAAAATCAGGTGTCCCCTGGTTAATTTTTATTCTCAACTGGTGAGGCCGCCCTGTTTGGGAGGCAGCAGCCCACAGGACGGAGGAAGGAACACTGATGTCATCACACCCAGGGGTCATGCCTTCTGCTTCTGGAAGAGAATGACCTCATGGGGACACTTCACTGAATTTGTCTTTTGATATATTTTTTTCTAACAAGAAGGTTTAAACATACAGAAAAGTAGAGAAAAAAATAATACAGTGAGCACCCCTGGACCCTTCACCCATAACAAAATACTGTTAACATTCCATATTAGCTTCAGGACATTTCTATTTTTTAGAACTTCAAATAGACTGATTTCCTTTTATTTCCATCTTTCTTTGCATTTACCTTGTTTCTTTCTACTAAATTCCTAAGTTAAATGTTGGCTTATTTATTCTCAATCTTTCTTTCCTAAAACATAAATTCAAGGGTCTGTATTTTTCTTGCATCGCTTCTGGTGTATCTCACATTTTTTAAAAAAAGGCAATTCTGTTTATATGCATGCATGCATAATTATATAATATTAATAAATACAGAAAAGTCAACATATCCTACATGATTTTTTCATATCAAAGTCATCTAATTTTCTTTCTTGATTTCTGCCAACTTCTCCATGAATACTCTGCTTCCTACTCAGCCCCTACACATAACCTTGTCTTCACAGCGAAGCTCACATCATCTCATATTTTTGTCCAGGTTCAAGTAATCCTGGACAAGGATAGTTTATCATCCTTTGTTTTACCAAAATGGGGTAGTATTTTACACTTTGGTGCATTTTATTCTTGTCATTCAACAATACTTAATGGAAATTTGTTTGACACAGTTCTTACAGATGTATTCATTTTTACTTATTATCTGTACAGTCGTCACTAGGTATCCGTAGGGGAGTGGCTCCAGGGCCCACGCCCACCTCATACCAAAATCCATGGATGCTCAAGTCCCTTGTATAAAACAGAGTCGTACAGTGGGTCCTCCGTGTCCCCGGGTTCCGTATCTCTGGGTTCCATATCCCTGGGTTCCACATCCACAGGTCCCACATCCACAGATTCAAAGGGCTCACTATATAATATTCCACAGTGTGAATGTGCCAGTATTTATTCCTTTTTTCCCAGTTTTTTACCATTTAAAATACTTGTAATACACACTTCTGAATTTTTTTTTTAATCCCAGGTGCCCTAAGAGTTGCTACAGCGGCCCTGTGGCAAGCGAGCTGAGACGCTTTCCAGCATCTGCACAATCAGTAAGTAAGACTAGAAAAGGACTTACGTCCCTCCCTGCTGAGCGAAGTTTTATTGTCAAATCATTCATTCACTCGTGCAGTCACCCAGCACAAGCTAATCAGGTCCCTGCAGTGTGTGGGGACCCAAGGTGCTGTGACGTGACATGAGGAGGGTGGGGCTGCCGTCCCTGTGGGGAGAAGCAGATGATAAACACACAGGTAAATGATATCAACCGCATGCGTTGAGGAGGGCTAGGAGCTGCAGGAGGATGGACATGGTCTCTCTGAACACGTGGCATTTACAAGAGATGTGCCTTGGTCAGTCACCGAAGTGATGCTCATGATATTAAATTTGTGTGTATTTCGATGTAGTGGTAGTTCTTCCGAAAGAACTGAGACTCAAGTGAGGGCACTTTTGCGGTCAGTCTAGTTGCCCGATCCTCAGAGTCTGGTCCTGTAAATCAGAAGCAAAGCCTTAGAAATCTCCATTTTTTGAAAACTCAGGAGGTGATTCAAGGCACAGTCAGGTTGGGGAATGACTTCATTAGAGGATTGTCAGGAAGCAGGTTTGAGCCCCCAAACATCCAGTGAAAACACCAGGATGAAGGAAAGTGGGGATATGAATGGAAAAGGCTGGCTCAGAGAACTTCCTCACCACACCCTCCCCCCGAAAGTTATGCCTTTCAGAATCTTAAACTGCCAAGAAATCCCACAGAGACCCCCACCCCCTTCCCCAGGAAGCATCCTAGGACTATTTCTAGGGCTTGATTCATTTGATGTGCAGTTAGAGATGTAAGAAACAGCGGTGGGCTGCCGGAAACCCCGCAGAAAGAAAAATCTAGAATTGCAAATGTGAAACTCCCACCCTCTGACAAAGATTATGCTGATGGCACTGAAAGCCAAAAACAGAAGCAGAAATGGCCTGATACTGGAATATCCGAGAGAAGTGAAATGCCACAGGGGTAGGAGGCGGGTGCCGGGCCAGTCACACTACCATCCCCCAACCCCATTATTATTCCGGGAATAATACCTACCTCAAAGAGATGTCATGAGGATTAAAAATAAGACGATTGTCATGTCCACCATCGAGCAGCCCTGAGTGCTTGGTTCGGCTTGACCCACGTTTGGCTGGTTCCTGGAGCTCCCTTCCCCCCCAGCAAATTCCTCCCCCAGTGTTTCCAGTGTGCCTGAGAAATCCCTGTGGTTATGGTGGACATTATCTGGGGACTTAGCTAGTGGGCTTACCCAGGTGACACACAGAAACTTTACTCTGACAATTTGGAAAAACAAACAGAGCCGTTTTGACCTTTTTGATTTCTTGTCTTCCTGCATCCTGCTCCAGCCTGCACATTGGTTAGGATCTTTATTAAAAACAGTGAAGATGCTCAAATGAGCCAGGGTTTCGATCAACAGGTTCTTTTTGTTTTACTGCCGTCATTTCCTTACTTTGCTGATGACTGATGTGAACAATACGAAGGAGCTTTCTTTGGTTGGCCTGTCACTGATTTTCTCCTGTTGTTGAGCTTAAACTCACTCTTACCAGTAATTTCAATTTAGTCCATTTTAGGTTAGCCCCAAAGGAGCCTTTAACAGCTGTTTCAAGGCTGTGTTGTGAAAACAACCCAAAATGGTACCTGGTTTGTTCTGTTGACACAACTTTGAGGCGATGGGGAGCAAAATATTTGGAAGTCTTTTCATTTAAATTTTTTCATCAAAAATACATATTATTAAAATATGAATTCTTTTCATACATAGATACATATTCTTAAGTGTGTATTGTATTTATAAATACATAAGCATTTAAATATGTATTTATATAAGATGTAAATTACATACTACAAATGCATAACATGTACATAACACATGTATTAAATGGTATTATAAATTTAAATATATGTATTACTATGTTAAAATGCATACGGAAATATGTATTTTAAATACATAAAATATACACATATACATACATGTGAACCAAGGACTTGCTTCAAGCGGTACGTTTGGGTAATACGGAATTTTGTTATGTGCGCCAGCACTGACATCCTTCCAGAGACTGATGTCTGTAGCCCCCTTTGAAACACTGGATATTTTTGCTGGTTATGAGTCTGATTACAGGCACTGGACTAAGAAAATTGGGGAAAGGGCGATATGGAGGAGGAAATAGCCCCTCTCTTCCGACCACTCCCAAGTCAGGGCTCTGGCACGGCGCGTGCTTCCTTCTAGCATTTTCCCCAGTGGCCCGCGTGCGACAAGCGTTTTAAGCCTTTAGTCCAGCACCTCTGTTTACTGTTCCCCCGTGTCCACTCGGCTCCTTGTCACAAGCTCTGCCCGAATTGCTGTCTTGGAAAAATCCAGAATGTTTTTGCGGGAAGGGACGGGGCGGGCGGAAGGAGGAACGGATGATTCAGACGAGCAATGACAGAATTAAGAGCATGATTTTTGCTGTGTAATCGATCATCTGCACCCCCACGCCTTCCTCGACCCCCGTAAGACCCTTCTCCCTCCCCGGCCCCTTCCCCAGGCACTTCACACTTTGTACCTGGGATGAAAAGGGAGGGGAATTTACAGCCCTCACTGAAAATGTTCAGGGTCAGATTATATACTCTCGCGGTGAAGAGAAGGGAGCCGGGAATCGGGGGGTGGGGTGCGGTTCCAACAATTCCTCGCAGGCTTTAGAGCTGGCCGACCAGCTCGCGTCGTGATAATACAATTTTGTATGTTAAACAACAGATGTCAAACAGAAGAAAGAGACGGGGTCTTTGCTTTTCTTCTCCTGGGGACCTTGCTCCCCCAAAGCAGCCATTTTTTCAGTTGCCATGACAGTGGTAATAGGAGTTTATCATTTTCCCATGCCCGCTGCATGCTAATGCAGAACCGAGTCCCGAATGTTATCTGGTTAAGGGGAGAGAGGGTCCCAACCACACTCCGCTGTTGTGCCGCAGAGGGAGACACCACCACTGCCTTTTCGCTCCCCCCATAGTCCTCAGCTCCCGCGTGTTCATGGGGGCAATTTCTGTAAAGCAGAAGTTTTTATTTGCTTGTCTATTAATAGTTACCCTCAGCCCCAGAACTCCTGATGTTGTATGCACGAACTGACAAGTCATATTTAACCACTGCTTTTTTTTTTTTTAAAGTTGTAAAGGATCTTTAGATTATCTAGACAGTAACCGTATATAATATCTATGAATCAAATACATATATTAATTATATAACAATTCTACTCTTTCTTCCTGAATATTAATCTCACTTTCAAATCATCAGACCCATTTACACACTGAGTAGAAGAAAGCTCCTTTGAGGATTACTAAACTGGGAAAATCATAATATTTTTATTAGAAGAGCACCTTTTCAACCAACAAAGATGAGGTAGGAATTAAGAAATATCCCATTTGTAGAAGTTAAGAAAATCCCATTTGTAAAAATTAAGAAAAATCTCCCCAGAATGAAGAAAAATTGTTCTTAAAAAAATAGACATAAAGGAAAAATGAAAAAGTGGTTTGGTTCCATCCAAATAGTGGGTGCACAGATGTTCCTTATATTACTCTTGATACTTCTCCGTGTGTTTGAAATAATTTATAATTCCTAAACATTTTATGAATCAAAGTCTTTCAGTTTGGCTTTTAATTAAAAGTGTTTAAGTCACGGCCAAATGAGAAAAAAAGGAGGGTGGGGAGAAGAAGCAGCAATGTAGCAGGGCAGAAGCAAAATTAAGCCCCAAAGTGATTTATAGCGTACTTAGGTTTATTTCCCTCCTAATTTCTAACAGAATGTGGTGGTCGTTGTCAGCTGATGGTTGCTTATTTTTTTTTCTTCCTAATCCCTTAAAAAAAAAAAATCCTTACATCAATTGACCACTAAAATGACTACTTCAATTGTTGATGGAGTTTATTCTCCGGAATTGAAAAACCAGTTGCTTTTATATGCATTGTCCGCCTTATTTTTTAGGCATCTGGCACATTTTATTCCTTTTTTGTTATTTTGAGTTGTTCTTTTATCGTTATCTGCAGGAAGCAGCATTAGCATGCTGAAGATAAGACGAGGGTCCAGATGTGCATATCAAAGGATGAACAGCTACTTATTAAGAAAAACTTTTCTTTTTAAGCCCAGCTTCTGTTCAAAGGCATAATAAAGCCTATGGCGTTAGTGACAAACTGGTAATTCAATGCCTTGTCACCGCCGTGCACTGGAATGGGGGGAAAAAGAGGCAGGTCAAAGAAATTGGTAAGGTCCACAGTTTAGAACTCTGAAAAGACAGAACTAGTAAAAGTTCATCTTCTCCAGACATATGCGTTTATATCCTGCTGCGTTTATTCACTGTTTTCTGGGGGAAATGAGTGAGCCACGAGTGGGCTGGCTGGCTGTTATGATTAAGGATGAATTTTAAATCACCAAGTTATTTTTTTATAAGAGTGAAATCTGTTTACGTTGAGAGCATCCGATTTCAGTGCCATGGACCGGCATGTGCTGCTTCTGCACTTGAAAATATGCTTAGTAACACACGAGGTGTGCGTTTCTGTGGAAGACCCCAGCGCTACAACCGTTTATAAAGTAAACCTAAAAACCCTTTCTGCTGTTCTCTGCTTGTAATAATGTTAGGTCACTCCCACCTCCCGCGGGCGGTGTGTGTCTCTCTGTGTCCCTTGTGGGAATTTACAAGCACTGCTGCCCATAGCTACATGCATTCATCTATAAAGGCACAGATCTAATACCTACGTTTTGGTGGTGGTATTTTTTAAATTAATGCTGCCACACCATACCCGTGCTTCTTTTATCTCAGCAATTAGATCTGCCCATTATTCCAACTTGGCAAGCATAAGCCGGCCTCATTCTTTTTCATTTATACATTAGTGGTCTGCAAGTTGAACATTCCGTGATCTCCGTAACCACTACCCTTTTGGTGGCCATTTAAGCTTCTTCCAGTTTTTCCCAACTGCAAAAAAAAAAAAAAAAAAAGATGCAAAAAATATCCTCACACGTATATTTTTGCGTGCTCATCTTGTTTTGTTTGTACATTACTTTTCTTTCTCTGTTGTCCAAAAAAAATATTTCTTTTCGTCGCTGGGAAAAGTTATGCATCTATATGCTTCAGTCTACAATGAATTAGAAATAAGTTAGTCTCTTACTTTCTCTTTAGACTTAAGATCTCAGAGAACTGTAATATGTTAATCAATTCTGAAGGCCTGGGATTTCACTTTTGTTCTTGTGTTCTATAGTTGGCTCAGAAATGCCCCTGACTAAAGTCATTTTAGTACATGGATCTTTTTTAAAGTCAGCTGAGCCTTAAATTTGCCTGTGAGGCTATCATTGGAGTTTTAAAAAGATATTACTAGCCTTCTTGTTTGGTAAATAAACAATGAGGTAAAGAAACTTTGCCCAGGGCATAAATTAATTTTATCAGAAAATTAATGTGATCTGCTAAATTAATTTTATCAGAAAAATGATAAAATAGTGGTCTAAATCCTAACAACATATGATAATACTGTGGCATTATTTGTAGTTGTAGAAAGAAGAGAAATCCTATTAGCGGTTTCTTTAAAACAAAATTATGGTACAGGCGAAAAATAAAATAATACTAAAATTAATAAGAAGATAGTCCAACAGGAGAAGTATCTGCTGTATTGCTGACTGAAAGGCAAGTTGTCAGCCTACACGTGCTGTGTGATCTGCTTGTGGATGGGCAGAGTGGTGAACAGATGCATGGACTTGCTAATAGGAGTTAGCTCCAAGGTGTGGAAGGGGTGAGGAAAAGGAGGAGAGAGGTTAGTTACTTACATTTTTTTCATATTAGTTAAATTATTTACAGTGGGCATGTAAATGTTTTCTCATTTAAAAAAAAAAAAATCATTATTGCCAGTTGTCCCAAGACTGGAGGATAGGCTGGTTATAACATTTAACCAGTTGAATTTTTAAAAGAGTGTTTATTAAAGAGTATAGAAGTATTTTACATCCCTGTCATTTAACTTCTTATGGCATTTAATTTTTTTATATATAACTTTTTTTATATGCAGATGGTTCAAGAGTCCAAAACTGGAAAATGGTTAAAAACAAAAACAAAAAACAAAAACAAAAACAAACCCTGCCTCTCGGCACTGAGTTTCCCTCCCCAGGGGCAATCACTGGTACCGTTTTCATATGCATCTTCCTAGGTATATTTTAAGCATATTCAAGAAAATGCATATGTGTGTATACACACATATACAGTAAGTGTATGTAACAAAGAAGTATAAAAATATTCTTTTGTTTCTTTCCTACAAATGATAGCCTACTATTCAAACTGGTCTGAATTTTTTTTTCACTTAACTATGTATAAAGAGAATTATTTTTAAACAGCTAAATGAATGACTAACCACAAAACCAAAAGCACCCTTTTTTATGCAACTGTTTCTAAGTCAAGAATTACTTGGCCAGTGGGTAGGGTAGGGCTCAGTGGTAGAGCACGTGCTTAGCATGCGCGAGGTCCTGGGATCAATCCCCAGTTCCTCCATTAAAAATAATAATAATAATAATAATAATAATAATAATAATAATAATAATAATAATAATAATAATAATAATAATAATAATAATAATAGAATTACTTGCCCAATGGTTGGCCCACTGACTTATATGTATATACAGAGAGAGCTTGGACTCAAAATGGCTATGGCCAGAGGACTAATAGGGGACAAGTGGCTGTGGTTGAGAGTCTTTTCAGGTGAAAAGACATCGAGATGCAGTGGCAAAATCCTAGACTTTTCAACCAGTCAGTCTTGGGCTGAGCCTGGGTGCACATCTAAGCTCTACCACCTACTTACTTGTTGTATGACTTCAACACATTCACCTCGCTAAGCCTCAGTAACCCTGTCTGTGAAATGGGGACAGCAGCAGTCACAACCTCCCAGGGTTGTAAATGAGAAAATGATGGAAAATGTCTGCCTCCCCCAGTTACAGATCCGCTATGTGACTCTCCCCATTAAACAGAGGGAGATTGAAAGAGGAAGGCAGTTTGCTTTTCCCCAGGAAAGTAGCCTCCTTCTTCCTAGACAGAGGAGGTTATATGGAGGGAGGGGCGATTCATATTATCCAAAAGTTTTCCCACTTGCTTCGCGAACGGACCCTTCACGCCGCATGTGTACCCTGCTGGAGAGCTGGTTTATGGCCCTGCGTGAATTGTGTTTAGCCTGGTTAGTATCTGAGCAGGCAGGTGGCTTTTAAACTGTAAGATGTATTACATTTGGAAATCAGTGTCCTTTAGGAAAGACTACAGCAGCGATTCTCAAACTTGCATCAGAATCACGCAGAGGGCCTTGCCAACCCCAGATTGCTAAAAACTCACCTCCAGAGTTTCTGATCTCATACATCTGGAGTGGGACCAGAGAAGTCGCATTTCTAACGAGTTCCGAAGTGGTGCTGATCCTGCGTATCGGGGGACCCCTCTTTGAGAACCTTGGAGAGTATGCCTGGCTCCTCATTCTGGCCTTGCCACCCACTGGTTACATGATCCTTGGACAGGGCTGTTTAACCTCTCCCAGCCTCAGTTTCCCCATCTGTACAATGGGAACAAAGGTAATAAACAGAGTGCTGCTGTGAGGGTTTGGTGAGTTTCCACACATTTAAGGATCCCTCCAAAGTCATTGGGGCCTCTTGTGCATGCCTGGTAGTGCCTCTGACACAGGGCCAGGTGTTTAATCAAATGCCTTTCCTTTACTGGTCTTTCAGGAATAATAATAGCCAGCCTTTTACCGCACACTTACTTGCTGGTCAAAACATCCTTCCTCTCAAAACAGGCAAATTAGATCCCTGTCTTACCTGCAGAATGGTTTGCTTTGAAAGGGCACTGAAACTCTCCTGGGGAAGAGGAATACTTATGTCACATGCATCATACAGGTGTATTACATTTACTAGCTGTGTGTATATGTGTATGTATGTGTGTATATACATGCACAGATGTAACGTAATACATCTATACACACACACTCTGTTACTGCTCTGATACAGCCTAACGTGGTCTCAATGGGTAAAGACACATCTTATCTTTGAGGGTCACATATTCAGCCTCCTAAGTTGTACTTAGTGATTCCACTCTAGTTATTAGCTTCGTTCTCAGAGGACAGAGCCGTGAGAGAAAAGCTGATTCTAGCTGGAGGGAGGTGAGGCAAGGAACGTGAAAGTCAGATAGAAATGGGGGCCCGCAAATTGGGAGAGTCCTTCTTTCCTTTCTGATCTCACTTGAGGTTGAGGTGGTCAAGAGCAGGGTGTCTGGAGTTGGACCTCTTGTGTTTTAATCCACCTAGAGCTGGCCGATCTGGAGCAAAGTGTGCCCTGGCGTCCTCATCTACAAACCAGGGTCAAGACGGAAGTACCTAATTTCAAGGATTTTTTTTCAAAGTTGTATCCATACAACCACTCGGTCACTGTCTGTTTATCACCTGCCCTTTGTCCTGCACGCTGGGGCTAAAGGATTCACTGAGACCGACAAGGTCCCTGGCCCAGGAGCTGCAGGCTGGGAGGTGACATGTAGGAACAGACAATCCATAAGCAAACAGTAAAGGAGATGATATTGGCCAGCAACAGTGCATTGAAGAAACCGTGATATAGAGAGTGACTCAGGGAAAGGGGACCACATTCTCCAAGGTGGTCAGGGAAGGCTTCCTGGAGGAGGTGGCATTTGAGCTGAGACTGGATGACACAGAACCAGTCATGTGAACATCTTGGGAGAGATAATCAGCGAGAACAGCCAATGCAGATGCTCTGAGGGAATAAAGCAGGATTAGAGTTCCACAAAGAGCCAGATTGGAGAGGCCTCACTGGTGCAAAGAGAAAGGGAAAGGAAGGTGCTGGAGGGTTTTAATTGCTGTTTAGATGTGTTTTGGGGGGACTTTTTTTTTTTTTTCATTTCCTAATTTTATTACATTTGTTTACAATTAAAATGTATGAGGTTAAATATTAAGTTACTTTCTAACAACTCATAGCATACAGAAGTAATCTTTATTGTTTTTAAGCCTCTATCCATGTCAAACTTCAGTGACAGTTTAAGTAAAACTGGATCTTTCATTGGAATCAAAATACAACACCTGACACTTTCATTTTGGAGGGTCTGGTGCCGTGAAAAGAATGTATTCATAAAAGTTATATTAAGTGAATCCATATTTGAAAAATAAAATACTACCTAGGCATTCTAATGCCGTAAGATTTGAATATGAGCAATTATAGCATCAACAAAATACAGCAGTTGGACTGGAATAAGATAAATCAAAATTGCTTTTAGAGAGAGAAGACACAGGCATGTGTCTTGCTGCGGCCGCGGGTGTTCAGGACCGGCTGCTGCAAAAGCAGAATCAAACCTGCATGTGACCCTCGAACCCCGAGCCCTCCCAACGAGACCCCCCTGCTTCCTGGGGGACCTGGTGACTCAGGGGATCCCCTGGTACTTCCGGGCATCTGTGGGCTGCGCGTGGAACAGCAGGGGAAGGCTGGAACTCGAACTGGAGGTTGGCCAGCATTTGTCTGGTGCGAGCGTTTTCCTTTCTTAGCTCACTGAGTTTCCTCTCGGTGGACAGAGCTGCCACCCACCTTTCTCGGGCTCTTTTCTCATAGAAGAGGATCTCGTTTTGGCAGGAGAAAGTGGTTCTCTCCAACTCTTTATCCATGTCTTCCGCCATCTCCTTGTAGAGGCTGCACTGCTGACGTGTGTGGTACAGGTTTTCTATATACTTTGGGACATTTCTTCTCCATCTCCAGGCAGCATGTTTCCTCCTCAGTTGATTTTCTCAGGAGCTGCTTTACACGCTCCTGATGTAGTTCAGGCAGCATCCTGAGTTCCAGCCGAAGCTTCTGAATCTCACTTTCAAGCTGTGAATTTTCCATCTGCAAGGATGCTTGCTCAGTTTGGAGGCTTTTTCTTTGTCCCATAAGCTCTTCATTGATTTGATTTGCTTCATACAATTTTCTTGATATTTTTCTTTTTCCTCTTCGTGCCTTTTAAGGGACAATTTTAAGTTTACAGCATCAATGAGATGCTTCAGATCAGCTTCTGACAGGTCCGCAGGGTGACATTCATTTTCTGCGTCTCTCTTTTCCTTTGCTTCCAAGTTGCCAGTCCCCACGTGACCCTCCTTCAAGCAATCAGGCAGACGTAGGGGCTTTAGCAAGGTTTCAGCCAGAGCATTGAGTAGGCTTGCTTTCTCATCCAGGATCCTCTGCATTCGTGCGTGTGCATGTTCCAGCAAATTTTTTTGTCCCTTCAGGTCCTGTGTTTTGTGCTTCCATCGCTCCATTTCTTGGGAGAGCAGTTCTAGACTTTGCCGAAGATGTTTTCGTGCAAACCATCCATTGGTTTCTTCTGAAGGTGCTGTACCTTGCCCTGAGATGTTTTCAAGAGGTTTTTTGCCTCGGTCACTTGGGATTGGTGGGATTCTGATGTGTCCCCAAGGGACCATATCTGTCCTTGGAGGTGAGCCATCATCAGCCTATGAAATGAAGGTCCTTTTTCAAAGA
Organism: Camelus ferus; assembly: GCF_009834535.1. NCBI lineage: Eukaryota > Metazoa > Chordata > Mammalia > Artiodactyla > Camelidae > Camelus > Camelus ferus. The sequence goes on along the minus strand of NC_045714.1, from coordinate 6,911,906 downwards.
CATCTTTCACGTCCTCAAGAGATGACCTGCTCAGATTTTTATGAAGTGCCACCACGCACAGGGTTTGTAACAGGGGAGCACTGGCTGCCACCGCAGGCATCTTGAGGCCCTCATGGGCTTGTGCCATTGGTCCAGGCTTCTCCCTGACTTTTCTGTAGACTTCAGCCCGGGCAGAACACTTCTTGGCCAGCTCTGCTCCTCTCCTTAAACTACGCCAGCTCTCTACTATGAAATCCACCATAGCAGCACAGAGCAGGGTCTCCCAGGTCTCCCAGAGACCGGGAGCTCGTCTCAAGCTTTCAGACACCACCAGAAGAGCATCCCACAGCGGCTCCAGCACCAGTGAGGAAGACATTTCAGTGGCAGGCAGCAGGCCCTCCCTGGTCACATAGGCATCACGGCTCTGCCTCTGATCGCCCCTGTCCTGCGGGCCACAACTGACCATACAGAGCCCTGTGGGGTGCTCCGTCTCTGCCACAATTGCCTGGCAACCAGGGCAGACCATCATAAGGGCTGGGGGAGGGGAGGCCCGCCAGGTTCTAGAAAACCATGCCCTTTGACTGCTCTGCTCAGGGCACAGATAACAGCTGTACAGTACATTAGAGGAGTGGAAAGGGCTGACTGCAGCCTGGACCTGGACATGGCCGTAGCACAAACCTAGAGGATCAGCCAGTGCCTTGTCTACACACGAGCATGTCAGGGCAGAGTGGTGAGCCCACCCCCTGGGGTGAGGCTCGTTCCCCTGATCTCAAGTTTCCCTCTGCCTCAGGGAAGCCTGATCCTGTCTACAAAGGTCCCAAGGGTCTCCCTCTTCTAAGGCTCCCTCCCTCTCTGTGTTTGGTCAAATAAGCTTCCAGAATAATCCAGATTTGAAAACCAGCTTTAACACCTCCCGGATAAGCCAGTTTCCCTCTCTGAGCCTCAGTTGGTTCGTCTGTAGAAGGGGCATAACAGCAATGCCCACCTCACAGAGTCACTGTGGGGTTAAACGTTAAACATTCAGGAAATGGTAGCTGCCGTTATGCTCCCGGGTATTAGGACAATCACTGTTACTCCTTTACTTTAATTTTTGTTTTGGATAAAATATACCTGATACGACACCGAGTCAGAAGCCTGAAGTGAGGAAATCACTATTTCACAACTTCCTTGGACACCAGAAGCCCTCACCTCTTCCTCTGGAAATGTGAGTGTGCAGAACGTGTCACCTATTAACAGACTCCAGGGTTTTGAGCTGCAGCATCTACCTCCGTGTTTCCTAAGAGGTCAAACGACCTCCAGATTTCATTTAAGTTTTCTATTATTCTCTTCAGAAAGGGACAATGGCGCTCTTGTTTGAACAGCTTTGGTGAGCCCCAAGGAAAAATGGGTCCTTACAGGGAGCACAAAAGGTTTGCTTTCCACACATTCGTGTGTCAATTGCTTTCTTAACACAAAGTTGGCTAGGGCAGTAGAGGCAGTGGGGGAGGGGGGGAAAGATTATTTTGTGTCCATGGCTGAATGTCAATATTTGACGGGAATAAATGGAATTTAATATCACATCTTTGCAAAGAGAAGGTTGGTGCGAGTAAGAAATCCTGGTAAGTTACCCATTCTCCCTGTGCGCCGGCTTTAAAGCATCACGGGGTTGTGTTTGGTTATGTTTTTTGGGTCACAGGAAGACAGAATGGAGAGACAGTATAGGGAACTGACTTTGTTGAAATGTTGGCGATTATTTCTGGCCCTTCAAAATAAAGCATTCGCAACAAAACAAAAACTCCTTGTGGATTAAATCTGAAAAGTGCAGTAGGAAACCCCACAGCTGTAAAAGTGGCATTCTCTGCGGGGCCCCGGTACACAGGTTTTGGCTTTATCAACTTTTATATCAAAAAGAACTAGGCACCAAAAGTGGTGGGTTTCATACTAGATTTTATATTTCTATTTAAAACAAAACAAAACAGAAAAAAAAGTTGACAGGTAGATGCCTTAACTCTCTCCTGCAGGACAACTGTTCAAATTAATCCACTTTGAATGGTGACTAACGATCTATAATGTATAAGGGGAGGAATGCTGGATTGGTGCTTCTTCTTAAAAACTGATTTAAAGCTATAAAAAATAGGTTGATTTTATGTTTGGTTTATTATAACCAAATGCAGGTCATAATGACAGCCCTGCGTTTAATCTGCAGACATCCTTAATAATAATAAAGTGTTTTTTCTTTTGTTTTGGGGGTTGGTTAACTTTCCCGACAGAATTGTAGGTTAGTATAAGGTAGGATATTCTTTTTACATTCAACTTGGTGCTAGATCATAAAGTCAGTCAGTTTGAGGGGGGGAGAATTATTCAGAAGCTTAATTCGTTTTCCTGAAGGACTCTTATGATCTTTTCATGTTGAAACTATTCTTTCTCTCTTTTTAAAAACTTTATTATGGAAATTTTCAAATATATACAAAAGTAGACAGGGAGGTATATGAACTCCCATGTACCCAGCAATAAGACCCGGGTCAGTAATTACCAACTCATGTCAATCTTACTTCATCTCAACCAATTTCCACCAATTTCCACCCCAGCCCCCATATTACTTGAAACAAACCCCAGACTTCATATCATTTTCATCTGTACCCGTTCCAGTATGTCTAGTATGTCTTTCTAAAAGAAAAGGATCTTTGTGGCTCTTTTATACAACCACAATACTGTGGTTACACAATAATTCCTTAACAAGGTCAAATATCCAATCAGTGTTTTAATTTCTAACTGTCTCATAAATGCCATAATTATTGTTTATAGTTTGCATATGAAACAAATAAGGTCCAAAAAATTGCAATTTTAACTTTTAATCTATTGGTTCTCTCTCTTTTTTTTTTTTTTTTTGCAATGTATTTATTGAAGAAAAAATTTAGGTTCATTATCCTTGTTGATTTTTCTCTTCTTTGTCCCTCATGACCAGATCATCATCTTTAAATGGCTTTGCTTACAACCAGAGCGGCTCCCCAACATCGCTTTCATTGACTTTGTAAAATCTTACGTTCTTTGTAAGGTCTGCATTTTCACACCTCCGCTGACTAAATCTTGTTTTTATATTAGTTTATTCAACATATGAGGAGAGAATGTTGGATTGATGGTGTAAGTAGAGGCTATTATGAAGCAGGCAGGGATGGACGAACGGGTGCTACAGCAGATGCTATGTGTCCAAGGAGGACCAAGACACCCATTCCCAGCTCCCAGGAGCGTGGGCTGATGGCAGAATTGCTCTTGACTGAATGCAAATGCCTCACCTGAGGTTACACCCCATCCCCAGGGACAGCCTGCATCCAAAAACTTGTCTATACTTGGGTACCAAACCCATTCTCTGGGACAGCTCTAAAGGCACCCCAGCTCCAAGCTCCACCAACAACATTACAAGTCACCTTCTCCCTCTGCCCTTTGTAGGTGTTGTGCCCAAGATCACTCCCTAAAAAACTCCTACAGGCACATCTCCATCTCAGAGTCTGTTTCTAGAAACCTGACCTAAGACAGGGACACACTGAATGAGTATTTTCATGTTACGGTATCTTTTGCTTCTCAATCCAAGTACCCTCCCAACTGTGGAGCCTTAATAAATAAATTTTGAAAATTCCCCTCACTCCCTCTCCACTGTGAAAAAAGCCTGGAAGGAAATGCACAAAACATTGCCTGTAATTATCTCTGGAAGGTAGGATTCTGGGTAGGTTTTTAGTTATACGGTCCTATATTTTTCAAGTTTTCTTCAATGAATCTGCATTAACTTTACCATTGATATTTTATAATGAAATTTTTTGGTTTATGCAGATGGGAGAAAACTCTATAATTTTAAGTGAATTTATCCTGTCTCTTGGAAAGGACATCTTTTATGTGTTCATGGATAAATTTCTACTGAACTGAAACAAGATGGAGGGAGATAACACTATTAACTCACAAATCTTGTCTTTCCTCCCCGCATTTTACTTTTTCTCTTAACAAAAATTAAAAACTTTAAATTTTAAATTTAAATTAAATTTAAAATTAATTAAAATTAATTAGAATTAAAAAGAAGAAAGGGATTCAATTCTTCGGTCTGAAAGAAATAAACCATGACAGGGAATTTGACTTAGAGTTTTGGGGAGATTTAGATACTAAGAACAAATAGTGTGTTATGCTTAAAGATGGAGGGTTTTAATTACTTTTATCCATGAGGTTTTCTGCTGGTCCCTTTATTTCTAAAAGTTTTCCACGGTCTTTGATCCCCAGCTGATGGAGAGAGACGTACAAGGAATAGTTTCCTGTGGTAGAAGACACATAGACATTTCTCAGACCAACCAGGGTTCTAACCCAGTGTCAGAGAGTGAAGCCTTATGGTGAGGTCAGAGCATGATTTCCTAAACTTGAAGCTTCCCTACTAATTTCCTCAGTAACTCTCATTTTAACTTCCATCTAAATTGGAACACAAAGGGGGAAAAACTCACCTTGGCCCACGTTTGCGTGTTTTTGCGTGCGTGCACATATGCCTGCCAATTTCCAAATGCTGAAACAAGAGAGAAAACGCTCAAACTACCGCTTTACTCCAGGGCGTCCTGCTTTCGTTGTATTTTGTGGCTGCGACAGTCCTCAAGGTGTGCCTCTTACAAGGGGAGTGATTGCGTCCCCAAGAAACCAGACCGAGAACGGTTTTCTGTATATTGACTCCGGCTTTCCTTTGATTCTCTTTTTAAAATCAGAGTTCTGTTTTCTTAGAGAAAATCAGATGATTTTCCATGATACATTTCAATGAAATCTTTGAGAAGTCCTGACCCCTGAGGTCACACATCCCTGAGTTAGACCCCACTGCCACAAGCTCCATGATGTTGGCCACGCCCCACAGTCGATCTGAGCCCCACGTTCTTCGTCCATACAACAGGGATAATGATGAGTAGCCCCTCCTGATTTTTACGTGGAAGGGGCTCAGGCTGCAGTCTTCTTGTCGGGAGGGTATTATGGAATGTTTCCATAGTAAACTCTCTCTTTGTACTTAAACTGTAGGTGTATTTGGAGTGGCTTTTGGGACGGTCAAGTGGGAATGGCCAATTGAGGTGGGGGAGCAAGCCGCCTCGATGCCATTGCAGATTTGGTGACAATTAAATGAGATGACGTGCAAACCGAGTGGCACATGATAACTCTAGCAGTCATTACTGACTACTATTTAATGGTACCTGACATATTACTGTAGATACCAACTAAGAGTGCCAAGTACGAATTTGGGGGGGGGTGTATAAATTGTTGTGAATAGGTTAAAAATTCACATGGGGCAAAATCAAGCGGTACTTAAGATACGGAAGGGAGTGGAGTCTCCCTCCCCACCAGGGCTCCCAGAAGCACCAATTCTAACAGTCTCTTGTTTGTGCTTCCAGAGATAGTTTATGCGTATATGATCTGACAGATTGTATGTATTGATTCTTCTCTTCAATATACAAATGGTAGCATATACAATTTCTGTCCATATAAACAATATACCTTGAAGCACATTTCATATCAGCACATAGACTCTCCTCATTCTTGTACAAATGACCAAATTATTTATAATTTCCAATCTTTTGCTACTAGAGATAGTGCTGCACTGAGGAACACTTTTCACATAAGGGATTAGGTATATACACATGTGTAACTATGTCTGTATTTCAAATTCCTAAAAGTAGAGTTACTGGTTCAAAGGACATACAGGTTTATAAATTTGATTGAAAGATATCAGAATGGCTGTTTCACCACATTCCTGCCCACACATTATGTCATCAAACTTTTTGATTATTTGTCATCTGATGACCTCAGTATAATTTATTTTACATGTCCTCTGTTATGGGAAAGACTGCACTTCTCTTATGTTTAAAAGCTATTGGTATTTCCATTTCTGTGGAGGATTATTTATGTATCCTTTGTCAGTTCTTCTATTGAACTCTCGGCCCTTTTCTCATTGATTTGTAGGGATTCTTTGTATTTTAGGGAAATTCGTACTTTGTTTTATGACTTGCAGTTTTTCCTCCCAGTTTCTTGTCTTTTGACTTTGCTTATGGTAGTTTTGCTAAGCAAGTATTTTTGGTTTAGAGTTTCTAATTATGTGTCTTCGTGAAAAAGACCTCCCCACTCCAAGATTATTTTAAAATTCCCTGATAAGTTTCTTCTAGTGCTTTTATGATTTTTGTTTTTATGTCTTTAGATTTCTGATTCATTTTGAATTTATCTTTGGGTGTGATCCAAAGGACAGCTTCAATTTCATGATTTTTCCCTAGACAGCACGAGGTTATTCAAATACCATTTATTCTATAATTCATCTTTCCCCCTGCTGATTTGAAAGGCAGTCTTTCTACTAAATTCCTCCATGTACTTGAATTTATTATATAGGATTTTTTTTTTACATTATTATCTTATAAATTAATGTGACCCAGCAGGAGCATAAGTATGTGTGTAATTTAACTCACTAGTCTAAAATTGCAAAGGGAAACAGTGACAACTTGCCAAATCAGAACACATTAGAATAAAAAGTCTTTTCTATTCATCTGAGACGTGTGTGTGCACACACAGTATGGATGTGAGCCCACTGCAGTGGTCTGGTTTGTCCCTCCAAGTCACTGGTTTAGGATGAGTTACGTGACACCACTTTGACCAAGATAGGAAGGGAAATCCACCGAGAGGGCTTCAGGGAGGGTTTTCCTCACCCTTAAAGAGGGACGAAAGGCAGGGACTTTTCTTTTTTGCTTCTGGATATCACCATCTTCCTGTGAGTTCTGGAACTCTGCAGCCATCTTGGGGCCATGAGGGGAGGCAGCCTGAGAAAACAAGCTGAGGATGGGAGAGTGAGAAGAAGTAGGAAAAAAAACCTGACTCCCAAATTAGCTCACTAAATCACCCTCCCTGGAGACATCCTAATACCAAACCCCTTGATAGATGGTTAATCAGTGACCTTATTGTTCAAGCCCTGCTGAGTGGGCTTTTCCGTTATTTACAGCAGAAACTATTCTAACATTCCAGCTGCCCCAAGATACTGAAAAATCTAGAACTTTCTCTCTCTCCTGTCAAGCTGAACTGACCCTACCCTCTCTTTGAAGTCACTGAGTGTGGTGCAGAGTGAGAGGGAACTTTATGAAACTCGACAGCTCAAACAAAATTATAAAAACACAGGGTACAAATGGTTCCTACAATCCATATGTGTTAGCACTACGTGGCTTCTCAGAGAATAAGCTATTTATTTGTTTCCCTGTAGCAAACAATAGTTCCCTACTCCTAAAATATACTTTTATTATTTTTTCTCATTAATCATTTAACCATTGAAATCATTTAAAATCATTTAAAGATGATTTATTTAGAAAACTGGTTAGGAATCACTCCAAGGGCCTTGGAGCTATTTTGTAGACATAGGAAATTACAGATTATAGAAAGTTAAAGCAGAAAGGATTTTTTTGAGATTCTCTAGAGCAGGGGTTTCAGCCTTGCTACACGTTGAAATCATCTGGGGAAATTTTTTTTTTTAATACTGATGGCTGGGTCCCACTCCCCAAAAGTCTGATTTTATTGTTCCAGGATGTTATCTGAGCACCAGGATTTTTTTAAGCCTTTTAGGTGTTTATCACTTTATTTTAATTTCGAAATATTTTTCATCATGTTTAAAAAAATTTAAATTGCCTGAATAGTGAAATGGGCTGCATATCCTGCATCCAGGGTCTCTCATGGTTGACATTTGGCCGCATATGCTTTGAATAATTCACTTTTAAGATTTATTAAAGTAACTTGTATCTATTTTAATACATTTATAACAATAAAAATGAATCACTGCCAATAAATTAAAACTCTTGCCTAATGGTCTTTTCTCCTCCCCAAAACATGTATTTTTTTTAAAACAGGTAGTACATTTGCATATTTCAAAAATTTTTAAGTATAAAAAGATGTACAGTAAAAGGCCTTCTTGCTTTTCTGTTCCCCTCCCTGGAAGAAACCAGCCTTCTCATCTCTTGTGTGTCATTCTGCAGGTACTTTATTCTCTCTTGTCTTCACTTTGGAGTGAAATTTAGCCAGATCTCATGTATTTTTCTAACACAGGATTACGCGTTATCACTCTTATGTCCAAAAGCACCTATTTAAAAAAGAAAATTTTAAATGGAAGAATTCCTTGCTGGTGGTTAAAAATTAATCAACTGCAGAAGGGCTAATGAAAGGCAAGACCGCCCCGCCCCACCCCCAGGCCTATTCCTCCGAGGAAACCAGCTTTAACTCTTTGTGGTTGGGGTGCCTCTTGTTCTTACTCCTAAATTCGAAATCTTTTTTTACATCACGGGTTGTGGAGTATCAGCTGGAGAGTTTACTTTCTTGACTTTGTGCAGGAGAAGATGAGGGCTTCCGTCCCTGCAGTCACACCCTCCTCTTTCTCCCTTCCCCCGTGTAGATAAAGGTATATCCTTTTTGTTTGTTTGCTCCTAAAATAACTGTTTTTAAAGAAAGATACAAGATAACAGATGACGCTGATGAGTATGTCAGATGACAAGTAACCTTCTCTCAAATGTTTATTATCTGCCAGAATGCTTGGGAAATGCTCTTCTTACGCTTAAATAATTTGGATAAATATATTGTTTGGCTGAGCTATGGTGGTAACAAACCAAGCAGATTATCCCTGTAGGACTTGAAAGATGACCCTCTGGGATTATCATGGAGCGTGGATTTATGCAGTGAACTTTTGTGTTCTTGTAAATAGGTAGCCCTTCAGATCAAAGTCTTAAGAATTGTTATCATAGTCTTAAATCATATCTTTATTTATTCATTCAACAAACACCAGGAAGAGCCAGGAGCTCATGATCCCAGGATAAGGAAGATTCATCTGTTTAATGAGTATTTTGGAGTGATGAAATACACAAAGCAGACACAGAATGGTTTGTGCTGTATGATCACTTTTTGGTGAACGTATGTAAGTATAATTAGGCATACAAAATGCACTGACATCATTTATACCAACAGAAGTTATATGTTTTCTATTCTAACAAGTAAATTTCTTTTTCGTCTTTTTGGTTATCTGTATTTTAATATGTGTCTACAAGAGTATGTATTTTTTATGTGAAGTCTTTTTCAAAAGAAATGAAAGAACTCTCCATTTGTATTTTACTTCTGCCCTCTTCTACCTACAAAAATTGCTGATTTATGTCCTTTCATCGTTACAGAGTTTATAAATTGGACTCTGCATTTATTAACATAGCAGAAAGAGTGAAATTTCATGATGCAAACACAGCTTCAGGAGTCTGGCTCTTCGGAGAAGCCTGGCTCTGCCTGGCCATAGTTTTCCATTCTGTGAAGTGAATTCCACTCTTAGGTTATTAAAGCTAACAATTCATTAACAATTGCATCATCCAAATAAAACCAGGAGCTCTATGCAGCCCAGTCAACGCACAAAAGCCATGTAAAGAAGCACAGTAAGGCAACAGAAAATAATTTACAAAGAATTCTTATCTCTCCTTTTTTTCCCCCCTAACTAAAAACAATTAAAAGGGGCTGATTTAAAGCACCCATATTCCCTGCATCAGTTTCCTATTGTTGCTGAAACAAATTATCACAAACTTAGTGGTTTGAAACAAGTTTATTCTCTTATGGTTCTGGAGACCAGAAATCCAGAATTAGTCTCACGGGACTAAAGCCAAGGTGCAGCAGGGCGGGTTCCTTCTGGAGGCTCTCAGAGAAAATCCTTTTCCTTTGTCTTATCTAGGTTCTGGGGGGCACCTGCATCTCTTGGCTCCTGGAACCTTCCTCACATCACCCTGCGTCTGTTGTTACAACTCCTCCCTCTTGTAAGGGCCCTTGTGATTATAATTGGATCAACCTGGTTGATCCAGGGTACTCTCTGATTTTCTACAGATCCTTAATTTAAACACATCTGCAAAGTCCTTTTTGCCATGTAAGGTAACAGAGCCACAGGTCTCAGGGGTTGGGATGTGGGCGTCTTTGGCGGGGAGGGGGTGTCACTCAGCCTACCGCAGCCCCTGTAATTTCTTTGGAGCTTCCTGCTCAGCCAAGCCCTGTAAGCGTCTTCCCCACACTCTGCTCCTCTTTTCTTCCCAAAGGATCCACTGAGACTTCTGCTCTTGCCCACCTGTCTTGCCTGGGGCTGTTTCCGGCAGAGAAGTTGGCAGCTTCAGGTCCGTCCTTCCACTCTGACCCTCCCTTCCCCTGAGGCACACAGCCCACTGCAGGGCACGGTTGTCTTCTTGATCAGCTACTTTTCTTACAGAAAATTCTGAACGCAGTGGTAATTCAGTTGTCTGGTGCTAAGTCACTCATCACGTTTTCCGTATGTGATGCCGGGCCCTTCATGATTTATGGGTTATTAGTTAAGAATCCAAAAGCAGATGTATACTTACTGTTTATTAGTCATTGTGATGATGATGATGATGATGCTGTCTGAAGTTTCCATCCTGAGGTGGAATAAAATTGTGGCGCAGACAGAGAACACGGATAGTGGGTTCAAATCCCAGCCCCTCACCCTTACCAGCTGTGTGACCTCCATTAACTTCTCATGCCTCAGTTTCCTCTAAAACCTGCTAAAACTGACAATCCAAAAAATGTCTACCCCAGCTGTCTGTGTTGAGGAATTCACAGAGAGGGTGTAATGTGTCTGGTACCTAGTAGGTCCACGGCATATGTTAATTCCCTTCTCCTCGGAGATCAGACATGACACATCAGGGCAAGTTTCCTCCTTATAGTCCTGGCAGCTGGCTCCAGACTAGGAGATAACAGTCTTTATTTCCACTTGCACAGATGAAAAGACTCAGGATGCTTTCTCCAAAAGAGTGAGCAGTGAGTGAAGAACTTGCCTAGGGCGAAAATTTAGTGTGTGTACACACACATATGTGTGTGTGTGTGTGTGTGTGTTTAAGGTCGGGGAAAAAAATGAACTTCAAAAAAGCAAACATTGTTAAAAGTGATGTATATCACATTTTTTTTTTAATTAAGTACCAAAAATCATCTCCAAAATGAAGAGCATCCATCTAATGGTAACCACCCTTACTTAGCATTTTGGCTGCTTCCAACAACACATTTCTCTGGGCGTAGGGGTGCCATTTTGCTGGATACATTTTGTGTGTATTCTGCGTTGCCATCTGCATCTGTACATAGGCCATGGGCATATTACATCATCAATATGCCATGAGCATTTTTTACAAATCCCTTTGTTTTTTCTTTATTTTTTTCGTTTGCCAACTAACAGCTGTCCATTTTCAACATTTTATTTTGAAATAACTATGGCGCACAAGCCACGTTAAGAATAGTCTGGAAGGATCCTTTGTACCCATCCCCCGGAAATGACACCCCACATGACTAGAGCAATATCAAGACCAGGAAATGGACATTAGCATGATCAGTTCAGAAGATTCAGATGTCGCCGTTTTTACATGCACTTGTTTTTACCTTTCAATATGTCTTTATGTGGAGATCTATGACATTTTATCTCTATTTGCCCTTTTCGAACATGCAGAAATACGAAGTGCAGAATATTCACATGCACTGTGATGGTTGGGATATTTTCCCCAAGTTATCCTCTCAGTGGATATGCCGGGTTTTTTTTTTTTTTTTAAACAACCACAAAAAGGATCTTCTGAGCTACATATATGTTTTTAATTTGCCTTTTAAAAAAGTCACGGGCATCTTTCCATGTCGGAACAAGTCTCAACCGGGGTGGTGTGACTGCTTTTAGCGTAAAACACTTACACTGTGGCTGTTGGCTTCCCATGCAAGTAGGAACCCAGTTTACGCCCAGGCTCTAAATCTCTTTGGGGAAATCTGATGGGCCCCACCTGTCAAATTGCAGAACCTGCGCCTTGGCGTTTTCTGAGCTGGGTGCAGGCCCTCCCCTGGCACAACGGAGAGGAATCCCTTCCTCTGAGAGCCGGCAGGGCCTCGAGTGCGTCGTCTAGTTGTCCGGGCTGTGTGTGTTTCTCCCACACCTGCTCCAGCCTGAATCACTGTTAACATTTGCTAAACATTTTTACGAGACCTCCACCTTAACAGCTTCCAGCAAAATCATTCTGGGCACCCCCCCCAACCCCTGCCGGCTTTCCTTCCCCCTCACCAGGGCGGCTCACTGCAGGATGGATGTGAATGGTTCCATTTCTGCTTTTATGCATTTGGCATAAACATTTCTTGCAGCTCATAAACACCTTGGCCATTTTACCAGTGTCAGGAAAGATGTTTATGGCCCAAATATGAAAACTTGCTCAGAATTAACACTTGGGCCAACGGGCTGTGTTCTTCTTGGAAAGAAATATTTTCTAAAGAAGACCCAAAGCAGGCAGGACCCGGGTGTCAAAGTATATGTGCTGGCGACATACCTGTGCTTACAATGCTAAAGATCGTCTCTTATTCAAACCCTTTACTGCTGTTGGGTAACGGGGTGGCTGTGCGGTTTCTAATGGTTATCAGCTTCCTGTTTGGGTGTTTTTATAGCATGATTATGTTGCCAAGTAAATGAGGCAAAATAAAATAGGAAAAGAGATGTCGGACCAGGAGGTTAATAAAAATCCATTTTGTCACTCCACAGCCTCCCCCGGAGCGGCTTCCTCTTGCAGGGCCCTGTGAGTCTCTTTGTATTGACAGATGCCATTTGCCCATTTACAACGTGATAATAAAAACCTTCAGCCTTTCTCAGTGTTACTCTTTTCCTCCCCTGACAGGAGGGCACCAAATGGCTTGCAATCGACAAGCATTTTTTCATTTAAGATGATACCTTTATATGGGCAACATTCAAAAGATGTTCCAGAAAAGTAGCAGAATTTTGGTCAGGGAAAGAAAGATCTCTGGGGAACATGCCAGCCCTCCAAGGGACCGAGAAATAGTTGTGTTTGTAAAATGACCCAGACTTTGCACAAATAAAGACGGTGTAGCAAGCGTAGGTACACGCCGAACTGCAAAATACAAATGCGTGGATAGCTCCTTTCAAACAGGAGGCTCTGCTCATTTTTGCAGTTGTGTTTTTCGGATGAAATAAAGACATTTAAGCAACAGCTGCTTGACTGATATCCACTTGTAATCCATCTTCTAGTATCTTATACAGAAACTTTACTTTTCTATCATGAATTTGCATCTGGTGCCGGGCACAGAAGAGAATTTAAAATGCAGTTCAAAGGCGTGGTCATTTTTTATTCTAAAAATTTACATTTTATACATTTTCACTGATAGCAATCATTCTCAAACTAATATTTTTCTTAGCCAGCAGAGCTATAGAGAGCTTTCTTCTTGAAACATATTATTATTGGTTCTTCAGTGATTCACACTACACATTAATTAAATGCACTAGTTTTAAACGAGGCCGTGTGAGACAATTGTGACTCAGATCATTTTATCCTGTATGTGTCATAAACCATAAATTATAATTGTTGGTGGGTGACAGATGTGTTTTAAAGCAAATGGACAGATTTCTCTTCTGTGTTTTAACATTAATCCTTTAGAGACTGGGCAAATATTTTTGTAGACCACCAACTCTTGTGTATCCTTCCTGAAATGTTTCATCTACAGATAAACCTGTATGTTAAATATGAGACACGCCCTTGGTTGAAAAAGTACAAATGTGATTGACCACATTCTACATATTCTGTCATTTGTGTTTTTTTAACTGAACTACAAATATGGTTATTTCAGTAATTTGGACCAACTTCATTCTTTTTTTAAAAATATATTGGTTTCTACTATTTGTAATAATAATAATAATAATAATGGCTAAAATTATTGAGCATGTACTGTGTGCCTAGCCTAGTTCTAAACCCTATCAGAGTATTAACTCATTAAATCCTCACCGCACACCAATAAATATTCTGAATATCCTTGTTCTACATATGGGGAAACTGAGGAACTAAGCAGTGAAGTGGCTGAGAAATAATTAATGATGGCCCTATTCATGGAAAGGCTGTTTCCAGTTTTTTCTATCACAATGTGGTGGATAAGTGTCCCTTGTACATTTATTTTTACGCACTCCTGTCATTATTTTTGGAGGCTTACATGCTAGATGTGGAGTGGCTGCATCTAAGGCCAGGTCCTTTTTTCATATTGAAAATTGTTACTGCCAAATTATTTAGACTTCATATTTATTCTTCCTGTTTGGAGTAGGCTGTCTGTCTTTAGCTAAAGTGACCATTTCTTTAGATAAATGATAGATGGATGGATGGATGGATGGATGGATGGATGATGGTCAGATAAAACCCATTTTCTAAGCGTTTTGAATTTATAGCATTTTATGTTGGTTCTCCCCCCAGCTGCCACCATCACCAACTCAGAGTGTGGCCTAAAGGACTGGGATCATTTTCCCAAAATCATGGGGAAACTACATGTAGGGTACAAATCCCAGCTCTTCTTCACTTCATCTCCCCTCTGTTAGCAAGTTCCAGAAACTATCCGGTTGCCATCATAAATTCTTTCTGAGAGGCAACTCACGTGCCAAATGTGGGTCCGGCAGTGGCCCACAAGGAGCAACTCCCTAAGTTTTTAGCAGGAGTTGTTCCCCAGAAAAACACCTGGTCATCACCCTGCCTGGTTCCTGCTCCCATTTTGCAGTGAACACAGAGCAGAGGCAAACAGCTTCTACTTAAAAAAAAAAAAAAATCTAAAATGAAGCACGAGGACTTCAAAATCCACAGTTCACCGCTCGTAAAGCCCGATGGCCAGCGGAGAGGCCCCGAGGGTCTGCACACCTTCACGCTCAGTGAGACAGAAGCTCGCGCCAGCCGTTCCCCAGGACGCGTGGGCAGCCGTGTCATCTGTGAGCTGGAAGATCAAAGGTCCGACTCCAGGACGGGAAGTGGGGAGAATTAGTGTGCCCCTAGGAGCCTCTCACCCCCACGGTAAGCCTAGTAGTTCTTAGGATCATGAGCTGTTTGGCTCTTAATTTGGGGTTTCATTAAGGGCGTAGTGAAGGGAATGGAAGGCTGCAGTTTCTTTTGAAGTCCAGCTGTTAGAGCGAACTGTGGTTCGGAACGCTTCGGATTTGCAGAGCCCAGGGCGGAGCGCCTGGCCCACAGCAAACGCTGGGTAACTTTGGTCCTTATCTTTTTATTAATGTTAACTTGATGGCAGAATTATCTGCCTGGTCCAAGTAAAGTAGTCATAGGCTGCTTTTATGGAGTGCTTTTGAAATTCTAGAGTCTGGCACAGAGAGGAGCTGGATAAATGTCTGTTATATATTTTTGTTTTATGCTGAGGCTCAGGGAGTTGACATCCTTTGCCTGAGGCAGGATTTGAACCCATGTCTTTAGAAGTTTGCCCTGCCTTTACTCTCCTCCCCATTTCTAAATGTGCGTGGCTGAGCAATCGGACTAGCTGAGGTTTGGTACCCCTCCTGGTGCAGCCAGTGAGTAGAAGAGACTGTTGTTCACATGTCAGCGCCAGCCACGCTCAGCCTGGTTGGAAACCCACACGCTTTGGAGCCCCGTGGTCTTGGGCTCCTTCCTCAACCCTGACAGTGTAGCTGTGTGATCCTGGGCGAATCACTTCACGTCTCTGAGCCTCAGGCTCCTCACATGCAAACTGGAGATAAGATTATGTACATTTCAGGATCTTTGGAGGATTAAATAAAATGCTATCTGTAAAGAATCTACATCCTGCTGGACATGGAGACACAGCTCTGTCTCTAACCCACCAGGCCCCCCAAAGATGTGCACGTCCGAAGCCCCAGAACCCGTGACTGTGTTCTGTTACCTGGCAAAGGAGAATTAAGGTAGCAGTCGGAATTAAGGTTGCTACTCGGCTGACCTTGGGAAGAAGGGATGATACTGGATTAATCCTGTGGGCCCAGTCCACCCCAAGAGTCCATTTATTTGTTTGGTATATACCAGGGGTCAACGATTTTTTTCTAGAAAAGGTCAGGTAGTAAATATTTTAGACTTTGTGAGTCAAGAGGCAATGTCCTCAGCTCCTTAAGAACCATTCTTGCCAAAAGACTGACGTCATTTTTTACACTTTGCACTTTAAAATTACATTTACACTTAAAATTCTGAGCTCCCAGGATGTACCAAAACCAGTGGGGGCCCCACTTTGCTAACTCCTTGTATCTGCATGTATGTATTTTATTTCCAAAAAAAGGCTAATGCTGTATAGAGAGATTTTTATCTGTTTTTTCAAAACTTACCATTTATGATGAATACCACCTTAGAATAAGTTATTTAACAATTCATTTTTATGATTGCATAACATTTTCTTGTTATAAATTTACAATGTTTATTTCAATCTCTCACTTTTTTAACTACTATAAATAGTATCATGCACGTTTACATTTCTGAAATCATATAGTCAGCATGTGTGACTTCACCTTTCAGGAGGGAACTGAGCTACTTAAAGAAACAATGCATTTTCTTTAGGTTCCTTAGACAGTCCTACCAGATGCCAGATACTGCTCAGACCCTGATAAAGTAAACTCCAAATTAAAGCTGTTGTTGAGATCGGACTTTAAGTGATTTAAAGAGAGCCAGTTGATCACATTTCTCAAACTTTAACTTTGTTTTTTGTTTTGGGGGGGGGGTTGCATTTGCATTCTTTTCTTCTTGAGGTATAGTCAGTTTACAGTGTTGAATCAGTCTCTGTGTACTGCATAATGTTTCAGCCATAGGTATACGTACATATATTCACTCACACTTTAACTCTGAAAGAACAAAAAGTCCATTCCTGCCTCTGGGACGGCCAGTGATTGAATGGGACAGCCCAAAGCCCAGGTGCCCTGGGATGTGCCCTGGGATGTGCCCTGGGATGCGCCTGCACCATGAAAGACGGTCCTATTTTCGCCCTGGCTCGGCGCTACCATTTCACAGAAGCGACTGTTGCTGAAGCAGTAGGTTTGGATTACGTGACAAATATTTGATCATTTTCCCCTGGATTGACTAGATGGTTAGTACTGGGATTTTTCTTTTTTTCTTTTTTTTTGTCCCTCCCGAATTGACAAGTAGCTTTGAAATTGTGTGGACACTGAGGAACCGCTCCATCTCCTGGGGAAAACTCAGTTATTAATGGAGTTGGATTTTTCCAGCTATCCAAGGAGTGTATACATGTTTATGCTGGCTATTCTGTCTTCTGAAGTAAGGTATTTGGAACTGATATGGGTGCTTTCAATGCTTGCTCTGAATTCACTGTAACTATCACATTTTTTAACTTAAAAATTGGTCTTTATCAGGTTTTTCCTCACCTTAAAGAAGAGATTCAGGCTCTGTGGGAAAAAAGATAGAGTATAGAAATATACAGTGTAGAGAGTGAAGAACAGCCACCCCTCCCCAGGTAACCACTGCTGCCATCATTTATTTAAATGTTTCACATTGTGACCTATTGAAACACTTTCTGCAGCAGCGGGGCCCAGGGTTGGGGGTGGCACCTATATTAAAACTCAACTAGAATACAGTTGTCTTCCCTAATCCTTGATATCACTTTCCAAGGTTTTCGTGGTCAGTCATGGTCTGAGAATAAAATATGAAGTGGAAAATTCTAGAAATAAATAGTTCGTATGTTTCAAATTGTGGGCCACTCAGTGTCGTGGTGAAACCCTGCCCTGTTTACTCGGTCCCACCCAGGAGGTGAGTCATCTCTTTGTCCAGTGTGTTTACATTGTATACGATATCCTCCCCTCAGCACAGGAGAAAACAGCATGCACAGGGTCCAGCGCCACCCCGCCGTGGCTCCCTTTGGAACGTGTCCCCTGCAGATGAGGAGGGGCCACTGCATCCGCACGCTAAGTGTGGTTATTTCAAGGGGGTGGGGTTATGGGTGATTGTTTTCCTAGTTCCTTTTGTTTATCTGCATTTTCTTATAACAAATATGTGACTTGTGTATAACTTTTTTAAGTTATAAAGAAAGTAATAGGTTCCAAAAGCCGATTTAATTCGTTATATATATGTGTTTGTTGTAGTTTGTGTGTAAACCGAGGACCGTAACTGGCTGGAGCAATGCAATCGTGAAATGCATTCGCTAAGATTCTGGGTCTCGTAAAATTTCTTTATCGTCTTCTTTGTCTTCTTCTTCTGCTCCCTCCCACTCCTCCTTCCTCTTCTTTTTAATGGTGGTGTTAGTTGCCATACCTTCCAGGAGATCTTAGCACATCAAAATCTTGTTTGAAAAGCTGACAATCCAGAGACCAAGGCAAGTAAACCCCGCATAATCTATCCCCTTCTCCAGAACAACAAACACCGTCTTGACACGGCAGCATCCCCTCCGAAAGCTGTCAGTTAAATAAATGCTCCATCACGTCGAGATGTGAAGGTACAGCCCAGGGACTGACCAATTTGTTCATTTTTGATGGCCTATGTCCAAGCTAATAATAATGGCAGTTACCATTCTTTGAGGGTTTGCCATCTTCCAGGCACCAGGATAAGAACCCTACCCGCCTGACTGACCTCAGTTACTCTCATAGTTACCATGCGAGGCAGGAGCTCCACTACTTCCTGTCTGTGAGACCTTAGGCAAGTGACTTTACCTCTCTGTGCCTCTGGCTCCACACCTTTACGATGGGGACAATGATAGTATGTCCTTCATCGGGTTGTTGTGGGTTTAAATGAATTAATACATTCAAAGCACCTAGAAGAGTGCTGGACACACTGTAAACTTAGCTATTGTTATTCTTATTATTCCCATTGAAGAGGTAGAAAGACTGAGATCTTAAGTAACATATTCAAGGTCACACAGCTCTGCAGGGCTGGACCTTCAGGCTGGGCCTGCCTTACTCCACCATTCATGCCCTTAACCAAGGAGTCAGCCCACTTTGTCTATAAAGGGCCAGAGAGTAAATATTTCAGGCTTCATATAGCAGACTGTCTTCGACACAACTATTCAACTTGGCCTTTGTAACACGAAAGTAGCCACAGCCTGTACATAAAGGAATAGACTTGGCGGCTTTCCAATAAAGCTTTATTTACTAAAGCAGGTTGGGGGCCGGATTTGGCCCATAGGCCTCAGCTTGTCAACTTCTGGTCTTAACTACAAATCAGGAGCCTCCAGTGTTAATTGACTTCCAGGCTTCAGCTGCACTGAAAAGAATCATTTCTATGGCACAAATTTATTTCTGCTTCTGCCGTATTTGCATTTTTACATTAGCAGAATGAAGATCTCATGAATACTTAGGGAATGTAATCTCAAGCTGGCAACTATTAACGTCACTTATCTCCCTTACAAAACAAACATATTGCTATTTGGATTTGATTCTATGTAGACATGCATACTATGGGTTTTCCTTAAAGTATGTGATTCAAAACAGCATTGCATTGCCGATTGACAGGGCTAAACCTCTAGCCTACTAAAAACTGGATAAACAGAGAGGTCAGATATTTAGATTTTTAATCAGTTTGGCCCCCTCTTGGTAATGTTTAATTGCACCTATCTGCATCAGTATTTAAAGTTCCTTGAGAATTAAAATTGTCAGTACTAAGTTTCTTTGTCAAAACTCGTAACCTTGGGTTCTTTTTTCCCATGGGTGAGGCCAGGATAAGAATAGGACTAATCTCAGAAGCTTTTTGGAATTTTTCAGTGTTTCAAGATACTAAGTTTGTGTTTTGAAATTTGAGTCTGTTCCAGAGAGCCTAGGAAACGTAGGGAAAGAAAGACAAGGAGGAAAAAAACACTATTGTCGTACTGTTATTCTTTTAATTTATCTCCTTTATGGAAGACTCCACCTAGAAAGTTAACTATTCACATTACAGATAATACAGTGAAATTTGATCACTTGAACTAACAGAAATGGTTTAACTGGTTAATCAGCCTCATCCCTTATCTCCAAACTCACCTTCCCGCTCCTATTTTGAAAAATAAACAGAGGACTTATGAGAAGTTAGGTGGACCCCCGGGGGGCATTCTTATATCTGCATTCTGGGAGAATCATTGTTAGGATAAAATGAAGGAGGGAAAAGACAGAGCTACTGTTAGCCCAAAAGAGGAAGGGGAAAGACCCCAGTTCTTGTCTTACCCGAAACATAAGAATTCTGACGGGAGACAGAGCGTTGTGTAGCTAAAGATTTTAGAAGATTTATTTAGCAAAGGGAAAGTGCACCTCCAAGAACGTGAGGCCGGGTGATCTC
Source organism: Camelus ferus (assembly GCF_009834535.1). Classification (NCBI taxonomy): domain Eukaryota; kingdom Metazoa; phylum Chordata; class Mammalia; order Artiodactyla; family Camelidae; genus Camelus; species Camelus ferus. The sequence goes on along the minus strand of NC_045714.1, from coordinate 6,891,903 downwards.
AGGAAGGAAAAAGCCTCAGCCTTTGCCCCTTCTCTAACACCCTCGCTTAGAGGTGGTCTTTTGATTGATTGACGGCTCTTGCCCTTGGAATGCTCAGTCATGTTTGTCCCCTTTGCACATGTCCTTACCCATGATGCACACAGGGAAACCCGCGGGTGGGGGGCCTAAACCGCAATGCTAATTATATTACAACGAGCACTGGGCCATGTCTGGTTCGGTCCTTCTCACTGACGCACGGTTGCAGCTGTCAGGTTCTAACCGGTGTTTTTGCTGGCACTCATTTAGAGGAGGTAAGGCCCCTTGAAGCTGGAGGTGGGCATCTTCTGGACCATCCTCCCTCTCCACCTTATCTGCCCGGTGCCCCCACTTATCTAACTGCCAACACTACCGTGTGCTCTCACACGGAGATCAAGGAAGCCACCAGGCCCTGTCTTCACATTGACAAAGGGTCTAACGTGTGGACTTTCAATGGTACCTTCAAATGAAGTCCTACTCAGAGTCACAAGAACTAAGAATACTGAAATGAGGTCATGTTCCTCCTTCACTTTTTTCCCCTCACAATATTCCTGTGCTCTTGTAATCACCCTTATGCATATGAACATATTAAGTAAAAATATAGTATTACTATTACTCATAAACTCCTGAGCTTTCTTTGTTCTATTTTTACTTTGTATTATGAAAACTTTCAAACATGCAGAAAGTTATAGAGCAGTTCACATTGATATACGCACACCCACTGTCTAGACGTAATCATTGTTGACATTTTGCCGTATATGCTCCATCAATCATTTCTTGTTTCCTCAAGGATTTCAAATTATAGACATCATGAATTTTTGTCCCCAAATCCCTCAGGTTGTGTCTCTAAAACCACAGGGAAGTTTTTTTTTCTTTCTTTTTTTTTTTAATACAATCACAGTTTTCCCCAAAATACCCATCACAGCTGGTCTATTCAAGCCACGATCCAATCAGGGACCATGTGTTCCATGTGGTTGTTCTATGTCCTGTGTCCCTTTTAAAGTTCAGAACAGCCCTCCCTCCAACCCAATCCTTTTGGTTTTTCTATGACATTAATTTTCTTAAGAGCCCAGGCCAGCTGTCCTGTTCAATATCCCACCTTTAGGAAGATTTTGTACAATTTTAAACTTGAGTCTCATCACTGGACCACAGTATACAGTACAGATGAATTAATTTTTTTTTCATATATTGAAGTATAGTCAGTTTACAATGTGTCAATTTCTGGTGTACAGCACAATGCTTCAGTCATATAGGAACGTACATATAATCATTTTCATATTCTTTTTCACCATAAGTTACTATAAGATGTTGAATATGGTTCCCTGTGCTATACAGTATAAACTTGTTCATTATCGGATTTTGTGAGAATCCTCCTGTATTTAGAAATGAGAGACACTCTACCAGAGTTCAGTCGGTGTTCTGTGCGGTTCAGTGAGTTTGTAGACGTAATTCTCGGTGTGTTTGTGGGAGAGGGCGAGCTGAGTGTCTCTCTACTCTGCCATCTTGGCTCAACCCCCCCGACTTAATGTTTTTCAAATTTTCCTCTGACTAGCTCGGTTATATTATATTGCTTTTTAGGTTTCTTCCTCTCCCCTGTCCTTTTTTTTGTCTCTGTTAAAAGTTATAAATTATAACTGCATCCATTTAACATATCCCACAGATTTGGTCATGTATCACACAGTTGAATTGAAATACCCTACTTTTAATTTTTCTGTGTGTATATGTAATGTATATTATCAATAACCATATATATCATTATGGTTATAATGATATATACACAATATTCTATATAATATATACATATAATATGTTATAGATTCTGTGTATATATTATATATAATATGTTCTGCAGACAATTTATACAAAATGTATGTATATTATTATGTGTATATATATATATGGGGTGTGTATATACAGAGAATCTCAAAAAAATGGAAGTGATTTGTGACTCTGGTATCCGCTGATCCTAAGCTGCTAAGCATCTGTGGGCTCACCCTAATTTGGGGGTCCTTGTTCACCTTATTCATCATTAGGCGTCCCCCACACCTAAATCAATGACCTGTTCCCCATCGTCTAGTATCCTTATTGTTGCTTCTGGAGCTGGCTACCCGGGAGCCCGTGACCTGTAATGTGAATTTGTTTCTGACACCACTGGGCCATTTCGGCCAGGCTTCCCTGTGTCTGCACAGACACCTTCTAAAGGTTTGACAATCACTTCCTGGAGATTAAGCTGAATTATGTGGCCAGCAGCTCATGATTCTTTTTTCCCCTCGTCACCTTAATTTCATGCCAACTTTTCTGGGATGGCGGATTTTTCCTCCTTCAGTACAGAAGCTCTCTGCTTGCCAGCAGTGAAGGTTCTAATCTGTGTCGCCTGGAAGGATTATTTGATTTGGAGAGGTCAGCTGAGCCCCCCTTGATGGGAGGATGTGAGCTGCATGGTAGGGGGTATTTGTATGAAGCCACCGAAGCTGGGGAGGTCTGTTAGGAAGCAAACAGCTGAATTTTGAAAATGTTAAATTAATTGCTAACATTTCAAACTTAGGGGCACTCGTGTAAGAATTCAGATCATGTTATTTTGACAAGTGGGACGGTCTCGTTCCACTGGGTCTGCTTTCCCAGGTGGGTGCAGGTATCTGGCTGGGGCCAAGGACAGGCTGCCCTGTGGGCAGGACTGAGCTTTCTAGTGGCCGCTCCCACTCCTCCTATTGCTGACAGTGTGGCAGAGGCCCTTGGGGGCCCGGCAGATGGAGTCACCCAACAAAATGTATTGAGCTACTGTTACGCCCCAGACACCATGGTAGCAAAAACAGGTGCAGTTCCTTGCTTTGAGGGGAAGATGAAGCAGGCAGAGCTCAGGTGGACATTAATCATTCAACAGAAAGGGACCGAGCCTACCAGGTGCTAGATGCTATTCCAGCAGGAGACAGCAGTAACTGAAGCAAAGCCCCTAATCTCCCGGTGCTCACACTGGGGGTGAGGGAGAGGAGAGAGACAGACAACAAACAAAATAATCTAAGCAAAACGTGTCATCGCTGAGATAGTGATAAGAGCTATGGATAAAAATAATAGACTGATGGGTCAGAGTTGCCGTTTTATATCCAAAGGTCAGCGAAGGTCACAGAGAAGGTGACTTAAAGGAAGACCAGAGGGAGGAAGGCATGGAAATATGTTGGGGGAAAATGTTCCAGCTGAGGGAACAGCCAGTGCAAAGGCCCAGAGGTGGGATCACACCTGGGTTACTTCTGGGTCCCAGGGAGGAGCTTGCAAGGGGAGCGGGGGAAGAGCCATGGCTGGGGAGATTGCGGGCATCCAGGCTTCTTCTGACTTGAGCAGACCAGCCACGTCACCTGAACTGTGTTTTCACAGGAGGCCTCTGGCTGCTCTGTGTAGACCACGGCGGGGCAGGGGGAGGCACCGGAGAGCAGCTAGGAAGCCATCAGCACCCCCAGACTCAGAGCAGGATGGGAGCCTTAGAGAGGGAGAGAATGGTCAGGTTCTGAATACATTTCAAAGGTGGAGACAGATGGGTGGATGGCACGGGGACAGCACAGAAGGGAAGGATCAGGGAGTCCCATGCTTTTTACCAAGAGGCCATGAGCCAAGCTGGAGAATCCTGTCAGAAGAGCAGGTCTGAGGGGGACCAGGAGTTTGATTTTGAACATGTTGCATTTGAGAGCCTCTCTGGGCCTAAGAGGAAATGACCAGAAGGCAGTGGCCATTTGAACCTGGAGTTCAGGGACAGGTGTGAGTTGGTGCGTTGTTAATGGATGTAAATGTTTAAAGCCTAAAGGCTGAATGAGACTACAAATGGTGTGAGTGTCAACAGAGCAGAGAGGAAGGGCTGGGACTCAGCTCTGGGCTCTGCAGCACGAAGAGAGCCAGAAGATGAGGGAAACAGCACGAAAGACTAAGGAGTGACCTGTGAGTTGGGAGGAAAACCAGGCCAGTGTGATGTCTGGAAGTCTGGAATGTGTTTCAAGGAGGATGGGTTATGTCGTTAAGAAAGATAATCTCTGAGAATTGACCATCGAATTTAACGATGTCAAAGGGTCAGTCTCTCCTGGCTTCATCCCCCTTCGGTCAACAAAATCGTTCATTCATTCATTCAAAATATACTAAGCGCCATGGAAACCAGTCTCCAAGATGGTCCCCAGTGATTCTTCCCTCCCACACTGGATAGAGCTAAGCTGTCAACCAATAGAATGTTGCAGAAATGAAGGTGTGTGTCCTCCGAGACTTGGTCATAAAAGTCACGTGTCTGGAATTAGATAGTCCAGGACTTGAGTCTGGGCCCTTGCAACTCCTTTCACTCTCTCTGCCATGTTGCCCCTATTTTTCTTGGTCTCCCCACCATCAGCCCCACCCCACGCAGCTTCATGGTCAAACCCGCTCTGGGAAAAACAGCGACACAGCTGATCCTCACTTCTCACAAAACAAGAAAAGCTAAGTCAACCACAGCTCCCGTGTGTTAAGAACTTTTCTCAATGTGCTATAAATCCAGACATACCTCATTGTATTGCACTTTGCTTTATCACACTCCACTGATAAAGTAATTTTTACAAATTGAAGGTTTGTGGCAACCCTGCTTCAAGCAAATCTATCGGTGCCATTTTTTCCAACAGTGTTATTTTTTAATTAAGGCATGTAAATTTTTTTTAGACATAATGCAATTGTACACTTAATAGATTACAGTATAGTGTAAGCATAACTTTCATATGCATTGGGAAACCCCAAAATTTGTGTGATTTGCTTTATTGCAATACTCACTTTATGGCAGTGGTCTGGAACTCAACCTGCAGTATCTCCAAAGTCTGCATAAACTGTTGCATATGGAATGTGTATATATTCAGTATGTATATACACACACATATATGCACACATATGTTATGCACATGTATATCCTTAAAACAACCAATGAGGTAGGCACTGCAGTTAGCCCCATTGTATAAATGGAGGTACAGAGAGGTTAAGAAACTTGTCGAAGACCTGGGTGGAGGAGAACTGGGTTTGGATGCAGGCAACCATGTTCCCAATTCCACCTGCTTATCCACCAGGCAATACATGGCAAGGGTTATAAACACGTGAGGGACATCATTAGAAAGTTTTTTAAACAAGTGCACATTTGATTCGAAATGGGTATGCCCGGGGGGAATATCTTAAGCCACCAATTCTGATTTTTCATATTTTTTAATACTAAAATATCACACCAACAAATGTATCAGTATTGCTGTTCTTTTAAAAAGCACATTATACAAGGATATTACAATTGCCCAAAGTGGCTTTGCAATGATGAGTACTTGCTAATTACAAATAAAATTTAAAAGGAGGGGAGGGTGGCTGTCTGAGTAAATGCAGTTGTAGATACGGGGTGTGTCGGGTGAAGGACTGGAATTCCACCCAGGTCTTTTCAGCGTGGCTGTACAAGAAAAGGGTGCCATTCGCCTGCTATTTTGTGTTTGATCATGTCCTCCTGTTAATAAACTTGCAGGGGTCTTACTGGACAAACTCCCAGCCATGCTGTAAAAAGGCTTTGTCCTCAGAACATATTTAAATTTCAAATGTATGCCTAATATAATAAACCCAAGCCTCGTGTGGGTTAAATTCTCTGCATAACTCGAGGGGTTGTTTCATTTCACTCCAGCTCTTTGGAGTTCTGCGATTGGGTTTTGTCCACCGCCCCTGCTCCCAAGCTTTTCTTCCTTTCTCGCTGCAATCTGCTAGTGGCAATTAGCCTAAAAGATAGACCTTTGTGTTCTGGTTTAGTTTAAAAAGGCATTAATCTTGGTTATGGGGAATACTCTATGCTGATGTGTGTCTTATTTTCAGCAAGTCTTATTGATCTGCACTTTCCATTCTTCCTTATTAATGTCCAGCAGCTCAACTTTTAAAGGGTCAGATTTCAAAGGGACGACATCCTCTCCTTGGGAAGTACTCCCCCTCGTATTTCTGGAAACCCAAGTAGACTATCCGGCCCCCGATCCATATGCATGGATGGGCTCATGCAGCCATCCTGGGGTTCGAGGGCACAGGGTGCAGCCCAGGAAGCTAAGGGTACTCGAAGGAAAACTTCTCAAGGTCACTGTATAGCTTTTACAGAACACTAAATGCGGGGCGGGGAATCAAGATCACCTCTTCTGAATTTGAGAATCTCTATCTTCCGTTTGCAGGACTGTCTGAACTTAACATTTCAATAGCTGCCTAACCCCAGTGCTGTGCCCCTGCTGTTCAGAGAAACTCTAAATGTAATCATTTCAAAGGCTGTGGTTAATGACAGCCACAGACACTTCAGAGCAGAAAGATCATTCCAACTTCTGGACTTACCTTTTTCAAGTTAATGTCTCATTTTGGAATAATTTTAATTTTATAGAAAAAGTGTGAAGATGATGCTGAGAGTTAATATTGGCATGTTGTGTAAAGAAAGCTAGGAAAAGTGTACAGTTGAGCAATGAACTTCAACACTGCAGGTTTGAACTGCGTGGGTCCATTTATACACGAATTTGTTTCAGTAATAAATACCACAGTGCTGCATCGCCATGGTTGGTTGAATCCAAGGGTGCAGAGGAACCACAGATAAAGGAGTTACGTGTGGATGAACTCCCACATTGCTCAAGGGTCAACTCTATATAATATGTTATTAACCATCCAAGAGATAGAGGAGGCTCAAATACATATACATGTCTGCCTGTATCAGAAAACAAATAGTGGAAAAAGGAACTAAAAACTTTAAAAAAGAAAGAAAGAAAGAAAGAAACTGGTTACCAATAAGGAAAGAGAAGAAAAAGAGAAGAGGTCAGGCCAGACCCTTCTCTAAAAACTACTTGGTTTTGGTATTTACTGTGGCCCTAAGTATCTTACATAATTGAAATTTAAATTCAATTTTTAAAAAGGCAATCCCTAAAATTTGAAAAAAAAAATGGGGGGAAATATATTTACTTGATAGCATAACTACACAGGAAAATTTTCAAGGGACTTAAAACACAAACTCCCTCTGAGATGGAGTATCTCAGACTATCTAATAATTTGACTGTACATCCTTGGTGGGGTGTATATGCCCTAAAGACCAAAACCATTGCAAAAACAAACCTTAAAAACGATTTTTCCGTAATCATATTGTTGGTGGTCAAGTCGACTATTCTTAAATGGTTATGTACAAATATTTGCCTCCCAGATCAAATGATTACCTTAAGAAAAAAGCCTTTTAAATAAAATTTTATTGCAAATTAATATGTATGTATTCTACAAAATGTTGAAGAAGGCAAGTTACCTTAATAAAAATCACCCTTACCCCATCATTCAGAGAGAACCGATATTAACTTTGCATGTCTTTAACTCATTTCCTACGAACGACTAGGTACTTCTCTTACAAAAGTATATATATTCTGAATATATGTTCAGAATATAACCCACTTTTCAAATTTTTAGTACTGCATGAAATTCTTTTCATAGCTCTGACCTAAGTGTTTTCCTGCATCTGCCAGCCTGTAAACTCCATGAGGGTAGGCAGGGCCTCTGAACACTATTTCCCCAACTTTAGCCACATGCCCCAATCTCAAATTTTGTCATATATGCATTAGACCTATTCAGTCATTTACTTAGTATCCTCCTTCAAAGCAACTCACATGTTTTTTTAGCCTAACCTTATGCAATTATCTTCTTGAAATTAGAGGCTTGATAAACTACTTACATATTCTTCTGATATGAATTAATATAAGCACATAACATACAATTCAAATGTTCATCTACACATGGTTCTAAATCATCTTGTGTACAGTCGGAGGTGGGTACACCACATTTTGACAAAGTTTTATAGCATCCTATTTAAAGGCTAAATGGAGTTTAGATTTTGTTGTTGTTGTTGACTTTGTCTATGTGTATTTTTTCTACAAGTTTGAACGCACTCTGAGAGTTGTGTGACCATCCCCACAATCAGGATGCGGGAATGTCCCGTCAGCCCCCAGAATTCCCTCCTGCTGCCCCTTGGCAGACTTTTCTTCTCTGCACAGCGCACCAGTCTCCCACTGTTGGCTCATCAAGTTGTTTCCTCATTTTCTCTTTGATGAGTGACTCGCTTCCTTTCAGTGCTGTTGTGTTTGAAGCCCTCTGGGATCGCTTCAAATTGTAATCAATCTGGGGTTTCTAAGCCCTTATGTAAATACCCAGAGAGACATAACTTATCTGTTTTTTCTTCTACTTTGATTTTCAGAATCCCCCCAAGACTTTTATGCATTTATTAGGAAGTCATGGATTCTGCTGTTTCTGAGTACAATAAAACAAAGAGAAATAGTGTAAACATTTCAAAGATGGAGCATCTTGGATCTAATTCACAATACACAGGGGTGCCTAATTTTGCCTTGGGGGTTCTCTCTTCCATTCCCTCAGTCCTTCCCCATACTCTCGTGGTGGGCAATCCACCCTTACATTAACAAAACTTCCCAGCACACGTGCCACGTCTCCACTAACCTGTGTCCTTGGGAGACATCACTAATCAATTACTGCACTCTTAAACTGACCCCTGATATGCCTCAGAGCCCTTCTCAACACAGCACTCCAGGCAGTTGGTTGGAGGCAGCACACTAGATGAAATATTTTTGCTATCCTAATTTGGTTTTAGGTTGAGATTAAAACAATGTCTTTATCTTGACCTGCTGGGTCTCCTGCCCATAAGTCTTCACTCATCACACCTTGAGGTCCCTCAGCCCCAGCTTGTAGACCCAGCTCTAGATCTTTCCCTAGGGCTGGGAGGTGCATGTGGCTGTAAAAGGGAAGCACCAAGTACTCCTTTAGGGGAGATGGGACTGTGCTGTATCCTGGTTGTAGTGGTGGTTACACAAATTGATATGTGCAATAAAACACATCAAACTGGACACCCAGAAAAAGTCAATTTAAAAAAATGTTAGCACAAGACAGAGTATGTGCTGTGATTACAGAGATGACTGAATCCACCCTAACTTATAAATAAACAAAAAAATACTGAACTAGTCTCCAGCTTGGGTGCTCTGCTGCTGGTGGCAGGTACATCTCATATGTAAGTGGACTTATGACCTGACCCCACTGAGACTACAAAGTGTTGGTTCAAGGGCAAAGAGAACGGTCTGATTTGACCACAGGTGTTGTCGATTCCTGGCAAGCAGGGGCTTTCATACCGGGGTCATGGTTAACTACTTGGGGACCCCAGAGCCTTCCCCCTGCCCCCCTCACTGCTCTGTGAACGCTGCTCACACAGGCCTCTACTTCATTCCTTGGACACCCCTGGAACTTGGACCACAAGTGTCCTGGAAAAGCCCACCTTTCTCCCCTTCCCTCACTTTCTCTGGTCTCTTACTCATCCTTCCAGCTCCCTCCCCCTCTGCCCTTGGCCAACCCAAAAGACGAGTCCCACTTGAATTCACACAGCATCTGTCCTGATCTCAGCCAGGGGAAGCCTTTCTGGAAATGGACTGATTCAATGCAGGGTCAGTTCTTAGCGGGGAGTATGTGTCCCGCATAGTCATTCATTACACATGCTCAGCACACAGCTGGTGTGTTTTGAAGCTATTCTAATGGCCACCAGAAGCAGGTTCTCCCAGTGTGGTCCCAGTCCAGCAGCATCAACAGCATCTGTAAACTTGTCATGAATGCAGAAATTGGGCCCCAGCCAAGACTTACTGAATCAGAAACTCTGGGGGTGCAGCCAAGCAATCAGCCTCTGCACAAACTCTCCAAGTGATTTTTGCACTTGCCGAGAAACAGTGAAGTTTGAGAACCTCTGGTCTAACATCTGGTTCTCATCGTTATTACACATGACAGAGGGCTGTTAAATTCTAACATCCTGGTAAGAAAGGATGGCATCTTGGACAAAGGTGATAGCAATGGCAGTGATGAGAGGTGTTCAGGTATTTTATATAGTTTAATGTTAGAACCAACGGAAGTCACTGAAAAGCTGGATGGTAAAGCTGGGGAGCTTTAAAAAAAAATCAGTGCTAAACACCCCCCCCCCCAATCGTAGGCATTGATATGTTTCTTAAAAGCTTACCAGGTATTTTCTAATGTGCAGCCAAGGTTGAGCACCAACTTAGGAGAGCACTTCTCCAAGGTTAATGGGCATGGGGAGCACCTGAGGATCTTGTTAAACTTCAGTAGGTGGGGGCGCAGCCTGCAAGTCTTCATTTCTAACAAGCGCCCACACGACGCAAGTGTTGCTGGCGCTGCTGGCCCCTGGACCACATGTTGAGTCCCTGGTGCAGGACCCCAGCTCCTTCTGAGGCTCATCAACCTGCCAGCACCCCCTTCTCTCATACCACACATCCAATCAGATGATAAGTCCTGTCAGCATTACCTTAAAGATGTGCAGAGTCTGACGACTACCCCTGGGTGACTATGGTAGCGTCCTAACCTCCTAACTGGTATATCCTGACGTCTGTGCTTTCCCAGTAATGACTATTTTCTGTACAGCAGCCAGAGTAACCATCTTAACCCTTGGCTCAGATCATACTCTGTTGTCCTCTGCTCATCCCCTGTTGGTGGTCCCACAGAATCTGCAACAACTCCTCAATCCTATCCTCCTGACCTCAGTTCCTATCACTCTCTCTGTCACATCTCTCTAGCCATGAGGACCTGAATCTCAAGCCCATTCCTACCACAGAGCGTTTGCACATGCTCTCTCTCTCTCCTGAAAGCTCTTCCCCATGTCCACACTGCTCATTCCCCACTTCTTTTGGGTCTCTGCGTGGCAGGGAGGCCTTCCCTGACCATCCTATTTAATTAACACTCACCCTCCTGCCAACCCATATCACTCTTACTTCCCCTGTGATCTCTTATTCAGTAACAGATTATCCCAAAACTTCATGGCTTAAACTGACAATAATAATTTATCATCTCACTTGGTTTCTGTGAGGCCAACAATTCAGTGAGGATAGCTTAGCTCTGTCCACAATGATTGGGACCTCAGCTGAAAGACAGAAGGCTTGAGGACTGAGATGATCTGAATGCCTCTGTTTACATGCTGGCTGTCACCTGGGAGCACAGCTGGGGCTGTCTTCTGGGACCCTCAGCATGGACTTTTCCTGGGCCCTGGACTTCTTCCAATGTGGTGGCTAGATTCTAAGAGTAAGGATCCCAAGAGATAGAAAGAGGGCCAAGCAGAAACTGTATCCTCGGAAACCACAACACATCACTCTCCACCTCTGTCCCAGATAGAGTTGATCTACTTAACTTCATCATTCTGAAGGCAAAAACAGATTTGTGTCCCTCTCCTTCACGCTAATTACAATGCTAATTAACATATATCAGATGGTAGACTTTCAGGGGGAGGGTGTAGCTCAGTGGTGGGGCGTTTGCTTAGCGTGCATGAGGTCCTAGGTTCAATCCCCAAGTACCTCTGTTAAAAAATAAACCTAATTACTTCCTCCCCCCCCAAAAAAAAACCCCAAACAAACAAATAAAAAAATAAAGTATTAAAAAAAAACAAAAAAAGTTTTAAATCTAATATATATTTTTTGAAAGATAGACTTTTAGAGGGAGAGAAGCTGGCAGTTATAAGGGAAAAGAAAGTATTGGCCTCCTTTCTTTATATTTAGAGTGTTTTCTTTAACAAACAAACAAACTTCCTTGCATATTGGTATCAACAAAGACTATGTTTAAATTTGGATGCTGAATTCTTGGTAATTGAAGGGTTTGAGTCATTCTCTCAGGCTTTCATTCGTGTCTATTACGTAGCAGTTTTATGCTAGTCATTGTGACAAGGGCTAGAGGTCCAATAGTAAGGAGACACACTGTCCTTTCAACCCACCGGCGCAGCACAGCATTAGAGTTCAGCTCTCCCTTGTCATTAACTGTAAACATTGTTTTTCAAATCCATCTACCAAGAACCTCCATGGTGGCCTGTTAGCCCCAGCTGAGTGGCTCCAAACTTGGCAGCCCCATTCTCTTCCTCAGGGTACTTGAAATTCTGATAATTCCTCCAGAAGATTCTCTCAGATCTGTCCTCCATCCATGTTACCTATATATTCAGCTTGATGTGACTTGAAATTTCAGAATTTGATTTTATTCTGGGGGGTTTATTTACTTTTTAAATTCAAATTAAATTCTATTCATTATTTGAAAATCGAAATTTTGTAAGAATGTATGGTATCAAAATGAAAGTCTACAAGATGTCCCAGAGAAAGCCACTATTACTACTTTGGTGTATTTTCCATTAGAGTTTTTTAATGTATAAATTAACATATAGTGTTTATTATCTTTTAACTCTTCATACTATTTTTTGACGAGCTTTTTTCTCTAAACAATACATTCTAGATGTGTGCTGTGCAGTACAGTACTATGAACCTCATGTGAGCATTCAAATTTAAATAAATAAATAATCAAAATTAAACCTTTAGTTCCTCAGCTGCATCTGCCACATTTCAAATACAACACGTGGCTAGTGGCTACCATATTGGGCAGACACAGAACATTTCCATCACTACAGAAAGTTCTTTTAGACAGCAGTGCTCTAGATAACTTTCTATGTCCATGTATAGACTTTCTAATTCATTCTTTTTTTTAATCCCATCATTTTTCTTTGTATGAATATACATCAATATACGTAATCATTTCTACGGATGGACATTGAGTATGTTTCCGGTTTCACAGTTGCAAGCAATGCTCATCAAAGTACATCCTCATACCTAAAAACGTGCCTCACTCTGCAGAATAAAGTCCCAGAAGTGAAAATATTCAGTCAAAAGTTGGAAAATTCTATTCAAATTTTCAGTTTTAAAAATAAAACTTCTGTTCTCCAGGAGATAAGACTGAGAGTAGCTGTTCCTACTAGTTAATCTGTCTGATTATGTATCAATATAGGATAGAAGAAAGGGTAAGAAGAAAGGGTGGCCTTGGGTAATTACAGTTTGTTAAGTTGCATCTTAAGTGCAAATTTGGTTTTGAAACCAGTGTAGAAAGTAAAAAACACAGTCAAAAAAAAAAAAAAAAAGCCCTAAAAAATCCCTTAAGTTGTGAATAAAGTACAATCTGACTCGGTGCACATTATACCTTCTCTTAATAATCTGACGTAGCCTGTCATTCCTCTATGGCAGGAAGCACTGAATGTTTAATGGGCCAAGAGCCAGATTAAAAAGTGGCTTCACTTTGGGTATCAATTTTCCCATCCATAAAATAGGTAGATTGAAATTCCCAAACACCTTTCCAAACCAAAATGGCCTATGACTCAAAAAAAGTCATACTGGCTAGACAATATGCATTTAGTGACTGCCCATGAGAAACAAAATATAGCACCATAAAAGCTAGATTTATAGAGAAAGTAATTAGTCACTCATTCATAAAATGTTGTTGATGAATCCAGTATTATAACACAGTGTTTCTCAAGCCACTCACTATTTTACAGTATCCAAATAGATTTTGCGTACACCAATTTCCACTTCTGCAGACAGGTTTTCTGAGAAAAAGGAAACAAATGAGTGAACAAATGATTTCTGCCTGGAGGCACATTCAAGAAGGCAGAGCACAGAGGAAGCTGTCCTACACGGCATGGCTGTCCCACTAAGTTAAGGAGACAGATACTGGAGTTCAAAAAGTCTGAGGCAACTGGAAGTTGTTGGGTAGAATTCTAGAGAGAAAGGAACAACAGAGAACAACAGTGCTCTACATGAGGAGTCCTTTTCAGTCTTTGCTGAATGATAAGACATGTGAGCATAGAGTGGAACTCTACAATATTGAGCTAAGAGTGACTGGGGAGCTTTGAACCAAACAATTCTCAGATCTCAGCGCTGGAGATTTTCAAATTCCTACCATTCTGATAGGAGAGCTCTCATTGATCACTCAGGATATTTAGAAAAGACCACAAAATGGCCACTTCTTAATAGTGAGGATATCCTTAGACTGCTCTAGTTCTGTTCTAACAACGCTTATAAACAAGCCTCAAAAGGAGCACATTGAACTACAGGTAACTTAACTGACTGCTAGAGCAAAGTCTAACACCTCTTGATCCAAAAACAATGAAATGCAGATATTCAATAATTTAAAATCACAATGTCCAGTATCTAATAAAAAAATTACTAGACAAGCCAATAAGCAGGAAAATATGACCCATAACCAGGAAAAATATCAGTCAATAGAAACAGACCCAGAATTGAAGAGATGGTGGAATTTGCAGACAAGGGCATTACAACAGCTCTTATAACTCTATTCAGATATTTAAAGGAAAACATGAAAAGTGGGGAGGGAAATGAAAGATTAATAAAAAGAACTAAATGGAAAATTTACTGGATAATATTGACAGAATTTTAGACACTGCAGAAGAAAAGCTTAATGAATGTGAAGACATGACGATAAAAACTATCCAAACTGAGAGACGGAAAAGACAAAGATTAAAAAACATGAACAGAGTCACAGTGACCCACGGGCAATATCAAGTAGTCTAACGTGTAATTGCAGTCTCAGAATAAGAGGAGAGAAGAGGGGTAGAAAAAATATTTGAGGAAATAAAGGCCAAATTTTTTCAAGGTTGGGGAGATGTATCACTTCACAGAACCAAGAAACTAAATGAACCCAAAGCAAGATAAAAATGTAACCACACCAAGATACATCGTAATCAAATGCCTCAAGCTTTTCTCTGTCATCCTGGTGTGTGTGATTGACTCTGTTTCTTACCATGTCCTCTCACAAGACTTTCAGGATCAAGCATTTCCTGGCCAAGAAAGCAGAATTATGCCATTCCTCAGTGGATCTGGATGAAAATTGGTAATAACATCAGGTACAACTCCAAGAGGAGACATTGGAGAAGAGCCACGCTGAGACTACAAGGATTCACACATGAGCTGGCACACAGATTCTGCCCTGTCAAGGGCACTTGCATGTTACCATTTCACTGAAAACCACCACTATCTGGACAGCTGGATGTGTTTTATTGAGAAAATGATCTTTCTCTTTGTTTCAATGTTTCTGCACCAGTAAGTTGGCTCAGAAATAAATATGTGAGACCTTTTGGTGGGAAAAAAAAAAAAAAAAAACAACCAAAAAACAACAAATTCCTGAAAACCAATGACTAAGAGAAAATCATAAAAGTAGCCAGAAAAAAAAAAAAAGTTGACTATACAGGAAGAAAGAGAAGAGCTATATTTCTTGTTAGATCTTATGCAAGCCAGACAAAATGGAACATCTTTGCTGAAACTGTCGACCTAGAATTCAGTACCCAGTGAAAATATCTTTCAAAAATGAGTGCAGGAGAAAGATCTTTTTAAACAAACAAAAATGAGAGAATTTGTCATCAGCAGAATGCACTGCAAGAAATGATAAAGAACATTTCTCAGAAGGAAAATTACTTGATAGAAAATTGGATTACACAAAGGAATAAAGAATGCCAAAAGTGATAAGTATATGGATAAATATAAAATACTTCTTTTTTCCTACTTCTGTTTTTAATGTCTTTAAAAGATAATTGAATTACAGCATGGAAACAGAGGGGGAAGGAAATTTTACAATGGAGAAACCTAACAAATGCTACCTCAGACAGGCACTCAAAGTTAACATCAACAGTGTTGATAGTACCTACCCTTGATAAGATGTGATGAGAATGGCTTTACCGCCATGGTCTTCCTCCCACAGACATATAACATTAGACAAATCCCAACTGAGGACATTCTGCAAAATACCTGACCAGTATTCCTCAAAACTGTCAAATAAAAAAACAGGAACAGTCTGAAAACTTACGACAACCAAGAGGAGCCGAAGGAGATATGACAACTAAATATCACGTGACACACTGAAAAGGGGTCCTAGCCCAGAAAAAAAGATATTAGATAAAAACTAAAGGAGCCTCAATAAAGTATCCACTTGAGTTGATGATAATGTATCAATATTGATTCATTAATTGTAACTAATGTACCATGCTAATGTAAGATGTTAATAATAGGGGAAGCTTTACTGTTTAAAACAAAATTGACTATTTAAAGCAAAAATAACTAAGTATTTTAGGGTTTATAACATAAGTGGTAGTAAAATCTATGACAAAGCACAAAAGACGTGGGGGAAATAGAAATATTTTGCTACAAGGTTTTTTACATTATATGTGAAGTATTATAATAGCATTTGATGGTGGACTGTGATAAGTTAAGATGCGTATGATGAGCCCTAGAGTAACCACTAAAAAATAAAAAGTATAGCTAATAATACAGTAGTGGAGGTAAAATGGAATCCTAAAAATTAACTAAGTTAACCCAAGAGAAGGTAGAAAAAAGAAATGAACAGATGAGGCAATAGGAAACAAAGAGCAATACTGTAGACTTAACTCCAATCATATCAAAAATTACTATAAGTGTAAATGACCTAAATATTTCAATTAAAAAGTCAGAGATTATCAGGCTGCATAAAAAGGCAAGGCCCAACTATATCCTGTCTCCAAGAAACCCATTTTAAAAATAAAGATATAGAGATTAGAAATAAAGAACTGAAAGAGAAACACCAAGCTAATACAAAGCAAAATAAAGTGGAGTGGCTATACTAATTGCATACAAAGTAAACTCCAGTATAAGAACTATTATCAGTGATAAAATGGGACATTTCAAAATGAAAATGGGGTCAATTCACGAAAGGACATAATCCTAAATCTGTACATCTTTAATAACACAGAACTGAAAGAACAATACAGGAACATAGTATGGAACTCAAAACAAACAAAAAGATAAATTGACACATGGACTGGGAGTTTATCTGTGAAATAAATTCCTATAAATTGAATTGCTGGGTCAAAGTACATATTGATTTAAAATTTGCTAAATACTGCCAAATGGCTGTCAATGGGAGATGGTCTAGTAAAGGAACAGTTGCTGTTAATAATCTAATAAGAATAATAGCTAAGATATTTTTGGAGTACCTACTATGTGCCAGGCTATAATGATTTATTAACTTTTTACTCTGAGAGAGGCAACTCTGCTTCTCTCCCATTTTATTGAAGACTTCTGGGATAGAGGATTATAAAAGGGACTGTGGATTCAGAGAGGGCAGATATTGCCCGTTATGCTTATCACAAATCCTGGAAATCTTCACTTACATACATTTTAAATTTTTCCTGTAGGACTGGGTAGCTAAAACTGGAGAATAGAGTAGCCAATTCATCTTCCAGGAGTTCCTCTCTCACAGGATTGCTTTGCTTTGCTTTTTCGCTCCAGAGGCTGGAAGCTGCCTTCCAATATGATTTTCCTAGTGGACACTGAGATGTGAATTTCATGTCGTTTTCACACATCATGAAATAATCTTTTGGTTGCTTCTCAACCATTTGGCCAAAATAAAGTGCTTCACCTAAATTGAACACCATATCCCTCTCTTTCAAAGATTTTCCACCACCTTCGCACCCCTACCCTGCCCCCACCCAGCTTAACATGCTTCCTTCTATTGTGAAAAGAAAATTCCATGAATGCAGAAGCCAAGACTCATGAATTTTCTTTTTTTTTTTTCCTCCTCAAGGTGCTTACCTAAGATGAGCTTTGTGATTGGAATGCAAAGGGGCATCCAGTAGACTCCCAATCGCATTAGAGAAGATAAGCAGTTATCAGATGGTTTGACTGATTGAGTGGTTAAGTATTTTCCTGAGGAAGCCACTTTCAACATTGCCTTCTGAGGGGCTTAATGAACTGAATCTAGCCTCCTGAAGTCATGGTTGCTAACTTTTGCTTTTGCTATACTAATTTTTTTTTTCTGATCCATTGCAGCCAACACAGGTTTTGATTTTAAAAATTAAATGGGCTAGAAAATCTCCCAGTTTTTTTGCCTACTAAGGCAATCTCCAAATCACTGAATGTGATCTCCACTGTAATCATGGGGTCATGTTTTCTAAAATGGGGAGATGGGTCAAAATAAGATTATTTTAGGGTTTTCTTCTAAGATGAAATCTTTCTTTTCTGAAAGTAAAATTCCAAGCTGAATTGAGAGCCACTGGCAATACATCCTAAAGTGAAAAACCTTGTGGACTTAAAGAAAAAAAAATTCACAATTGGCCCCATTTTTAACCAACTTTTTTTTTTTTCCCTTTTTGACTAAAGACATTATCAGCATTTGAAAAAAGTCCCTTCACTGAACAAGTTGTAATATTCATTATAATCATAAAAATGACCAGGATTTAAAAAGCCAGCTGCCAAGCCAGTGAGAAAGAGCTTAACAGGACTTCTGGGCAGAGAAGCCCAGGGAGATTTTGAGTCTGCAGTGAGTAACTTGAAGGGAAATCCTGACTCCAATTATCGAGCAAAGACAAAATCCCTTGAATCCTTTCAATACATCCATCTTCTCTGGCCAAATTGTATTCTTTCTCCCTCGCCCCACCCTACCCCTCCAGCATTTCCATAAACAATATGACCATGGGCTGAGCTCCGTGGTCAGCAAATAAAGGCAGAGAGCTAAGTAAATTTGCTTCCTAGCAATTATTTTTGTGAGGTCACGGAGTTAAGCATTAAAAGACCACTACTGCAAGCGAGGGCATTCAGTAACTGTATGATTTGTGCTGCAAAACTGATAAAAGAACCCAGCCACAATTCTACTTTCATACCCGCAGAAATCATTGACCATGGGGTCTTTGTTCCCTAAATTCATCTAAGAGGAATCTTTCACGTGAATGCCTCTGCATTCCAGCTAATCCCCTCCTGCCCTCTGCTTCCCAAAGAAAGTCCATTTGGTCATTTGGTCTGAGTCTCCACCTGCAAATTATCAGGATAATTATGATCTAGGAAAAAAAAAATGAAAGACTGTAAAAGAAAGCCAGAGCAAAAAATACGAAAAAGAAAAAAAAAAAAAAACTCCACCAAGATCTTTAGTATCCGGAGCAGAAATGAGCAAAATTTTTCTTTAAAGAGGCAGAGAGAACATTTTTGGCTTTGAGGCTCATAGGGTTTCTGTGGTGAGACTGCTCAGCTCGGTGTATGGAATGAAAGCTTAATAATGTTGGCAGCTGGGTTCCAATAAAACTTTATGGACACCCCAATTTGAATTTATATAATTCTTCTGTGTTATAAAATTAGTATTCTTTTGATTGGTTCTCAGCCATCTAAAAATGTAAAAATCACTCTTAGCTCATGGGCAGATTTGGTCCAGGGACTGTAGTTTACAAACCCTCGATCTAGAACGATCTGGCCTTAGAAACCTCGGTCGGTCTGAATGATGTGGATCATATCTGAAGGGTCTCACTACAGTTACAGGCAAGTGTGGACGCTTGACAACACAGCTGGACAATGATTTCTGGCCTTTAATATCCTACTCACAATGTAATGAGGAATTCCAGGAATTCAAGCCAGGAAACTGGACTTCATGCCACATACACTGAAATTAGGCTTTTAATTACAAACTAACCCATCCAAATCCTAGGAAACTTAGCATTCTGGTCCAACAGCAGACTGTCACCCAAAGGCCTTCTTATAAGCCATGCTTCTCAACCTTGGCACAACTGACATTTTGGGCCAGGTAATTTTCTGTTGTAGGGGCGGTCATTCTGTGCATCGTAGGATGCTATGCATCCTCTACCCGTAACAAGATGCTGGTTGCACCTCCCAAGTTGTGACAACCAAAAGTGTCTCCAGATATTGCCAAATGCCTCCAGACGAGCAGAGCCATCCCCAGCTGAGAATCACTGATCTAAATCAGCTCTGCCAATAGAACTTGCTGTGATAATGGCAATGTTCTATATCTGGGCTGTCTACTAACAATTTGCTGCTTGTGGGTACTGGGTACTTGCAATTTGCTAGGAAGCTGGAGGAGCTGAACTTTTAAATTTAATTAACTTTAACTACTTTAAAGTTAAATTTAAGTAGCCGCATGTGGCTGGTAGCTACTGTATTGGATGTGCTGTTCTGAATCATAACCACCTCCCGCCTGCTCAGCCCCGCTAGCATATGAGAGGCAGCACAGCTTTATGTTAAGTGCAGGGACTAAAGTCAGACCCCGATTCTGATGTTCCTTCATGTATTCAGTCAACACATATTCACTGAGTATCTGCCACGTGTCTACCACTGTGCCACAGATCCACAGGTGAACAAGACGAATACATTCCCTGTCCTTACAGGGCTTTCATTCTAGTGATGAGGAGAGAACAAAATAGAAATTTAAAAGAAGTGATTGAAAGTCATAATCAGGGATCTCTGCAATAGAGAAAGCTGGTTGGGAGAGGTTCTCTTTTAGATGGGATATTCTGGAGATGGCTCTCCAAGCGATATTTAAATTAAAATTGCAATGTGAATTGCTTAACACAGTACACAGTGGAATAGAACAAAGGCTTAATGAATGTGAGTTGCTCTTCCTCTTAAAAGCCAGCATTCCTTGACCTTTTATGACATTTCCTCCTTGCCAGGAACTCTTCTAATCCTTATAACAGTTTTACATCTATTATCCCCATTTTGCAGGTGAGGAAAACTAAGGCACATTAACTTGTCCAACGTTGCGCATCTAGGATGGGAGAGCAAGGATTAGAACCCACGCAGCCAAAGGGAATCTGTGCCTGCTATGATAGGGAACTTAGCAACTCATTTGAGTTTTCCAGAGCACCCTGGTCCAAAATATACTGGCATCAGTTTTTAAAGAGCCAGGCTTTACAAACTAGAGGTAGGGAAATAATAAGGTGGCTTTCCTGTCCTAGGGAAGAAGGACTTCTGCATTCCTCATCTCTTAATTGAAATCTCCTAGCCACTGAGAACTCTTCTGTAATAAACTGTAACTTGTCTTAGATGTGTGAAATCTCTGGTTTCCAGGCGCTATGAAAAACATTGCCTTTGCTTTATAATTTCTAGTGAAATATGAGGCACTGAGTCAGCTAGGAGACTCTCAGCTGCACATAAGTGAGAAATTTCAACTCACATTTCCCCAGTAATAGCCCTGAAGCCCTGACCATCAGAATGAGGAGGCTACATCTTCTGACAGCATTCACACCAAGGTAGTCCTCAAAAGACAGTCAATTCTCATCATTCCAGAATTACATATTTTAGCCTACTGGCTAACATGTATTTGTAACCCCCAAATCAACACTCCCCATTCTTTCTTGGTCATTTGCAGACATGTGCAGAGCTGGCCAGACACATGCTCTGCCTTCTTAGTCCAGCTCTCATACTATAAACAATGTCCTTTTTTCTATCCATTTAGTGCCCAGGTTTTTCACATCTTTGTGCTTCTTGTTGATTTCACTGTTTAAAATGGTCCCTAAGCACAGGGCTGAAGTGCCGGCTACCGTTCCTAATTCAGGAGGCTGTGATGTGCCTTATAGGGAAAATACACGCCCAAAACCAGTTCCCATTAGCAGTCAGTCCCCTTCCTCCCCTCCCTCCAGCCCCTGGCAACTACTAATCTAATTCTGTCTTTATGGATTTGCCTATTCTGGACATTTCATGTAAACGGACTCATACAGTACGTGGTCCTTTGCGTCTGGCTTCTTTCACTTAGCGTAACATTTTGAAGGTCCATCCATTTGTAGATGAATCAGTACTTCATTCCTTTTTGCTTGCTTTTTTAATCAGTTTCTCCTCCTCCTCCTTCTTCTTCTTTTTTTTTTCTTGCTTTAAATTTATCTTCTTTCTGTACACAAGAAATTGTAACTGACTGTACATTGTAACTGACTATACTTCAATTTAAAAAAATTATCTTAACGATTTTTAAGTGTACGTTATGACATTGTTAACTGTTACCACATTGTTGTAGAGATCGCTAAAACTTTTTCATTGTGTACAACTGAAACTCTATACCTATTGAATAACAACTCCCTGTTTTCCCTCCTTGCAGCCCCTGGCAACCACCATTATGCTTTTGATTTCAGTGGGTCTGACTACTTTAGGTACTTGTTACAAATGGAATTGTATAGTAACGGTCTTTTGTAACTGGTTTATTTCACTTAGTATAATGTCCTCTAGGTTCATCCATGTTGCAGCACAGGAAAAGACTTCCCTCTTTTTTGAGGCCGAGTAATATTCCATTGCACGTATATACCACATTTTCTTTATCCATTCATTCGTTGCTGGCCACATTTAGACTACTTAACACATCGTGACCGTTGTGAATAATGTGGCAAAGAACATGGGTGTGCAAGGGTTTCTTCAAGATCCTGTTTTCAGTTCTGTAGGATATATACCCAGATGTGAGATTACTGGACCTTCGGGCAGTTCTATTTTTAATTTTTTGAGAAACCTCCATACTGTTTTCCATAGCAGCTGCAGCATTTTACAATCACACCAACAGAGGGTTGTAATATTCTGTTTTGTTTTGTTTTGATAGTAGCCATCCTAATGAGTGTGAAGTATATCCCCTTGTGGTTTTGATTTGCATTTTCCTGATGATTAGGGATGGTGAGCATCTTTTCATTTGCTTGTTGGCCATTGTGTATCTTCTTTGGATAAATGTCTATTCAAGTCCTTTGCCCATTTTTCAGTCAGGCTATTTGTTGTTGTTACTGAGTTGTAGAAGTTCTTTATATATTCTGGATTTAACCCCTTATCCAATATATGGTTTCCAGATATATTTCATTGGTTGCCTTTTCACTCTGTTGCTGGTTTCCTTTGCTGTGCAGAAGTTTTTAAGTTTGATGTAGTCCTTTTTGTCTATTTTTTGCTTTTGTTACCTACGCTTTTGGTGTCAGATCCAATAAATCATTGCCCATTCCAATGTCATGAAGACTTTGCCCTATGTTTTCTTCTGGGAGTTTTAGTTTCAGACCTTATGTTTAGCTTTTTATTCTGTTTTGAGTTAACTTTTGTATCTGGTGTAAGATATGTTTAGATTTTTATTCCATTTTGAGTTAACTTTTGATTTTGGTGTAAGATAAGGGTTTATCTTTATTCTTTTGCATGTGGATAACCAGTTTTCCCAGCACCATTTGTTGAAATGATTATCCTTTCCCCATTGTGTTATCTGGGCATCATTTTTGAAGATCATCTGATCGTACACACGGGTTTATTTCTGGACTCTCTGTTATGTTCCATTTTTCATTTCTTTTTATGATTGAATAATATTCCATTGTATGGATATACCACATTTTACTTATGTATTTATCAGTAAGTAGATAGTTGGATTGTTTCTACTTTTTGGCTATTAGAAATAATGCTACTATAAATATCCTTCTACAAGTTTTTGCATAGATATATGTTTTCAATTCTCTTGACTATATACCTAAAAATAAAATTTCTGAATCAATGGAAATTCTATGCTTAATATTTTGAGGGACTGCCAAATAGTTTTCCAAAGTGACTGCACCGTTTTACATTCCCACCAGCCATGTGATAGGATCCAAGACCACACTGTTGCTAAGTGTCACTCTAGCCTTTCAACACCAAGTCGTGTGGAATTTTTCTTCCTTAATACTTCCCTGAGGCCCTAGGAAACAAACACATAAATTTCATATATGAATTATTTATTCAATCACATTCTGGAAAAGCCATAAAACCTTGCATGACAAAATATATATCACACTTTCATTTTTCTTTGCATTTCACTCAAGGGAAATATAAATATATATTTCCAAGTTAAATATAAGTTATATTCTGTTACAAGGAACTATGAAGTCAAATAGGGATTGTGTGACATGCTGATATTACAATTTAATACCAATAAAAATATCAATCTAACATTCAATTAGGAGATTTTTAAATTGAGATATAATTGACGTATAACATTGTGTGAGTTTAAGGTGTAGAACATGCTGATTTGATATATTTACATATTGCAATATGATAGCCACCACAGTTTTAGCTAATACTTCTATTACCTTTCTTTTTTAATTTATTTTTTATTTTTATTTTTTGACTCACATTTATTTATTTATTTTTTGGCAGGGGGAGGGAGGTAATTAGGTTTGTTTATTTGTTTGTTTGTTTTAGAAGAGGCACTGGGGATTGAACCCAGGACCTCATGCATGCTAAGCATGCGCTCTACCACTTGAGCTATACCCTCCCCCCACATCTTTCTTTTTTTAATTTAAGATCTAGTCTCTTAGCACTTTTGAAGTCTATAATACAGTGTTATTGATCAATTATAAGATTTAATTAAGTAAAGAAAGGTCAATATCTATTGTGACGTATAGGTTTTTCTTAAAAAAAAAAAAAAAGGAGTTCCAAATGAGGAAGATATGAAGGATCAAATTATTTGCTTTTTCCTTCAATTTACAGACACCAAGATTAAACCTGGGATGTCTCTCCCCATCTCAGAGGCTAATTTGGTTTTCATCACTGACAGGTAGCATATCTTTCTGGGGGGGAGGAAAAAAAACCCTCATCCTTAAATGAAGCCTATTTCAGGGCGAATGTTGACTGATGAGTAAAGTACCGCCTTATTGATTTGTCAAGGAATTCTTCTCCCTGCTGAGAAGCAAAAGTTGTCGCTTTGTTTTTCTTTCTAGCAGCATCACTGTTAAATTCCTCACCAGGGAGGAGGGAAATGTGAACAGTCAATCCCTAGAACCCTTCTGTTCAAACTCAGTGGAAAACTGCATCTGTGCCGGGCAGACCAGGACAGAGTTTCTCCCAAGTGAGCAGCGTGGTGGGAAGAATCCTCGAGGACATTTAATAAGGTTTAATCCAGCTTGTGGCTGAAGCAGCTTGGGCGTGTAAATTGCCGGAAGCGCCCAGAACTAAGGATGCGCCTTCAGAAGCTTTGTCAGGAAGGGGTGGCATCAAGGATCATAAACTGCCCTGTGGCTTTTCAGGACTTTATGAGCTCCCAGGCCTCCTGCACAATGGGCTGCAGGATGATTCTTAACACCTCATTAAGGTTGTTTTTTACCAAATGCTAATAATAAAAAGGAGCCCTAAAAGCCTGGCTCATTTTTATTCAGGAGCCTCTCCTCTGGAATATAAAAAGATGTCATAAAATGGAAATACAATGGAGAGCCCACATCTTGGGCAGACTCATTAAAATGTTTGAGTTGACAGGAATCGGGGAAGTCAAGGCTGGGCCCTTGGGGGTGGGAAACCGTCCTGCCCTCCTGGCCAAGGTGCCTTCAGTCTCCTGAGAAATGTACCGCCAGAGAAGTGTATCCAGCTCCATCTCCAACCGCGAAATATTATTTTGAACTTTTTCTTTCTGATCACAGCATGGCTTTGCCAATGGTGCGTTTTCATAAACTATCTCCAGAGCTCTCTTAGTTATTGTATAGTCTGTGGCATCTATTAGGACCAAAACTAATTAAAAAAAAAAAAAAGCGGGATCAGTGCTAAAAAGAAGGGTATATTCATAAATCCCAGAGCAATGTCAGGAGTTCTTGCATCTAAGCCCCGGAAGTTGTTCTTGTTTCTGGAGATTCTGGTGTGACACCCAGCAGTCAGATTTGGAGACCTGCTCCGTCGCCATCCAGCTGTGTGGCCCTGGCGTGGGCCCTCTCCTCTCTGTGCCCTGCCTCCTGCTCTGTAACCTAAGACTGAGTGAGCATCGCCTTCCCTGCCTCTGAGATAGGTTCTGAGGATTGAATGAGATGATGCTGGCTGGTAACATGCTTGGCGAGAAGCCTGGCCGGCAGACAGTCCTCAGTGAATGGGACTTAGGAGTCATCCAGTCATGCGTGTGACATGTATTTCCTGGGCACTTGTTTTGTGCCTAGCGCTGGTCCGGCAGCAGACAGACACAAAATCTGTACCCTCCTAAGCTGACCTTTGGGTAATTGTTCTCCAACATGCAGGAGGGCGAGGGCAGGAGGGATCTAAAAGCCCCCATGCCTCTTGCGAGGTGTGAGACTCTAGGTGAATCTCCCGAGCTCTGGGGTGACGCGGTGCATCAGGAGCCGTGGATCTTTTCTTGGTTTAGACCAGAGTTTCTCAGCACTATTGCCATTCGCCGCTGATGGTCCTTAGCTGGGGGAGAGGGGGGCCGTCCTGTGCACTGAAGGATGTCTCACAGCATCCTTGGCCTCAACTCACTAGTGCCAGTAACACCCCCCCCCCACAGTTGTGACAACCACAGGTGTCTCCAGACATTGCCACGTGTCCCCTGGGGACAAAATCCCTTCCATTTCCTCATCTCTGAGCTGGAATAATGATCTTATCTATTTCACAGATAGTTAGATGTGGGAAAGGCATGAAATCGAGTCTTGCCTGGCACATCTTAAGCCTCTATAAAAGGGATGTTTTCAACTCGCACCTCTGGAGAGGACTTCGGGGAGGCCAGGGTTTCTCTTTGGTCGCAGGTCCTCTGAATTCCGACACACGATGAATTTGGTGGGGAAATCTCACCTCCTCTGGTCTTGAGAGCACCCAGGTGGTGAGGTGGCCAGGACGGGGTCTGCGCCGCCCGGCCAGTGGACATCTGCGAGTGGTTGATTGCCCATCTTTCCAGCTTGGCCTTTGCCAATGAAAAGGTCCAGACAGTTACAGAAAATTAGACTTGACTGTTGAACGTACAAACGCAGTTCAGCTGCAAGCCTGACCCTCTGGGAGCTTTCTCCTGCCCCACTGGGTAATGAGCAGAGTATGCTTGCTTCTGTGTCTCTTTTGTGGGGAGTTTCTGGAAACCCCAGAAATCCCCATTTGTGCATGTGGCTGATGAAGAAAGAAGAGGAGGAGAGTTAGAGCGGTTCGGAGTGTGGGCTGTGGACTGGGGACGCTGTTGCGGTGTGACCTCGGGCAGGCCACCTCCGCTCTCTGAGCCGCAGTCTCTTCGCCTGTCAGATAGTTGGGAGGATTAAGCGGAAAAAAAAGCAAATAAAGAGCTATCTTTGCATGACCCATCGTAGAACCCAAGACGTGGTAGCTAACTATGAAAAAATACTCTGCTGCCCTGCTGAGTCCCAGGCATCACTTGCCCTCCAGGTACAGAGGAAGGAAGCGGCTTATTCGTCCAGGTTTGCCTGCCACTGTCCCAGGTTTAGTCCTGAAAGTCTGGGGGCCCAGGAAATATTTAAGTCCTGGACAAACTAGGGATGGTTGGCCACCTCAAGGAATGACTTTGAAAGTGATTTTCTGGCTCAGCGTCCTGGGCAGAGAGGCCAGGAGGGTAAAACTGTGACTGGCTGGTGCTCTGGGGGAAGCTGTGAGCCCCTCACCGCGTGGGCTGCTCCCGGAGAGAGTCTGCTTTGTGAGTTTCGAGGGGAGGTTTACGAGCACTCTTCTTGAAGGTTTAATGGTCCCGGGTGATTTATCTTATCTGGAGAGTCATTGCTATAAGGAGAAACCTGCTTCTCCCAGCTTCTGCTTTCCTTTACCATCAAACCTTTCATCTTCTCTGAGCGTCGTCTCCATCCTCCATAAATAACCTTATTACGGCCACACAAAGGCAGGGCCCTGGCCGCCTGCAAGACTGGACTTCTCAAACCGTGGTTTCATAAACCAGTTTGACCAGAACATGGCAACACTTCATAGGATCCACTGGGGACTTTTACATGGGTGGGAAGATGCAGGGGGACTAGGGTGTCAGGTCCATGGGTTGGTGAGCCCCAAATTACACACGACATGATCTCAAACATAAGGAGCTGACTTAAGGAGAAGCTATCCACTAAACCACCTTCCCTGGCTGTCTCTGGGTACTTAAAACACAAGAATGCCTTCCCACAGTAAAAATCCTACCAAATGAGGTTAACAATAAGAATGTTTATTTATCCTGTGCTTTAAACCGGTACTGTCCAATAGAACCTTCCACACTGATGAAAATGTTCTTTAACCTACACCATCCAATATGGTAGCCACTCATCAAAGTGACTCGTGGGCCCTTGAAATGGTGTTAGTGTGACTGAGGAACTAAATTCTTAACAGTGTTTGATTTTAATTAATTTTAAAGAACCAGGTATCTCTGGCGGCTACCCCATTGGATGGTAGAGTTTTAAAGTAATAAACAGAGATTTACAATTAAAAAAATATCAGTGTGAAGATCATGCTTATAACCTCCTTTTCAGATTCCAAAAGTGTGGAGGGGATTTTAGCAGCTACACCAGAGCTGTGGTCCTGTGTTCTTGTATATGTACATGTACATTCTTGTATTGACCACATGTGTGCTGGTCATGCCAAGTGTCACCCACCAACTCAGGGTGGTGGGTGAACCAGGTCGCTGGAGCTTCGCTTTGCTTTTGGTACCTGTGACAATCAACAGAAAATGTTGGACACTTGAAATGAATTAAACCTCAGAAAAATTTTGGCTAGAACACTATTAGAATGTTAAATGACAGGATGAATGATTTCTGTATTAAAGATTGAAGAGAATATTCAAATAATTTAAAAGGTGTATAAAATAAAAAGTGAACAGTAACATACACCGTCCCTCCTTTCCCCATCCTCCCCACCACCCCGCAGCTCAAAGTCCCTGCTCCTCACAGCCACTCTTAACAGCTGGGTAAACCATTTCGGGCTTTTTTCTCTATACATTAAAAAAAGTAAGTGTGTTTATGTATTTTTTACAAAAATGGGATCAATTATGCTTACTGATTTGCTTAATTTTTATTTTAATTTTATAAGAAGCAGGTGATAGCATTTCCATTGTAAAAATATTTAAGTCATACAGAACAAAGTCCACATCGCAGCCCTCCTTTGTTCCTCCCTTCTTGGAGAGAAGGGACTTGTCGTTGCGGTGTAGAGTCTTTCAGATCTTTTTCTGTGCATTTGTACCTACACAGAAATGCATAGCTTTATTTTTGGGTGCATGTTTTTAAAAACACATAAATTGGAACAAATTGTATATATCGTTCCATAGCTTTCTTTCCTTTCTCACTTGAAAAAACTGCTGGTGTTAGTCCTTGGGGTATATACCTCATTCTCTTAAATTGCTTCGTAGATGGTCTGAACGTGGATGACACAATTTGTTTGGCTGTATCTATCAACAGCGGAGACTTAGGTGGTACTAACACGGTGCTGCAGTGCGCACTCGATACCCGCCATGCGGGGGACGTGTGGGACTAGGCCTCGTGGATACACACTCAGGAGGGGGACTGCTGGGGAAATGGGATCCACACTTAAATTGCCCTCTGTGCTGAGTTGAATACTGTGCTCCTAAAATTCTCTACCTTCCCAGAACCTCAGAAGGTGACCTTAACTGGCAATAGGGTCACTGCAGATGTAATTAAAGATGAGGGCCTGCTAGAGTAGGGTGGGCCCTCGACCTAGGGACTGGTGTCCTTCTAAGGAGAAAGGAAGACCCCATGTGAAGATGGGGCAGAGATCGGAGAGGTGTGGCTGCAGATCTAGGAGCAGCCAAGATTGCCAGGGGCCACCAGACGCCCTCGGAGCCTTCAGAGAGAGAGCCAGGCCCTGTGGGCCGAAAGATTTCCAGCACTCTGAGAGGATGCTCTCTGTTGTTTAAAATCGCTAGTTTGTGGACATTTGTCACCGCAGCCACAGGAAAATAATACACCCTTTTAAAAGGTTCAACCAATTGACATTCCCACTGACCAACATGTGAAGTTTCCTGACAACCCTGAAGTCCACACCTTCACCAACACTGTGGGTTATTCCACTTTTTCTTTTTTAAACAAACATTTTGTTTTGGAACAATTTAAATTTACACAGAACTTTCAAAGATAGTGCCCTTCATCCAGCTTCCCCTAAAGTTAATAACATGTTACCATGTTACTGCACATTTGTCAAAACTAAACTAGACTTCATTTGGATGGCACTGGTTGTTCCAGTATTGTCATTTTTCTGTTCCAAGAGCCAGCCCAGCAAATCACACGGCATACCAGATTCTGCTTTTTTAACATAGATTTTCATTTACTGCCTGGAAGAAAGCAGTTTGAGAAGAGTCCTTCTAGTCTTTTAACAAAAGTTTTAATGTACATTTGAAAGTATTTCAAATGTTCAGAGAAATACAAACAAATAATGCAGCAGAGAGACCTGTTTACACCATCCAGATTTAATACACGTTAATACTTACAAGTCCGCGATTCTTTATCTGCACTCACCGAATAGGAAAAGCCCTGAAAACTGACAGCTGATGTGAGGCTGTTTATAATCCTAACATGTCACCTAATCTGGAATACAAACATGTTATTGCAAACATAATGGCGTGTTTGATTACAGGGGCTGTGCCAGGTTCCACTGGTAATATTGTGGGTATCTATCCAGTTAGGTTTCAAATATCTTTTTATACAAATTTTAGGAGGAAAAAATCCTAACAGGTAGAGCCTTCGTCCCACCCACCCTTCACGAGCTCCTCTGTCCCTTCCCAGAGAAGACCCTCCGCCTGAAGGTAGGGCTTATCTCGTTCCTGGATGTTTTAATAATTTACTGACATATACTTACAAAAAGAAATGATATCATTTTGTGTTCTTAACTACAGAGATAAAGCAGACTTCATCAAGCTTCAATTTTATGATTCAGACCATGTCCTCTGGCCAAAATGTTAGAAATCAGTAACAAGAATGACTCCAGAAACTCCTCACATTTGGAACATTTAAAACACATTCTGAAAAAGTCACAGTTAAAAGGAGAAATCCTTACTGAATATGAGAATTATTATAACTCAGTCATAATTAATACACTACACAGAACTTAGGCGTTGCAGCTAGAGCCATACTGAGAGGGACGGAGCGGATTAATGCTTAAGAATGGAAGTCAGAAAAATAGCAGAATAATCTCAGAAAAACAGAGAAAGGAAATAATTTTTTTTAAGGGAGAAATTAACAAAACAGAAAACAGACACAAAAGAATCAACACAGTCAAGAGTTGGTTCTTTGAAAGTCTAATAAAATTAACAAATATTCAGCTAACATATCAAGAAAAAAACTCAGAATGGAATAAACAAACAATATTACAAGATGCTAACTATACCTGCAGCGAAGTTTTCAAGTACAGGGACATGATGAACAACTTTTATGCCAAATACACTTGACAACCTGGATAAAATGGTTTAATTGCTAGAAAAATGTAACTTGTGAAAATGGGCTCAACCTGTAAGAATCAGGGTTTTTAAAAAATTTAACAGGCTGACTCTAGAATTTTTATGACAGAGCAAATGGCCAAGATTAGCCAAGGAAACTCTCATGGAAAACAAGTTGGGAGAAATGCACCCTGCTAATATTAAAGATCATTTTATAGTTCTATAGTTATTAAGGCAACTAGTAGTATTGGTGTAGGGAAACAAAACCAGTAGAACAGAGTAAAGGACCCAGGAATATCACCATGGAAAAGTTTAATTATAATAAGAATTAATTTATTATTAACATGGTAGTATAGATCTTTGGGGAATGAGAGATACTCAACAAATCATGCAAAATAATTAGTTATCCATAGGAAACAAAAAATAGATCTTGTCCTCATATCATACATAAGAATCTATTCCAAAGGGTAAATTTTATGATATGTGAATTATATCTCAAAACCAAAATATATTCCAGACAATTAAAGACTTCAATGTGAAAGGCAAATGTTTAGGAGATAATACAGAAAAATATTTGTATAAGCTTGAGTTAGGAAATGATTTCTTATAGAAGACACCAAAAGACACAATCCATAAAGAAAAAAAAATTGATAAAATACAACTACATTAAAATACAATGAACTGATAAATGCAGCTACATCAGGGGACATCACACAGAAACTGGAAGGATGAGCTAGTATCTAGGAGAAGATTACAATATTTATCGTTATTAGAAGATTATCCAGAATATGTAAAGAACTTCTGCAAATCAATAAGACAAAGATATTATTAATTGAAAAATGGACAAAATACTTGAATGGGCATTTCACAGAAGAAGAGGAAACTTAAGTTCCCAATAAATGTATAAAGTGATGACCAACCTCATTAGTAATCAAGAAAGTGCAAATTAAAATGACCAGATTGGCAAAAACTAATAAATTTGAGAGAATCGAATGTGGGTGAAGATATGGGACAACCGAAACTCTTTTCCAGTGTTGGTGAAAAGTGTGATTGGTATAAACGCTTTGAAAAACAATTTTGAAACATCAGTAAAAGCTGGAGATGCACAAATCCTATGAAAAAGCAATTCTACTCTTAGGAAGTACACCCTAAATATTTCTTATGTGCACCAGAAACTGTGTACAAGAGTGCTCCTGGCAACAATGTGAGAAATAGCAATAGAAACAACACAAATGCCCCTTGGCAAGAAAATGGGCAAATAAATTGTTTGATAGTCATCCATGAGAATAATATACAGCAGCAAAAATAAAAAGTGTTCCTGGATTAATCTCAGGAAGGTAATATTCAGCAAAAACAGTAAATACAAAAGAATTCATGCAGTATGTTTCCCAAAAAAGTATGCAAGAACTCAAAGAATAATTGCTTAGTGGTACGTATATGTTCAATCATACTATAAAGAAAAGCAAGACAGTAACAGATTTAAAATTCAATATACAGATGGTGTTGGAGGAGAGGCGGGGGGATAAGATAAGAAAGGTTCCATGGTTAAGTTTCAGTTCTTCAGCAGGGTGGCAGGTGGATGAGAATTTGCAGTATTGTGATTCTTTATACTCATCATCTCTCTCCTAAAGATGTTTGTCATATATTTGCATTTTAATTTGGAAAAAAAAGAGAGGTGACCCTTACTTTGTGACTATAAATCTGATTTCTTAAATCTCTTGGCTACTGCTTCCTAAAATAAACTTTGATTTTTTTCTTAATTTGAAAGTAATATGAAAAAGAAAAAGCAGCGTTGGCTTTAGCATCAGACGGACTCGGGCTGTATCTTACAGCTGTGTGATGGTGGCCATTGTCTCTAAGTCTCAGTTTCCTCATGCCAAAGAGGGGACAAGAATAGCACCTACTTCACAGGGTTGTTGTGAGGATGTGAATTAAAACGAAACAGTGGGCTCTGTGGAAGCTCATTTCTGTCTTATTTATGTGTCTCCAGGCTCTACCTGTAGTGCCTTCTGCGTAAGTATTTATTGAATGATTTTGATCACGTATAAGCATATGCACTCAATATGGTCATGATTTCAATGAAATTTCCCATTGGGACTTCTCACCTGAATGCCAAAACTGTGTCTCCATTTGTCTATGCAATAGTTACTCATTTATCCAATTTATTCATTCAACAAATATTTATGGAGGACTGGCTATGTGCCAAGCGTGGCTCTAAGCTCTGGAAACTCAGCAACGACCAGGAGAGACTAAGTCCCTGCCCTCATGGAAAAGACATTCCACTAAGGTGAGAAGAACATTAAACAAATAACAACTAAACAGGAGAAATATCTTGATATAAAGACAGATAAATAAGGAGATGGAGAGGCGGGGTGGGGTGGGGTGGGGTGGGGGTATGTTGACTTGATGGCCAAGGAGGACCTCTCTAGGGAAATATCTGGTGACAGTGCATTGCAGGGAGAAGGAACAGCAGGTACAAAGGCCCTGAGACAGGAACAAGCTTGGCTTGTGCAAGAAAAGTCAGGAGAGCCAGCGTGATAGGAGATGGAGAGAGGGCAAGGGGAAGAGGTACAGAAGACAGTGTCAGTGGGAGAGGCCAGGTTGTGCAGGGGTTTGAGGCCAGAATGGGTGCCCCAGATTTTGTTCTAAGAAGAATAGGCAGTCGCTGGTGGAGTCAGTCTTTCTTATTTTAACCATCCTTGTGCATAGGAGTTTATATCTTGTGTTTTGTTTTGTTTTCTAGCAGTTGAACATACATATGGAGAAAATTTCAGATCTTAAGTGTACATTTCAATCAGATTTGGCAAATGCATACACCTATGTCATCCATCTCCCTAGGACATAGAACATTTCCATCCCTCCAGAAAATTCCCTCATGCCATGTACAGTCACATGACTAAATTCATGATGATGGCATGTGTGTGGGCAAGCTAGGAGGAGCAGGTCAGATACCTGGTAGAATTAACCACCAATGTAACAGCAAGTGCAAAGGTCCTGAGGCTGGTATGTGCACGGAGGTTTCAGAGAACAGCAACAAGGCCAATGTGGTGCAGTTGGAGACAGTAAGACTCAGACTCCCCAGAAATTACATCAGAGAGGGGATGGGGGCCAAAGGATGCAGGATCTTGTCCATCACAGTCAAGATTTTGGCTTTTCCTCTGAGTGAGGCGGGAGCCACAGGAGGATTTTGAGCAGAAGAGGGATGCAGTCTCACTTGGGTTTTAACAGGATCCCTCTGGCTGCATGAACAGATTGTGGGGTGCGAGGGTGGGGGCAGGGAGGCCAGTGGGGAGGTGACTGTATCCAAGTGAGAGAGGATAGGAGGGAGGCAGTCCTCCAGGGGATCATGGCGTCAAATAGATAAGTAATGCTCTCAGCCAGTTTTATAAAGTTAAAAATCCCTGTCTGGCTTAATCTATTTCTATCACTTACAACCAAGAATTAAATCAAATAGGCCCAACACCTCTCATTCTAATTTCTAATATCACCTCATGTTAATTCCAAGTTTCTCTCTCATCTCTCTCAGTACACACTGAGTCTCGTAAGGACAGTGACCAATGTCCAGATGCGGTCAAGGGCCAGGATGAAAACTGGCAGCTCTCTGGAGGCGGAGGCCAGAGATTGTGTGTGAAATGCTTCCCTGCCATCAGATGGTTGCCAGGAGGGAAATTTCTGTTTCTCTGAAGAGTTCCTGCAGCCCCCAGCCCTGTTGTTCTGTCCTCAGAGGAGAAACCTGGAATTCCTTTCTGAGAGGGCTTTCCTTTACAAATCCTGTTAATCTGAGGAGTCCTGTTTTCTCTATAAATAAAGCAACAATCCCCAGGGTGGCCAGGCCAGTGCCCTCCCAATGCATATGGTATTTGGTGCAAATGGAGGTAACGGGAGTTGGTGGAAAGAAGGGGGGAAAGATATGGAAGAAGCCCAGAGGAGCCTCTTTAGTTTTGAAGGGCAAGGTAGACTGTCACCCTTGAACTCAAATCATGCTGTTTGTTTGTTGTTTGCTGCGGGGGCCTTTGACAGAAGGTGCGTCGTCACGCTGTTCCCGACTGTGTTGATCAAGCCACGTTCATGCACCGAGCTGTTAGCCATCAAGAGCCCTGGGAGACGAGTGGGTATCACGTATCTTCCTAAATAACCATCAGGGTTGGATTGGAAGTTAAACAGGTTCCCAGATTTTCTCTCTCTGTTCGCTTCAGGATCAAACGCTCCCTCCAGCCAGAGGTCTAATTCTGTCTTTTCATCTAAACTGGGATCTCCGTGGAGTCAGGGGCTATGCTTTATTTGTTTTTGTAATCTCAACGATCTGGTGTGGAGCGCCAGACAGGGGAGGTATGAATGAGTGAGTGGGTGATGGCTAGATGGATGGATGGATGGATGGAAGGGTGGGTGGATGGATGGATAGGTAAGTGCATGAAAGGAAGGAAGGTAGGAAGAAAGGAAAAGGAGGAAGTTTGGAGTGATGAGCAGATGCATGGATAGAAGACAGGGAGGAGGAAGGGAGGGAGAGAGGGTGGGAGATGGATAGAGTGAGCAAATTGGGTGGATGGATGGATGGTTGGATGATCGATAACAATAGTGAACATTTTTGAAGCCCTTATTATGTGCCAGGAAATTTACACAAATGACTTCATTTCCCCCTCCCCACCATTTTCAATATAAGGAAAACAAGCTTCAAGAAGGTTAAGTCACAAACCCCAAATGACCCTAAATTCTGCCTGACTCCTGAGTGAGTGTGCTGAACCGTTAGACCCTGATGCTGAATAAACGGATGAATACATGAATGAATGACTTGCGGGCACACAGAGTTTTCCTCAAAGAATATACAAAAGCTAAATAAGAACAAAACTGATGTCTTCAGGGTTAACTTTTCCAGCAACAAACCAGAAAGTTTTCCTCCTATTGCTTTGCAAACCAAACAATGGAGATTAGAGCATTAAAAAAAGAAAGAAAAGGGTGTGTGTTTAAGGAGGTTTCAATTTATAAATTGTTTTAGGGCCCTTGACCATAAAAGGGCTAGAAAAACTAAGGATGGAGCCGTGGTCAGAGGGCCTAGGGAGAAACTGGGTCCTGCCTCCGGTTGTCCCCGAGTGACCATGGAACACACGTGGGCTCTCTGGACCTCAGAATCCTATGGGTCCAGTGAGTAGGCTGGACTGGATGACTGTGAATGTCCTTTTCACAGACTGTTCTGGTCAAGATTTACACTGACCATTGGCCAGGACTGGATGGAGTCCCCACCGTGCCAAGAGGCAGGGATGGTGGAGTGATTAAGCCTGGGCTCCGAATCGATCGGCCTGACTTTGACCAGGTGTGGCCCTACACTACTGATTTCACCTCTGTGCCTCAGTTTCCTCCTCTGGAATATTAGACTAGACATAATTTATATCTTATAGGGTGGTTGGGGAACATTATCAGTGTCTGGCCACTGGTAACCTCAATTTAAGGTCAGCTCTTGGTCTTTTTTTTTTTTTAATTCTTGTTTTTATTATTTATTAAAAAATTAAAACTACATAATCATTCAGCTTTGTTTTAGAATAAAGTTATTCAAAATAATAGAATGGAAAGTAAATTAAAGGTTACCTTTGGTGCCCCAGAGGCCGTTACTCTCCCCAGAAATGATCACTTTGTATATGTCCTAGAATTTCTTTTTCCATAAATGCAGTCATTCCATGTAAAGCACTCACACCACCTGTGCTTTTCGCTGTGATAATGAGACTTGGGGGGATGTCTGCAGAGTAGGAATCTGCCTCGCTACGTTTTGGTGGTTGTTGCCTCACTGTTTTTAATGCTGCATTCTATTTCATGAGTTGATTGGTTACAGTTTGTCCAGCTATTCGTCTATAGACTTTCTCCTTCAATTAACTTTTAAGTTCGTTAATAATGCAGGAATATATCCTCTTTGCAAAAGAGCTTAAATGTTGCAAATAAGACTGAAGTCCCCTTTGATGACCTGCTTGTCCCATTTCTTTCCCTCTCTTCCTGCACTGGAAACTCCAGCCATCGATTTGGAATGCAGGTTTCCAGGTCTTTGTCAAGACCATGTTCATGCATAATTATGCATCTGTAGAGAACACACAGTATTGATGTGTGTTTTCTGGGTTTCGTCTTGCAACTTGCGCTCAGTCACTCAATAATAGATGTGGGGCTTCCCAAGTCCATGTAAACCTATCTCTTTTCCTTTAACTCCTGCGGAATGTTTCTTTATT
Organism: Camelus ferus; assembly: GCF_009834535.1. Classification (NCBI taxonomy): domain Eukaryota; kingdom Metazoa; phylum Chordata; class Mammalia; order Artiodactyla; family Camelidae; genus Camelus; species Camelus ferus. Next base: position 6,854,962 of record NC_045714.1, on the reverse strand, counting down.
CCATCTATAGTTTCGACATATTCCATGGCTTAAATGTTCAGTCCCCTTTTGATCGACATTTGGTGGTGTCCAGTTTTGCTTCTCACCAGTAACGCCCCAGCCCACATTCCTGTCCACGAGCGCAGGGGGCATTCATTCATCAAAACTCTGAAGCCTTGTGTGTGGTATGAGTAACCGCCAGGGGAAGCCCTGTGCCCCTGGCACTTTGGGGTTCTTTAGAATCTGGTGTGTTTCTTCTCCATCAGTTTAGACAATGAGACCTGGTGGGAAGAGGGAGGGCTGGGGAACCGAAGAGAGTTTGTTTTCATCCCAGCCACTTAACCACCAGCTCTGAAACCCTGGGCAAAGTGACTTCTCCTGCCGAGTTTTGATATCCTCAGCTGCACCCCTCAGAGGACTACTCTGAAGAACTTAAATAGTGTGGGGGTCACCTGCCCCTTAGGGAACCCTCAGTAGACACGGATTGTCACTGTTAAAATGTAGCTTATCTCTTTCTGTTATCCCAGAGGGTCTGAGGTGTCTAGCTAAGATGTTCCCTGTTGCTAACTTTTTAAAGTTAACTTTGGCAACCTCTCTGACACTAAAATAACAAGCCAAGAATAATCTGAATATTTTGATTTCCTGCCAATTATAAATCAGCATTATGCAGTGAAGCTTGGCGTTCAAGAGAGGACACTTCTAGGAAGCTAATTCTGACAAGATTTGGGGCTTTTCTCACTCACCCCAACCCGATAATTAATAGGAGCCAGGAAGAAGCCCCTGTATTTCTAAGTGCCGATTCCCGCTGTACTGGCTCTCCAAACATCTGAAGGAAAAACAGTTTGTTAATTGCTGTCTAGACAGTTTATTGCGGCAATAAGATCAAAACCCAGAATCCTAAGGTTTGTGGTATGAATCATGCAGACTAAACAATTGTTTTATTGCATTTACAGAGAAGTTGATTTATAACATCACTGGGTAATAAAATTCCTTCATGGTTTATCTGAAATAATTTTGCTCCTTTTACACCACCCTGTGATAATTCCACCTCTCTGGGCTGTTAAAACATGTTCTCTGTCACATCTAAACAGTTTCCTACCCGATGTCTTGTCATCAAGGGCCAGGGTTCAGTCTGTCCTAGCAGAGCCTTTGTGAGGGTGGGCAGCCTGGCTGGGGTGGCCTTTATAACCTGGCTGTCACAGCCGCATCTGCCCACGCCAAGACCAGTGGGCAGTTCCAAAAACTGACAGCCTCTTGTCTTATTCGATGGCAAAGGCCAATTTGATGGTTTCACTCCATTGACTGGTTCCTGGATGAAATGGACAGAACCGGCTAGTTCTTTGGTGTCTCCGAGACCCCAGGGCTGACACTCGCTCTGTTTGCAGCCACATTTGCACCCTGGTAGCTTGTGGAATATGAGAGAAGGAAGGGACAAGGCCAACATGCACCCATCCACTACTTCCCACCAAGCCCCACATCTGTCCAGTGGAACAGCCTCCATGAAACGAGGAGGAGTTCAAAGCTCCGGAAGCCTAAGGGGCTTAGTCAAGGTCAAATGTCGGGAAGTCTGGGTTCTTCAAGATCTGAGTCCAGTGCTCTGTGACACCAGAAGCCAAGTCAAGTCAGACATGAGCATCAGATAAATCGTAATATCTTCCCGAAAGGAGGTACGCCCATATTGCTCTTCCCTTTTTCACCCCTGGACTGGCTGTTAAATCCATGGTGAGAGGCAGCTAACCTCCAAACCCCCAGAATCAAGTGCTAATTTTAAAAACTGATGTTAGTTGATGAGCATTTGGGCCGTTTACAGCTTTTGTTTCTTATACATTGTGCTACTGTGCACAGGGGTGTACCTCTATTTGAGTGCCTGTTTTCAAGTCTTTTGAGTATTATACCTAGAAACGGAACTGCTGGATCATAGAGTAATTCTATGTTTAGCTTTTTGGGGAACCACCAATCTGTGGTTTGATGAATCACATCAGCTGAACCACTTTCCATCCCCACCAGCAGTGTCTGAGGGTTTCAGTTTTCCTACATCCTCGTCAACACTTACTATTTTCTGTTTTTGTGTCTTTTTTTGATGATAGCTTTCCTACTGGGTAGGAAGTGGTATCTCATTGTGGTTTTTATTTCCATTTCCCTAGTGACTTGCGGTGTGGAGTATTTTTTTCATGACTTGCTGGCCATTTGTATATCTTCTTTGGAAAAGTCTATTAAAGTCCTTTGCCCATACTTTTATTGGGTCTTCTGTCTTTCTGTTGTTGAATTGTAAGAATGTTAAATATATTGTAGACACTAGACCCTTATCAGAGATATGATTTGCGGGTTTTTTTCCTTTCAGTGAGTTGTCTGTTCTCTTTTTTGATGTCCTTTGATGTACAAAAGGTTTTTTAATTTTGATGAAATCCAGTTGATCTATTCTTTTGTTGCGCATGCTTTTTGTGTCATATGTAAGAATCCATGGCCAAATCCAAGGTCATATTTTCTCCTACAGTTGTTGGGGTTTGGTTCAGCTTCTATGTTTAGGTCCCCCATCCTTTTTGAGTTAATTTTTGTATATGGTGTGAAGGAACGGTCTGTTCATTTGGCTACAGACAGCCAGTCGTTCCAGCACAAATACTAAATTTTGTGGATACCCTTTAGGTGTGGTTTTCAGAGGCATCGCTGAAGCCTGAAAACATTGAGGAGTGTTCGCCCCTCTGGTGCTCTAGGATTCAAAATCCTTTTTCCCCACTGCAGGCCTTTGCAGGCCACATCACGGCTCAGAGCCTTCATTGCCTTGGCCGTAGAAGGGAATTATACTAACAGCATATTCCTCCTGGGCGTTCCCTGAGCGCCCAATAAGAATGGATGCAAAGTGCTTGGTATGATAACTGAGACATGCTGGACAAAGGTAGATAGTTATTATTCATTCTTAGTAATAATAACTACATTATTAATACTTATTATTCAATTCCTACCCCTGTTATCAAGGCGATGTGTTGAAAGGACCTTTGTACTTTGAAATTCCAGACTCTGTAGCCTGCTAATAATATGGAGAAGAACTCTGAATTATTTTCCTGAAGGGAACTCACTGGCTTTTTTGGGAACAATCTATAGTAACTGTAAAGTCTGGGGTCAAGGAGGGAGAAAGGTTGGGGTATCATTTCTTCTCAGCTGCACAGATGCTTCCTCACCCTCCATGATGCAAATGGAGATGATATTTATCTTGACCAGTAACCAGACTTGGCCAAATCTGGTCCCCTTGGTATCCCCTGTTCCTAGCCCTGCCATCATCTTTAGATGTTCTGGGGAGCAGTTCTGAGAAATAATATAAACTGTCCAACTTTCAGAAACAAACACTGGAGAAAATCTTCAGGATCTCGGTCTAGGCAAAGAGTTGTCAGACTTGACGCCAAAAGCCTAGCCCATAAAAGGAAGAGCTGATAAACTGGACATCATTAAATGTAAAGGCTTTTGCTTTGTGAAAGACCTTATTAAGAGGGCGAAAAGACAAGCTACGGCCTGTAGAAAATATTTGCAAATCACATACCTGACAGTAGTGACCAGCGTGAAGGTTCCTCGTGGTGGTGGAGTCTAGAAAGAATGCTCAAAACTCAACAGTAACATAAATATCCCTATTAGGAAATGGGCAAAAGACACAGATTTCACCAAAGAGGATATGCAGAGGGCAAACAAGCACATGAAAGATGTTGAACATTATTAGCTATTGAGGAAATGCAAAATAAGAACACAAGGAAATATCGCTGCACACCTATGGGAATGGCCAAAAATGAGAGAGAGAGACAATACCAAATGCCAGGTGGGTATATGGAGAAACTAGTGCACGCACACGATGCTGGTGGAAATGTCAGCCACTCTGGCAAACAAGTTTGGTAGTTTCTTGAAAAACTAAACATGCAACCACCATATGTCTCAGCAGTTGCATTCCTGGCATTTATCCCAAAGAAGTGAAAATTTATGTTCATATAAAAACCTGTATGAGAATGTCCATAGCAGCTTTATTCACTCTAGGCCCAAACTGGAAACAACACAGGTGTTCCTCAACAGGTGAATTGTTAACCTGTGGTACACATATTCCATGGAGTACCACTCAGCACTGAAAAGGAGTAAGCTCTTGATATAGTCAGCAACCTGGATGAACCTCCAGAGAGTTCAATGCATGAAAAAAGCCAATCCCAGAAGATTACATACTATAGAATTCCATTTACTTAATGTCCTTGAAGTGACAAAATCACAGCAGTATAGAACAGATCAGGGGGAGGGTATAGCTCAAGTGGTAGAGCGCAGGCTGACCATACACAAGGTCCTGGGTTCAATCCCCAGTGTCTCCTCTACAACTAAATAAGTAAACCTCATTACCTCTCCACCTAAAAAAATAAAAATTTAAAAATAAATAAATAAAAAAGAACAGATCAGTGGCTGCCCCCATTTAGGGAGGGGCGGGGGGTATGGGAGGGAAGTGGGTGTGGCTATAAAAGGACAAGGTAAGGGATCCTTGCTGTGATGGACATGCTCTGTATCTTTATTGTATCAGTGTCCACATCCTGGCTGTGCTATTGTGCTCAAGTTTTATAAGATGTTACCATTATGCGAACTAAGTAAAGAGCACATGGGTTCTCTTTGTATCATTTCTTGCAACTGCGTGTGAATTCCACGTATTTCAAGACTAAAAGTTTGTTTTAAAATTTTATATATATATAATGTATATATAAACATATTTTTAAATATATACAGTATTAGATCATATCAAATTGTTTATATGTCAAAAATGGCCTCATATTGGCACTTTCACATGATTCAGCCTAATATTTTTTTCTATGCAACTGAATTGGTAGCATCCAAAACATAGTTTGGTAGCTTGTTTTTTCATTTCGCTCTACCACACATAGAATATTCCATATCAGTCCAAACACAGCTGCCTCCAGCTGCAGAAATACAATGCCATATTAGAGATGACCATAACTTATTTTGACAGTTTCCTCTAATGGACATCTTGGTTGTTTCCATTATTTAGCTTTTACATACAATGTTGCAGTGTATTTCCTTGAACATACATCATTTGTCATGTGTTCAGTAGAAAGTCTGTAGGATAAATTTCCAGCAGAATAATCACTGAGGTCAAAGGATATGAACATCCTTTATTTTAGTAAATGTTTCCAAATACCCCTCAAGGAGGTTGAACCAGTTTTAACTCCTACCCTCCCATCCACCAACACCATGTATGAGAGCCTGTTGCCCACCCGTTTTGCAAAGACAGTATTATCAAACTTTGGACATCTGCTAATATGATAAATGAAAAAAATCTCATAGGGATTTATATTTGCTTTTTCTTATAACACCTAGGTTAAGAATCTTGTCTTATACAGCCTGTTAACCTATTCCACAGTATTCATTTGCAGTCTCCTAAAGGGATTTCGTTGTGTATTTCTTCTTATCGCGTTGAGTATTTGCTCACAGTGTAAGATTAGGAAATACCTGAAGATGAATTGCCACACCTGGACATGTACCCCCACCCTCTCTGAGCCTCACCCTTATCTCCTGAGGCTACAATGGACAAAATGACAATGAGAAATCAGAAGTGGGTTTGGCCAGTGAAGTTGGACAGCAGGTGGGGTCAGATCCACTAGAAAGACAAGGTTTGCTTTGCCTGAATTTTCAGGGGTACTTTTATAGGCTGCTGGGGCACCAGACTGAAGGGCCTACAGAGCTCTGCACTAGCCAAAGAAAATACCAGATTCTTAAATGGCTACAAAATGTATCAGTGTGCTCACTGGCACCCACCACTGACCTGAACTTAGTTTTTAGGTGTCTTTCAATCCCAGTAGCAAAACAGTCTATTCTTAACAAAATCGATCATTGCACATTGAATATTTGAATGTTTCAAAAATTAAATGTATATATATTACAGATATGGATATAGATCTAGATATCGAAGCTTAAAGGGCTAGTTTATTATACCCAGTCATTTAATGTAAACAATGAGATACTCATTGAAACACTAACATTTATTTTCAAAGTATTTATATGAACTTACAAATGCCCTGGATCTCTGTTGATCCAATAACAAAACCAGAAGAAAATACCAGAAGCTTCTTATTTCGAAAAATGCATGGCACTGGGGCTGATAAGAGACCATGCATGCATTCATGAGTGCTAACCAGGAAGATAGTAGGGGACATTCCAGATGTTTCTGCCTCTCTCTCTCTCCCCCACCCACCCTGGGTGCTCTGTGATAGCCACGTTGTAATTTGGAGACCTCTTTTATTAAGCTGCCCCATTGTATGCTAAGTTATGGTGGGCTGGAGACTGATCCCCTCACAAAAGTCCTTTGTTTGCGGATTCCCTCTATAAACTGGGACTCAGTGAATTATGCTCCTTTGAGGATGCTTTCCTTAGTTGATTATATTTACCTAAGTGAGCATTATTTTGTCTTGTTTTCTTCTTTTTCTCAAGCATAATTCTGACCTCGGGAAAGTATGAGAAAGTTAAGGAAATTGCTAGTAAATCAACAAGGTGTTTCTGGTTTCTATACTTTGCAAATGATTGAGGTGTTTTGCTAACAAGCTTGTGCCACTTGTTGAAAATTTTTGTTTTTCAACAGAATGTTTTTCCCCGGGTGCTGGGACTGTGGGCTACAAAGGACTTGTTTCTGCCGCCCCCACTTCCCAGCCCTGACGACCACCCGAAACTTCCTGATTTTGACATATTTTCCTTGTCTGCTGTTTCTGTTCACTTTTGTTTTTATTTAGGTTTTTTTCCCCCCGATAGTTGGGGGAATGGGGAAAGGAAGGTTGAAACCAGCTATTTCCTATTCATCATTTTAATCCTAGGATAACATCTTTATTATTTTTTAAATGAGATGGTGGGGGGAATGGTTTAAGAGCAAAATTACAAAGATTTTTTATTTGGAGTACTCTCTTGAAAGAAAACTAGTGGGACTTTTAACCAAAAATCCGAGCCACATAAAGTGAGAGCAGCAAAGGACGAGGCGGCAATAAAGGGGACGTTTGAGCATGTGTGTGTCCCCACAGGATGGAGAATATCCCCCTCCTTCCGTGAAAAGCTGCCTTCTTTTCCTAGGAGACCAAGCCCCTCGGTTATTAGATTCACAATGAGTTCCCCAGATGTAGTTCCCAGGAGTGAGGATTCTCGGAGGAATAAAGCGAACCCTAGAGGCTTCTGTTTGTTTTGTTTTGTTCTTGTTTTAGTGAAGTTTTGAATAGGTGATGCTTCCAAGTGGTTTAAAAATCACAGAGCAGAACAAACAGGGGAAAGTCTCTCTTAACTACTGTCCTGCAGTCAGCCGTTTCCCTTCTCAGAGTCAACGACTTCTAGTTTATTTGGGGTGGTACAATATTCAGAGATATATTGTACGTGCATTAGCAAACATAAATATATATTCCATTTCCCCCCTTTTTTGCACAGCGTTAACATCCTTTACAGATTGGCACTTTCTCCCATGGATGGCCCATTGATCTAGGCCATTGTTCCATCTCAACACACAGAGAACTCATCAATCTTTTCTATGGCTGCATACTGTTCCACTGCAGACGTCCCTTAACCTATTTAACCGTTCCCAATCGGTGGGCACTTAGGTTGCCTTTGATCTTTTTGCTGTTACAAACAGTGCTCCCTTGGCTAATCTCAGTCCAACATCATTTCACACATGTGTGAGTAATTCAGCGGGGGTGGGGGGCATCCCTCCGAGTGGAATCGGTGGGTCAAAGAGTTTGTTCTTAGCCCATTGGTGGAGCCCTGTGGGATGTTCCTATATTTATCAGGCTGGGTTTTCATGCCTTCAGTTTTACACTACCTTAATTTTCAAATTTAGGTGACCCAAGTGACACATTAACAGGTTTTCCCTGTGGATCAAACCCATCAACAAGCCAGAAGGATATATGGTAAAATGTGAACGTCCCCATGTCCCCGATGAATTCCCAACCCCCTACCCTTCACCACCACATTCTCCTTTTTAAAAGCTATTGTCTTTCTCAAAATTAACTGCTGTGAGTTAATGCATATAATTCCAGACTTTTCTGTGCATTTATATTTTTATTCATACATGTATTTCTACATATGATAGATACATACATACATAGATAGATAGATTACACAAATAGGTGTTTATATTTGTTTATATCAGTATAAAAGTTTACAGTAGTACATCAATTTTTTACATGTTGGAGGAAGAATAACCTGTGGATTTTGTTAAAATGCAGGATCTGATTCAGAGTGTTTGGGGTGAGAGCTGAGATTTCTCATTTCTAACAAGCTCCCAGATGATGCCGAGTACTGCCGAGTTTGGGTGTCTTTTGGGTTTTTATTTGTTTTGTTTGTACATAAATAAAATCATATCGGCTTACTGTTCTGCAACCTGCTTTTTTTCCTGGCCAGGCATTTGGGAAGATAATACAGATAAGGCCTTGTGAATCTAATGAACAGGGTACACATGTTGCTACTGTCAACTTTTATGAAAGAAAAATCGCTTTAATTGATTTTTCAACCTGGGAAGCCTCTGAGACCTTCCCAAATTGATTCCACTGAATTTAAGGCATCAGTGGTGGTATTAGAAGCAGTTTTTATTTGCTACTGAAAGTAAGCCTCAAATGACACGAGAATTGTTTCAGGTCAGTTCATTATCCTCTCCTGGCACTGAAGGATCATGTGTCTTTTGAGGCAACAAGCATGAAAGAGGGAAGAGAGATGCTAGTGTCTCAATGTAATTCACTTCACTGGCCAAAAACAGTTTGCTCTGGGCATTTTAATTAGCATAGAGAAAAACAAATAGGGCTGCAAAGTCTCCCTTCATTGTATAGCCATCTATGTCATCTCTCACCCGTGCAAGGGAGGGGGCGGATGGTTTGAATTTGGGAAGGTCACTGGAAGGTCACCACAAGATCTCCAGTTGCTCTAGTTGCTTGAGCTGGAGGCCAGGGGTCCCTCAGTCCCCCCTCACCCCTCCTGCCCTCTGGCACCATCAGGAGTCCATCCACTTGCCCCTCCACTGATACCATCACTGTCTCATCTGTAGGGTAGCAGGACCTTCCTCACTAGTCTTCCCATCCACTCTTACTCCCCCCAGTACAGCCAGACCAAATCCTGTGATGCCCTGCAGAAGACCCACAGATGCTTGCCATCAAGCCTTGCAGGCTGGCCTCCAGGCCTTTCGCAGGTAGGGCTCCATCTTCCTCTCCAGCCTCATCACTGGCCCTCCTCGTGCTCAGCATCCTCTAGCCCCAAGGGCTTCCGTTCCTTTTACTCACCACTACCTATGAGCCCATGCTCTTCCCTCTGCCTGGGATGCTCTTGCTGCCCACTTCTCCCAGTTGCCTCAACCTACGGGTTTCAGCTCAAGGGTTCTTTCCTCAGAGAAGCCCCCGTGGACGAGCCCCGCACCTCTTCTTCATAACAGTTATCCCGGGCATAATAGTACCTCTCTACAGATTTGGGATTATTTCACTGACATCCGTCTCCCTCCAATAGACCGTGGGTTCCGTGAGGACGAGCACCATGTCCGCTTTCGTTTATTGGCGTGTCCCAGTGCTAGCCAGAGGGCTTGGTACAAAATAGGGGGTCAGGTAATAATTCCGTTGTTTGAAGGAGGGAAGCGGGAGGACTCATGGGATGGCAGCTGTCGTTACTGCGGTTGACACTGTGGCTAAAGTGTTTGGTGAGGACGCTGAGAGAGGAGGGAAGCAGACTGGGGCAGATTGGGCTGGGATGGTGGGAAAACCCAGAAAGCTAAGTAGCATCTTCCGTTGCAGCTGAGCCAAAAGTTAGGACAGTGGGGGATGACGGCACTGTAGGGGTCACCTGGCAGGACAGAGTTTTGCCGGGGCTAGAACTTGATGGGGAGAAAGAGTAACACTCGCCCGCATTTCAAGGCAATATCTTGACACTTGCCCACATACAAGGAAGTAAGAGCCAACTGGACTCAGCCAACCCTAAGCAGCAGTGAGGAGTGGGGAAGAGCATCCACTTAGGGGTCACTCCCATCCGCACCAGGTCGGAATCTTGTCTTGGCCAGTCTTCTTGGACTTGGTGACCTCTCCCAGGTTACAGACCAGCCATGCCCTCAGTCTGGAAAGATGGTGACCCTCAGGGGTCTCCCTTTGTGGGGTACTACGTCGATTAGTTGGGTCCATGCGTTCATGCATCCACAGAGCCAGGCGTTAGGTAGTGCTCAGGAAGCGGAATGTCTAGAAGAACAATCTCAAGTGAACAACCTAACCTACCACCTGAAAGAATTAGAAAAAGAAGAGCAAACAAAACCAGAAGTCAGCAGAAGGAAGGAAATAATAAAGATGAGGGAGGAAATAAATAAAATAGAGATTAAAAAAAAAATAGAGGAAGTGGGATGTCCTAGTGCCCAAGCCAGTCCTGGGTAACCAAGGACAACCTGGGGAAGCAGAGTGAAAAACCAACCAAAGCAAGACTGCCCGTGAGGCCATGTAGTAAGTCCCAGGTGAAGGGTGGGCAGAACTGCTTCTACCAGAACCGACTGAGCCGCGAAGTATCCAGCCCTAGAACGTGAAGTCATGATCACTTGACAAGCATTTCTTCTTTTGTTGCCTTCTTTTGCATCAGTGCCTAGAACAGTGCCTGGTATGTGTGGGGACTAGGAGGGGGCAAGCGAGGCCCCTTACCTGTGGGCCCCAGGCAGCCTCCTTGACTCACCCCCGGTCCCCACCCTGACCTGGCATACGGAGGGAGCTCAACAAATAGTTGTTGAGTGAATGAATCCAGGTATGTGGAAACAACCAAATCTTTGAGTTCACCTCTTCTCCCAGGTGTTCTGGCCTCAGGCTACCTTGGTGAGTTTCTCTGATCCTTGCCTCCCGGGAAGCAGACAGTATGATCATCAAAACATCAATGACAATGTCGATATTGGGCGCTTCTGGAGCTCCACATCTCTGTCCCCAAAGCTCTTGCTAGAACATTTGAAGGAGCTGTATTTGCTTTTCATGCACCAGGACAGTGAAGTAGGTCATGGAGTCAAGTAGGAGAGGGGAGAGAGAGAGACAGAGACAGAGAGACAGAGAGACAGAGAGACAGAGAAAGCTGCTTGCGTGCGGTTGATGCAGATAATTTCCGTGTAGATAAGGCAATAGGAGGGCTGACTTCATCAATGTTTTAATCCTGCTCCAACCTGCTTGCCAGCTAATTTAGTTTTACAATTGACCTTTACATCAAAAGCAAGGTTATGCTGTTTTAAAACTTTGGGACAGATTGCCTTTGCATTCCTAAAACCCTTTCTCCGTTTCCTGCTGTTTATTTTTTTTTAAGTTTTGCATCATGTTAAAAAAAAAAAAAACCTTTAAAATGTACATCTCCACAGGAGGTTTTGAAAAATGATTCAAATTATTTAATAGGTAATGCAATCACGTGATCCAAGAAAGGGCAGAATGGAAAGACTCCCCCCAGCTTATTCCTCCTCCTCTGGGGTCCTGCCCCCATCATTTCTTACAGGTGTTTGCAAAATATCTCTATGCAAATACAAATATGGATTCTTATTTCCCTCTGTTTCTTTTACATATGATAGCATCCCAGACACATTTTTTTCTCTGCAGCTTGCTTTTTTTCCTCTTAATCACGTTATCTTGTTTTTTCAATCACGTTATCTTGAAGACCAATTCATATCTGTCCTTTGGAGCTTCCTCATTCTTTGAAAGGACCACATTATAATGTATACAAGGCATAGAAGGTAAAAACTCTGCATCTGTTCCCAGCCCCAGATCTTACTCTCTGGAGTTTTTAACTTACCACTGTTAGTTTGTGGTTCTTTTTCTTTAAAAAAAAATGGGTTTTTTGAAGTATAGTTGATTTACAGTATTGTATTAGTTTCAGGTGTACAACATAGTGATTCACAATTTTTAAAGGTTATACTCCATTTATAGTTATTATAAAACATTAGCTATATTCTCTGTGCTGTACATTATATCCTTATATCTTATTTATTTTATACCTCGTGGTTTGTATCTCTTAATACCCTTGGCCTCTCTTGCCCCTCCCCAACCCCATTCGGCACTGGTAACCACTAATTTGTTCTCTGTGTCTGTGAGTCTGTTTCTGTTTTGATATATTGATTAATTTGCTTTATTTTTTAGAGTCCACATATAAGTGAAAATATATAGTATTTGTCTTTCTCTGTCTGACTTATTTCACTAAGCATAACAACCTCCAGGTCCATCCATGTTATTGCAAATGACAAATTTTCATTCTTTGTATGGCTGGGTAGTATTCCATTGTATTTATGTATATGCGTATACATGCGTATACACACCTCATCTTCTTTATCCATTCATGTCTTGATGGACACTTAGTTGCTTCCATATCTTGGCTATTGTAAACATGTGGCTGTTCTTCTAGAACTTTTTGCATTCACACACAAATATTTTCCAATAATTTGGAAATATTTTTATACACATTCTATTGAAAATATTAATTTTCTTGAAACTTACTTCTTAAACATAATATGTCTTGGGCATTTACCCCCCATCATTATATATGGTTTTAACTCTTTTTAAGTTGGTTTTATTTTTTGACAGCTGCATAGTATTTTACAATATGACTGAAACACACTTTCTTTTAACCTTCTTCAATTGATCTGGCCAAAGTTTTTAAATAAGTTATTTCTCAAGGAATAAAATTTTCAGTACGCTGCATAGCAAATCACTATGTTGTACACCTGAAACTAATGTAATATTCCTAATATATTAGGAAGGATGAATACAATAGGACCAAGGGGGAATCCCTCAGCAGTCATGAGGACGGAGTCACATTTAGTATCCTCAGTAGATCTGAAAGTTTATAATGACAATACCTTAACCAAGGGGCCAAGGTTAACATCACTAATAATAATACACATGGACAACACAAAGGCCTCAATAAAAACACTGAGGACACATCACTTCTGCATCATTCTTGCCCAAAATGCATAACCTCTTTCTAATCATGAGACAACATTAGATAATCTCAAAGTAAAGGGCATTTGACAAAGTAACTGACAAGAATTCTTTACAAGTGTCAAAGTCCCAAAAGACAAGGAAAGGTGGAGAAACTGTCACAGATGCCATGTGGGATCCTGAAATGAAGGAAAAAACCATCAATGGGAAATCCATTGAAATTTGAAAAAAGTCTGTAGTTTAGTAATGTACCAACATTAATTTCCAAGTTTTGATAATTACAAAATGGTTACGTAAGACGTTAACATTAACATAAAGAGAAAAATGGTAAAAGATAAAAAGAAATCTCTGTAATATTTTGCAAAACAATACTGTATATGCATATACATACATATGTATGTATATTTCAAGATAATCAACATAAATAGAAATAAAGACATAGAGTGGATTGGAAGGACTCATTTTAAACATACAGGAGTAGCTGTACATGACAGAGAAGGAAATGGGACTGGAGATGGAGATGAAGGGAAAATTGGAAAATAATATTTAAAGAGCACCAATATTCTACTCCTATGTACTGATCCTATAAGTGTCCTTGGACATGTATGAAATTACACACGCACATCCATCTGTACAAAATTTTACACACATTCCCCCAACCCACGGACCCAGAGCATTGCTGATAATCACAAAATACTAGGAACAGCCTAAATACTTAGTTATAGGTGAAGGGTTCTGACTACCTTAATCATGGTCCATCCAATGGTGAAATACTATGCAGCCATTAAAAAGAATGGAGTAGATCTATAGGTGAGGCTATGGAATAAACTCCAAAACACACTGTTAAACATAAAAAGCAAGAAGTAAGACTATGTGAACAGAAAGGCATGTGTGTGCACATCTGCATGTTGTGAACTCTCACTCTCCAAAAAGACACAGAGAAACTGATCTCGGAGGGACCTGGGGGCAGCAGGATGGAGTGACTGGGGCCGAGGGACAGGGAGAGGGAGACCTTCTTTCTCTGTTACACCCTTTTGAACCTTTCAAGTTTGCTAACGCATTCACGCATTGATTACACAAGTAAATAATTAATTTTAGAAGCATCTTCTTGCGGTGACCAATGATGAAAGCCTGAATGGAGGCAGGTGATTGGTTCTGCTGTGTGCCCTGCATTCCTCAGAAGAAACCCAAAGTCTCTGTGGCAAAATGCAAACGATATTGGTGTGCCTTTTGCTTCCTTCAGTCGAGCATCTTTAGAAGAGCTCAGACTCTGGAACCCCAGCTCCTGCTCCAGGGAGCTCTGTGACCTTCAGCTAGTCAGCCCCATTCTGTGCCTCAGTTTCTTCATCTGTGAAATGGAGACAGTGGTGTAACCTTCCCCGTAGTGGTGTCGGGAGGCTGAAATGAGACGGTGCACATGCAGCATCTACACCTGGCCTCGCACACAGACCACGCTCCCAGTGGCCCCACCTCCTGTGGTTTTCTGCCACCTCTACGGACCTCAACATAGATGACTCAGGAACCCAAAGCACTGAGTATTAGGAGAAAGAAAAAAATATGCTTAATTCCAGAGATTGTTCAACAATCTGCTGGTGGCGGGGCGCACTTGGCTCCCCTCCTGGTCTCCGCCTTCTTTAAATAAAGAACTGAAGACTCTGGGTTTCTGCCTGAGGCCATCGGGCGAGGGCAAACCTGGGCCATTTATTCTCCCTCTTTCAGCCTGTTCCTGTGTTTATACTACCCTGTTTAGTTTAATGCACATCCCAAGATTACCCCTAATACACATCCTCAGAAATGTTTATGGAAATTCTTTATAAGCAAACGGCTTTATTTCCCTTGAGTAGCTGCAGATACAAAGCAGCGGTCACTTTTTTTTATTGACAGGCTTAAACACCTCGCCGTGCTCCCGGCCCCCAGCCTGAGTGGATCTGTCATCCCAGCCCACCCAGGCTTCCATGGAGAGATGCTGCGGTTGTAAGGAGCCCAAGCTTGCCCGCTCTGGGTCCGCCCCGGTCTCCCAGCCCCGGGCCTTCTTCCCAGAGCAAGAGCACCCTGACAGCTGTTTCAGGCGGCTGGTCCTTTCCTCTGCCGGCGGTTTTGTTCGGGTTGGGGAAGGAGGATGGAGGAGAGCAGGGCGCATTGTTTGGCACTGGTCTCCCCTGCCCCTCCCCGCCTAGATTTACTCCATGCCTATTAAGGGCCAGGCGCCGTTCTAGGCCCTGGAGATTCAGCCCTGAGCAGGGGAGCTCTCAGCTATCAGACAGAGAAGCCGTATTCTGAGGACAGAGGCAGACCCTAAAGAAGCAAACAAGCACGAGGGCGAGAAGTGCGTTGAGGACAGCACTTCAGGTTGATGCAGCGAAGAGCTGAGGGGGCAGCAGAGCCAGCATAAGCAGGAAAGGGTGGCCAAGGAGGACTTCTGGGAAGAGGTCACGTTTGAGCAGAAACCTGCACGAAGTGGGGAGAAAGCCAGAGTTCCCAGGAAGGGCGTTCCAGGTGACGGAAACAGCAAGTGCAAAGGTCCTGAGTCAGGTGGAACTACTTATTATGTTGGAGAAGGAGCGAGAAGACCCATGTGGCTGGGGTGTCATGACCAAAGAGGGATGAGTTGCAGGAAGTCATGTAGGAGAAGCAGGCAGAGAGCAGCTCACTAGGACCTGGGAAGCCAGAGCAAGGAATGATAGATTTTGTTCTGATTTTAGTGGGAAATCATCAGGGGGTTTGAGAAGGGAAAGACATGACGTGATTCTTGTTTTTAAAAGACCCCTTTGGCTTGTGGGTAGAGGATGACTCACAGAGGACAAAGCCGCTGTTTTGTTCAAGATATCGTCCAAAGAGGATGATGAGGGCTTGTTTTGCAATTGAACCGGGAGACATGGGAAGAAGGGAAGGGATTCAGGATAAGAAGTGTCCTTGGAGGGGTGCCGACGGGCTCACTGATGGAGGGAACGGGGGTGATGAGAAGAGAGGAATCATGGATGGCTTGAGCAACTGGGGAGCTGGGGTACCATTTTTCTTATGAGTAGGATTGTGAAAGGAGCCAGTTGGGTGGAGGAAAATTTGATGTGCTTGAAGTCATTCAAATGGAAGTGGCGCCTAGGCATATAACACTTTAGCACTGAAATAACAGAAGCCCACACTTAGTCAACATTTTCCACATGCCAGGCACTTTTTAAGCATTTTCCCATCCGTTATTTCATAGCATTCTTGCCATCATCCTGCAAAGTGATTGCATTATTGCCATTTTTCAGAGGATGAAAAGGAAATGCCGAATGGTTTAAACAGCTTAGTCAAGGTGACCCAGGCTGGATTTGAACTCCTCTGTGTTGGACTTTGTTATGAGCTGAATTGTGTCCCTCTCAGAAACAATATGTTGTCACATCCTCCATCCCGGGACCTCAGAATGTGACCCTGTTTGGACATAGGGTCTTTACAGAGGTAATCGAGTTAAAATGAGGTCATCGGAGTGGCCCTAACCCAGTATGACTGATGTCATTTGGGGGAAATTTAGAGACAGAGATGGAAATGACAGAGGAAAGACAATGTGAAGAGACACAGGGAGAAGACATCCACCTGCAAGCCAAGGAGAAAGGCCTGGAGGGGATCCTTCCCCCAAGCCCTCAGAGAGAACCAGCCCTGCCAGCACCTTGATCTTGAACTTCCAGCCTCCAGTACACCTCTGCTGTTTAAGCCCCTAGTTTGTGACGGCAGCCCTAGCCAGTTCCAACGCCGGTCCTCCTAACTACTATGCCACACTCCTCCTACGCTATGATTTCCTATTGAGTTATCTGTCTTCTTGGCTAAAATAGATGCTTTCTGGACAACTGAAATCATGGATCGCTTGCATCTCTAGCACCTCATGTGTAAAAGGCACCAAACAGATATCAACGATTTGAATTTTTGGCTGCAATTGTTACAGAAACTTGAATCCTGTCGAGAGACCAAGCAGCACTCGGACAGTTGGAGAACTCAGGTTTATCACACCAGCGGGCCCAGAGGAGTTAACACTCCAAGCTCTGGACCCCGTCTGTAGGTTTACACCGGCTTTTATAGGGTTTTAGATTTCAATTAATTTCGTGCCAGATGCAAATGAGGTGTTAGAAATGGACCAATCAGGAGTGAGCTTTTGGGAACCAATGGAATTTTAGGGGTAAATTTCTTTTCCCTAGAAGCAAGCCGTTTTACAGAAGCGCAAAAGTGGGAAGGCAATGGCCCTGCCTGGGAAGTCTTGCTGGTCCCTTTGTGGGTTTTGCCCCTTCACAATGTTGAACCTCTCTACAGCAAAGATTTCCTTCCCACTGGGACAGGAGGCCACCGCAACATAAAAATTCAAGCTCCTCTAAGAGTGATTTCTGACCTTAATACAATATTAGTAAGTGAGTCCATTTCAGGGTCCCAGCAAGAATTAGAAAGTTCACTCAAACGGGTAACTGAGGAGAGTTTAATCAAGGGTGCAGGCAGGTGTAGGGAAACCAGCAGGGCGGTGAAGCACCCTGGAGCTACCAACAGCAGGTGCCCCCTGCCTCCTCTCAGTCTGAAAAGGCAACAGGAGGGACCCGTTAGCAGGATCCAGCAAGAGCTGTAGAAGAGGGTCACCCCACAGGAGCTGTGCCTTCAGTGGAGGGACACAGCCACTGCTGAAGCATGGCCAGCCGAGGGGTCAGTGCCCCCACCTCACTCTCTCCTGCCTTCCCATCTCCAGCCCTTGCTCCCTATTGGCTGGAGCCAACAAAAACCCAGATGTCACTGGAGCCAGGGAATACCGTCCCAGTAGGCCAGCCTCCTGGACACTGAGCAGGAAAGAGAAAATTGATAGAGGAATATCCTGCATGCTCGGGATGTCCGTGGAGCTGACACTGGCCAGCCGACAGACCCCGTTTCTTGCAAACCATCCTATCCCGGCTGGTTATTTATGTTGCTACCCTTTTGCAAGAACCACATAAAATATTTTACATGCTTTTAAAACTCATAAATGTAATGAAGCCAAGATGTTTCAGCAAATGTGCTTGACAGACAAATCCTGCAGAAGATCCACTCTTAGCTGACGTCAGGACCAAACGCACATCTCATGACCTGCAGAGCATCTGACGTGGAAGCCAATAAATCCGTCCCCTGACCTGCTGAGCCCCCAAGATGTCCAAGCTGTCGCTGGGTCTTGAGAATGTATCTATTTCTTCATTCACTTCCTGCCGTCCATCTCTTGCAAGTAATTACTGCTCTTTAAGAAACGGAATTCAGCCAGTTGGAAATGCATCAGTGATGAGAGATTCCTGCACTGTGTTCAGACATTGTGCCTACAACCTCCAATCTGAGCTTTCTGAGACATTTATAAAAATGTGTGAGCCTAAAACCTGGGCTGACAATCTCTAGGGGCTCAGGGTGAAAATCAGTAAGAGCTTAGCACAAAGCCTGGTATGTGGAAAGAGTAGCTAACTTGAGTAGACACCGTGTGTATTCAATCACATTCATCCTTGTAATAGATGCATGTATTATTATGCCCATTTTACAGATGGGTAAGTGAGGCCCAGAGGGAGCTGAACCAATTTGACTGGGGCCACGGAGCTGGCAGACAGTCAGGAGTCAAATCTGCGCAGTCTGATTCCAGAGGATACTCTTAACCTCTATGCAATATCATCTCCATAAATGAAAGTATTCTTGGAAAAATAGCAGAAGGGCATATGTGGCAGCATGGATTTGAGTGCACAGTAAGTGCACACTGATAGTCTATCTTGAACCTTAGTCTTCAGATCTGGAACTCAGGCTGAGCCATGGTTCTGATACACGAGTGTGCGCAATTGTCAGAGATTGGGGTACCTACTAGGTGCCTGGCACTATACCAGACACTGTAGATACATGACTGGGTAAGATAGATGTGGCCTCTACTCAGCTGGCACCTTTAGTCTAGAGGAAATAGATCTTGGTGAAATAAACTCACAAATAAAGCAAAATTGTATCCATGATAAATGCCAGTAGAGAGGTGTTCAGCTCTCCAAGGGCCATGTTTGAGGGAGCCTGACTTAGTCAGGGTGGAAGGAGAGATGGGACTGAAGACAAGACTTGAGCTAGGGCTCAAGTTTGAGTCATTAATGAGACCAAGGAAAGCAGAGTCTTCCAAGGCAGGGAGGTGCAAAGGCCCTGTGGTAGAGAGGTCTGAAAATAAACTGCTGGAGACTTGGAGGCAGAAAATGGGGAGGTCATGAAAATGTGCTGAGAGCTGTGACTTCTTTCCCTGGGAGAAGAATATGCCGGTATGCACAAAATTTGTTATACCAGGCAGCCTTCACGGACCCATCCCCAGACCTTGGACCTCAGAATTAAAAATTGCTGCCTTTGAGAAGAGCTTCATTTACACATGTAAAGGGCTCAAAAGCTTTGACTGAGGAACTATTATCCTAATAACTAGTGATATTAAGTCACCTGATAAATTGAGCAAGAAGCTTCCAGCCTCTAGTTTAGATTTTTTTTCAGCCACACCCAACAGACCTCGAGCAAAACACTAAAGGAATGTAAAAAATAGACAATGGGGAGGAGACAGAAATAATCCAGAGGATATTGAAATGTAAGCATAACAAAGGAGATCTCAGAGACCTGAAATCCTAGAGAGAGATTTTTTTGTCCCACCTTAGAACACACCTAAAACCCCACCTGGGGATGCGTCCCTTTGATTTTTCCGACTCAGAAACCAGAATCATTTTAGGTGACTGGCTTGAGATCATGCCTTAAAGCCAAGGCTGATGAGTCCGGCTAAGGAATGTGGCAGATCTGGGTTCCAAGGCAGACTGGGTCCCAGCTGTGGGAACCATGGAAGGTCACTTTACTTTTCAATGTCTTTGTTTTCTCATCTGTAAACGGGGAGAATAGTAGGTACCGTCCACCCTCTCCCTCTTCCTACCTCTCTTACTCTGGGATTTTTCTGGTATTTCTGCCAAACCAGCCACTGCTAGTTTTCACCCCTCTTGGTCAGGCTTGCAGGGACTTTCATTCCAACAACACTCCCATGGAGACCCTTATGGATTTCCTTCTCCAAACTCCAGACGCATGACCCCAAATTAAACCAGCCCCCTATCTTCTCCCTGCCTAGGCTCATGAGTCCTCAACCCTCCGACTAGCTCCTCCCCACCCCATCCCACCCCACCCTCGAAGTCGTGATCTCATTTCCTTCATCTCAGGGGAAGGGGATGCCATCATCAGGGGACGCCCCCAACTTGTCCCACCTCAACACATAAACCCACTTATCCCTAGATCCATTCAGTCATTCACAAAAAATTCTCAGGCATATCTGCCCGGCACTGTAAGGAGGTGGGCCTACAGCTGTGAGTAAACAGGACACAGACATGGCCCTTAGGTTCTAATGAGAGGGGATGGAGAATGAATACATACAAGCGAAATGCATGGCACAGTGCTGGACTGTGCTGAGAAGCTCAGCAGGACACGGGTGTGGTGCTTATGGTAACAAGGACCTTGATGGCAGGAAGTGGGGTGTCAGGGAAGATCTTGGAGAAAGGGCTGTGACTGTAGAGACCAAAGAAAGGAAGGACTGAGCCCTGTGGGTCTCTGCAAGTGTCCCAGGTAAAAGTGAGGAGCCTGGTGGGAGGACTTGAGAAAAGGCAAGGAGGCAGGTGGCGGAGCAGAGTGGAGAAGAGGCCGAGGAGATGGGAGATGAGGCTGGAGGAGAAGCAGGGACCCATCATGGAGGGATTTCACACCTTTGCAAGGGCTTCAGCATCTTTCCTCCTGTTAAAAGACGTCTTTCTTCCACCGGAGACCAACCCCATCTCCCAGCCCCTCCTGCCATCCCAGAACCTTCCTTACTCCTCCTGCTTGAGGACTCAAGATTTCCTTTTGAACTATATCCTTCCCTCCAACATTAAAAATCTCTCCCATCTTTGAAAAAGAATTTCTTCCTTGCTCCCCATTTCCTTCCAGCTACTGTCCCATCTCTTTCTTCTCCTTCGTAACCTCACTTATCAAAAGGCTCTTGGCCACCATATCCCCATTTCCCCTCACTTCGCCCTCCATTCTCCGTGGACACTGTCCTTACATGTCACCAAGAGTGCTCCCAGCCTCCTAACCCTTATCTCTGAATACAGTAGGCATTTTCTCCAGCCCTTACTTCATCTCTCAGCAGCATCAGGATACCTGGGAGTGTAGACAAGTCCTGCCTTCCTTCTGGAGAGAGAGCCCCTCAGTTAACCATCACTCACCCCTCGGGGCTCCACTTCCTTTTTGGGACCACAGCCCCAAAGCATCATCGAAGCCCCAAGGACCTTGTTACTTCTTACTGAATACTTTCTCCCCAGGGGTCATCTGCGCCTGCCATCTATTAAACAATGTCTCCCCAAGTTCTCTCTTCACCCAAGACTTCTCTTTTAAGGTCCGACAGACTTCTCCCCCCCCCCAAAAAAAAAAAAAAATCCCATGGGACTCCCTGCTGTGTGTGAGCCCAGCCCTTTTCTAAAGGTTGGGATTCAGAAGTGAAAGAAACAGCTTTTTTCTAGTGGATGAGACAAATAAATATGTAAGACTACGGTGTTGGGCATGAAAGTTTTCCTCCATGAAAACAATAGGGCAGGGTAAATAAAGATAGCAAGTGATGGGGGTGCCTGCTCCCAGCTGAGTGGCCATGGGGCTCTCAGGCACGTAGCAGGGATTCAGGAAATAGCTGCTGAGCAAGTTATCAACCTTGTATCAGCACAGGGAGAATGATGAGATACAGTGTATGCAATCCGCCCGCACCGCGGAGGGTGGTGGTTCCTTCAAAAAGACTGACTGAGTAAATATTTTACAAGCTATATTCACAAATATACATACATATGATAACTGTTTATTAAGATCATTTCATTTGTGGTGATGGGACATTTATCGCAATTCCTCTAGCGCTCTCTGTTTTCTGTCCCCGGGTGGTGGCATGTACTTGGATCCTCTGACAAGTTCTTTCAGTCCAGTTAAGGTGAAGATTTATTAGTATCAGAGTCAGGGCCTTCTGGAAAGGACTGTGGCTTGAGGTGGGTTCCTTAAAACTGGGGAGGGGAACAGCGCTATAGGGCAACTGAGATGCGTAAGAACTCAGGACTGGCAGCTGTTGTCATAGTTTCACGCCCCCCGCTCTCCAGCAGACATGCGGCAATGGCTGGAGACATTTTTGGTTTCATACTGAAGGGAGCGGATGCTACTGGCATCTAGGAGGTAGAGTCCAAGGATGCAGCTGAACATCCCGTAACGCGCAGGACAGCCCCCAACAAAGCGTTATCCACCCCCAGTGTGTCAGCAGTGCTAAGGTTAGAAGCCCTGATGGCAGGTTTAGGTGTAGGACAGTGGCGGGTAGGCATGAAACCCCTTTGGGAATCCGAGCAGAGCTTCTCCGCAGGACAGTGCGCGCAGTTCGGTATCACTGGCAGGAAGGCCAGTGGTCCAGGAAATGATGCCTACAAAGCTGAGATCAGGAGCCCTCGATTTCACCAGGGACCTCATTTACACAAGGAAACGGTGTTCCAAGTCTTGGCAACTCTGTGGCAATTAAAAAAAAATTTTTTTTTAAAGCAGATATTATGTTTTCCCAACAACTGAGCAATTCATTTCAACATAATTATTCTATGACCAGTGAGACCTTGGGGCCAAAAAACACAAAAGAAAAGAGAAAAATGGCATAGGAGAAGTGATGGCAAATAACAAAAGAAAGACCAGCCCCAAAGGGACCAGTCCGAGCCAGCCGAGCTTCGGCCTTTCTCAAAACCTTGACACGAAGATACCTCCGCCTGGAGGCACATCCTTGGACGAGATAGGAGGGCCTCTTCCCGTGTTGGGCACCGGCCAAGGACAGCGGCCTCATTTCTGATCTTCAACCTGTCCAAGCTCATTCCTGCCTCAGGGCGCCGGCTGTTTTTAGATCATTCTTCCTTCAGCTCCTGAGGTCTGGACTCGGCATGGCCAGCCATGAACTTCTGAACTCAGGTGGCCTCCATCCCAAACGCTCTAATTATCTTACCCTTCATGGCTCACGTAACCGTCTGCACTTACTTGTCTGTGTACTGCTTACTCGTCTGTAGTCTGTCTTCCCCACTGGGCTGTGAGCCCCAAGAGGCAGGCTCTCCGTTGGGGAAGGGAAGGGCTAGAACCTTGCCCGCCCCCTGGTTTGCCTGAAGAAGTAAGTGGTGACCGGTAGTCAGACAAGCTGATACGAAGCCTGGATTGGCTGCTTTGAGGTGTGTGCCCTGAGACCGGTCACAGCTTTTCCTATCCTCAGTTTCTGCATCTGCCAAATGGGAATAATGATTCCTGTTTCTCAGAATTGTGAAGGCAATTACACAAGGACCTCAGCACGTTGTCTCCAATTTATGGAACCTGATAAATACTGGTCTTTTCCTGATAAACTCTTCTCAGAGGACTAGCCTTCCAGAATCTTCTCCCCCACCCCCCAACCACACCCAGTTCTTTTATACTCCCTATAAAAATATCCCAGAGGTATACAGGGCTTTCTGCATAGCTATGGAATTTTCTGTCAGGGGTCAGATACGAAGGACAATGGTGCATTTGCTTAGATTCCATTAGCATTCCCTGGGTTTATGCTGACCTAATCAGCCCTCACCTCCAACATTTCTGAAACTAAACGCACTGCTTCTGACCCTCCCCGTCTTGATCTGCTCTCTGTCTCGGTGAGAGATGCTATCAGTGTCCACCACTCCCACCCCCACGTCTCGCTTCCTCCTCTCCTCCCACCAGCTCATTCATTCATTCATTCATTCAGTTCACAGCCAGGTTGAGTGCTGTGAATCAGGTGCCAGTGATGATGATAATTATGACTTCACCAATAGCGACGTCACATTTTGAGCATTTCCTCTACTGAGAAGGATCTGTCTAGAATCTGGAGCTTGGCAAACGTTTTCTGTAAAGGACCAGACACCAAGGGGCAAAACTGAGGACATCATGCAAATATGTACACAAGAGAGAAAACAAACTTTTAATGGGTGAACCTCAAGATATAGTAACATTGCTTGATCATAATTTTTTTTCAGTGTAGGTCTCTGCATGAGAAGAATGGGATTCTTTTGGAGGATAACATTTTGCTTGATTAGAGTTCAAGTAACTTGTGTCTTGTCCTCAAAGAGGTGGTGAAGGTCCCCACATAAAGCCCATTGTTAGCTCACAGGTGACACGAAACCAAATGGCCTGGACTGGACCTTTGGGCTGTGGTTTGCTGGTCCCTTATGTGGACCTGAGGAAGTCGATAGTCAGTCCCGAAAGTTGGCCGTGACCCTGGGAGACCTTGGGCAAGTCACTCACCTTTCCGTACCTCAGTCTGCTCCCCTCGAAAATGAATATGATTGTGACAGTAATGACCCCACAGGGGAAATGATTAAATGCCTGCCAAGTGGTTAGAACACTGCCTGGCCCTAAATAACCCATTCCATAAACCCAGGTACTTCTCTGACCCGGACTCCAGCCCCAGCCTCAGACCGCTCCCTCAGCGTGTCCCTTGTGGCAAAACCTCCTTCATCCTCCCCTTTCTCTGAATGTCCTGCCTCTTTTTGCTCTAATGACCCTGGGTTCTCCCTGGAGGACACAGCTTCCCAGCCAGCCCTCCCATGGTGGCCGCTTCCCTCTGACACCCCATCCGCCGGCCTGCAGTTGAGCTACATGAGCTCTTTGCTTCTCTTTTCTTCAAACTGTTCAGTCTTGGAAGCCCGGAATTCAGGTGTTCCTGTCCACACCCCTCCTCATCGCACCCTCTGCAGGTTTGAAAGATTTTGCTGCCTCAGTGTCTTGCTCACCTGTACTTCCTGACATTTTCCATATCAGGGAAGAATCCTTTTGACACCCTGGCAGCTCATTTCCTCGACTGCCTCCCCGTTAGGGATCCTGTCCACACCCCGTCCCTGTGCTCAGTGCACACTCTCCTCACGTCCACTGACAGCATCGCCGCCACTTCAGAACCGAGCATCTCTCCCTCAGACCATCAGCCAGTATCTCTCCAGCTCAGTCCCCTGAGGACCCCAAGTCCTCTAGTTCCTTGACCTTCCCACCACCTCCACATTTGTGACTGTCATTGTCTTACTCTCTACGCCCCCTTCCCGTCCTATCAGGCTTGGGTTCTGTGGCCCAACATCACACTCTCTTATGTTCATCCGGGACACCCCTGCTCTTTTCCTTTGTGGATTTGCTTGGCTAAAACCGATTCTGGATGAAATCCAGCTCTTAGCCCATTCCGCACCTGCACGGGAACAGCTGAAGAAGGCTGGGAGAACCCACGACCATGAGAACTGGTCCTCCTTACACTCGTGCCCCACCCCGAGGCCAGCTGCCCACCACAGCTCCCTCTCCCCTTCGTCCTTTGTCTCTCCTGGAAGACCATCCCACCCCTCCCTTCCTCTCCCCTGACACTCAGCACTCTCTCCCCTCCTATACTCTTGTTTCTAATTCCAGTGACATAGACTCAGTGCAGGACTTTGACATATTCCCAAGCTCCATCAGCCCACCTGTCTTGCCGTGAACCCAAATATTCTCCCCGCCGTCTGTTACAAATGAACCACATGTCACCGTATCATAGGCCAGTACCCCGTCCCTCCCCACCTCCTTAACATCAGTGCTCTGTCATTGTTCCTTTTCTCTCCTGTGTCAGCAAGGACTCCTGTTCCCTTGAATCCTTCCTCCTGTCATCCAGCACCTGCTATAATATCTCCCGTAAATTCATGTTCCCCCTGAAGCTCTCCTTCCTGCCCGACTCTACCCCTCCTTCCCCCTATTCACCACGAGACATCTTCAAAAGGGTTGATCCTACTCACCACCTCCTCACATTCCTTTTCAAACCTTTCCCATCAGCTTCTGTCCCCACGGCCCCATTGGAGTCTCTCCTGATGATTGGCCATCTCTGTGTTGCCCAAGCTAACTGGTCCTTCTGCCTCGAAACAGCAGCACTGTGTTCAGACGTGGACCACTCCTTCCCTTATGAAGCCCTTTCCTCTCTCGGCTTCCTGAATGGCTGTCTCTCGGTCCTTCTGATTCACTGGCTGCTCCTTCTCAGATACCTCTGTAGGTTCCTCCTCAAATCCCCGTCTTTAAACCCCAAAGTTCCCCAGGCCTCATCTTTGCCCTTGTTTCTTCCTTATCTCCCCTCGCTGCCTAGATGATCCTAACCAGTCCCAAGGCTTCAAATACCATCTTACCCAGACTCCTGGGCCTCACCACTGAACTCCAGATTGGTCTATAGAATTCCTGATTTAATATTTCCACTTGAATCTACAATTGGCATCTCCAACATAACAAGTCCCAAGTGAGTCATGAAGCCGCCCCCATCCCCACCGCCATATGGACTTCTCCCAGCCTTGTCTATTTCTGTACACAGCCCTGTGTCCTTTGGTGCTCAGGTCAAAAATCTAGCTGTCATCCTTGACCTTCTTTCTCACACACGCATCCAATCTATTGGCAAGTCCTATCAGCCACACGATCACAATATACTCCCCAGTCCAAACATTTCTCCCACCTTGATCCAAGTGTCCATCATCTCCCTCCTGGGCTATTGCTGTAGAGTCTTCCCTGCCCTTCCCCCTTGAATTCAGAGTTCTCCTTCTAAAACCTAGGGAAAATCGTGTCATTCTTCTGCTCAAAACCTTCAAACAACTTTTCATCTCACTGGACAAAAAACAGTGTTCTTTAAAAAAATAATAAAGGAGGGCTGATTTACTGCTATTGTCTTAGCAGTCATGGTAAGATGAAGCTTATCTAAAAATTTCAACTCTTAACATGTTTTCAGTGGAGGACGATTAAGACTTTCTTAAGCATTCTACTAGTCACCCATTTTGAGTTATTCTTTACATCTTTGAAATGTCCTAGTCATTATTTGGGTATCCATCTGGAAGGTGCCACTGTGATATGACACTTAAAATAAATGGAAGGAAGAAGAAAAGAGGTAACAACAGCTTTTATTTGGGATGTATGTATAACAGGTACAGACCTGGAAGAAAAATGCTCAACGTCACTAATCGTCAGAGAAATGCAAACCAAAACCTCAATGAAAATCTACCTCACACCCATTAAATGGTTACTATCAAAACCTGGAAAATAACAAGTGTTGGTGAGGATGCAGAGGAACTGGGACCCTTGTATGGTGTTAGTGGGAATGTACAATGACGCAACCGCTGTGGAAAACAGTATGGCAGTTTCTTTAAAAATTAAAAATGGAGTTATATGACCCAGCAATTCCACTTGTGGGAAATCTACCCAAAAGAACTGAAAGCAGAGTCTTGAAGAGAGATTTGTTTACCCGTGTTCGTAGTAGCATTCTTCACAATAGCTAAAAGTTGAAAGCAACCCAAGTGTTACTGACCGATGAATCTATAAGCAAAATGTGGTATATACACACACAAAGGAGTATTGTTCCCGCGAAGATGAAAGAAACGCTGACACCCACGACAGCGTGGGTGAACCTGAGGCTACGACGCAACTTGAAATAAGCCAATCACAAAAAGACAAATACTGTCTGATTCCACTTGTCTGGAGTACCCAGAAGAGTCCAGTTCACAGACAAAATGCAGAGGGGTGGTTGCCAGGACTGGGTTGAGAGAGAAATGGGGAGTTGCTCCATAGGTATGGGGTTTTGGTTTTGCAAGATACATAGAGTGATGGAGAATCTTGGTGGTGGTGGTGTCTGCACAACCCTGTGGGTGTAGTTAAAACCACGGACCTGTATAATTTAAAATAACGAAGATGCTAAATTTTATGTTATGTATATCTTCCCACAAATTTTAAAAACTGGAGGGGAAAAAAGACCCTAGAAACGAGAGTCATGATCTCTAAGGCCATAGCTGTCCTTGTGCCCCATTACCTCTCACTCACTCTGCTTCAGCCCCAATCGCCTTTCTGAAAGTTCTCCAAACATGTCAAATGTGTTCCTGCCTCAGGGCCTTTGTACAGCCTGTTGCTTCTGCCTGGAATGCTCTTCCCACAGATAGCTGCGTGGCTTGCTCCCTCACTTCCTTCATGTCTCCGCTCACATGTCTTCTTATCAGTGAGGTCTTTCCTTATTACTCCACAAAAAAAGTAACCTCTGACGTTCTCTTTCCCTTTGTGTTGCTTTAGCCGTCTTCATTGCCTTGGCTCCTAGCTGACACACATTAAAGGTATTTGTTTACGCAATGGTGAAGGGGGTGACCAGGGCCCCTTCTGTTGCAGAGTGACTGGGCTGGAAGGTGATACGCCCTCAGTGATGCCTTTCACGAGTTCATGCTACCCACCGCCCCCAGCCCCATTCTAGGCGGACTCCATGTACCCTTGACCACCATTTTTGCGGGAGCCTGCAGTGCTGACATTAGGTTTTGTGTTTCTTGGTTTTCTCTTTTTGTTTTTGCCCACCTTAGAGTTTTCCATCCTGAAATTCTTAGCACCTAGCTCAAAGCTTGGTACCTAGTGAACAAAATAACGCCTCATTGAATGAATCAGTGGCCAAGTAAATAAAATAACTTTGGCCCCCAAATGATCATATATGTTGTGGGTCTACTTACTATTATGAGAAACCTTAGATATTCCTTCTATAGCCTGAAAAACCGTGTATGAGGGTGATACGTGTTTCCTGAACAAAGTCTGGAGAGCTTGAGATCGGCTGGAGTGAAATTACAAAGGGCAAAACCCGTACCCAGGCTCATCCACGCTAGCCCAATTTAAGAAATCAACTTTCAGATCCTGTGAGGGGTGAAAAATAGACGAAAATGTTCCTATTCTTGCCTATGCTTAACTCTTGTTCTGTTTCCTGGGACTCTAAGTCCTTCTCTTCTGGTGACTTCATTTCTTCCCATGGATGCATCGCCCCTCCCCTCCTATTTTTTCTTGAGCATTTGCTTCTTTCTGCTCTTGTCCACTCTTGGCTCTTCCCTGTTTCTCTCCATTTCGAGACCTCAGCTCCGTCTTTGTAACCAGATCAGAGCCAAGTCATTTGTTTATTTGGGAGTCCAAGCTGAGAAAAGAAGTTAAAATCTCTTCACACGTTAAAACAAAGAAAAGGACATTTTATATTCCCTTTCATGGTCAAAAGAGGATCCTTTCTTCCCCTTGACAAAATCCATTTAGGTGTTTATAGTCCAGTTATCTTAACAATGACTGTCCTTCGCTTTTCTCTCTGTGCCAATTTCTTAATTGCCTTGTTCTAACTGTCTCACTTTTTTGTGTGTTGAGTAGAGTTCTCTGACAAGTTTATTTTCAATTATAATTTATATTGCAATGACAGATAGATATTTATGACAGTAAACTTTCCTGTGTGCTGGGCTTTTAGCTTTAAAGTTTTATTATAATAAAGAACGCTTGTGGCAAATTTACAGAAGTGCCGCCTTGTGATTTTTTTTAAGTCAAGTTCAGAATAGGTGCTTTTCTGGAGAGAGGGTGGCAGGATTTGTGTCTGGTAGATAATCAAAAAAAGAAAGGATTTGAAAAAGCAAGAGAAAACTTTTAGGAAATGTTGTCGGGGACAGTACAGAAATGTTTAAAGACTGAAACAGAACTGCTCCAAAAGGGAATGCAACGGAGGGCGTTTTTGGAGAAAAATTGTTCAATCAATTGAACCTTCAACTTGTTTTTGAAAATCTATACATTTCTTCTGTCCAGTTACGAAATATGCGAATGTCCTGATAAGCATGTTTATGGTTTTACCCTTTTAGTTTGATCACTCACGTTACCAAGGCTCCAGTCTTGCACAAGAGCCAGCAAAGGAATAAGATAGTATTTTAAAAAGTTCTTGAGGGGTTGTGAATTTGTGAAACACCAATATTCATTTCAAAAAGACTTAGGGCATGAGGTCTTAAATTTAAAACCCAAGATTTAGACAGAGCCGAATGAACAGGATGTTCGCTGAAATATTACCTGTGATAAAGACAACTCAAATGTATAACAGGGATTAGTTAAGTAAATCAAAGGTTCACTCACAGAGTGAAAAAATTACATCACAAAACACATTTCCAAAGATTTGTTTGCCATGAGGTAGAAAAGGCTTGCCTGTTCAAGTGAAATAAACAGAACTCCACAATGTATTTTCAAATTGATCTCTACTCTGTAATAGTTATAAAATTCACAGGAGAAATATTAGAAGGAAATTCACTAAAATGTTATCTTTCTCTCATCTGCAGAAGAAACAGAAAAATAACTCAAATCATCCCAACGACTGAATATAAGGTTGTGCAATCTTGAGAGAAAAGTCCAGGATGCAGGGATTTGATTTGGTGGAGGGAGGTTAACAAAGCTCCTCAGAAAAGATAAGATTTTTTTTTTTAACACACGTATAGTTGATGGACAATGTTATGTAAGTAACAGGTATACAATATAGTGTTTCACAGGTTTTAAATGTTATACTCCATCTAGTTATTATAAAACATTGCTTATATTCCCAGTGTTGTACAATATGTCCTAGTAGCTTATTTTATTATTTTTATTTTATCTTTACATTTTCTAGGTGACTTTATTTTTATTTATTTATTTATTAGGTTTTTGTTCGGGGGGAGGTAATTAGGTTTATTTGTTTATTTTTAGAGGCGGTATTGGGGATTGAACCCAGGACCTTGTGCGTGCTAGGCCTTCCGTCTACCACTTGAGCTATACCCTCCCCATCTTTTAGTTTATTTAATACATAATAGTTTGTACCTCTTAATCTCCTACCCCTATATTGCCCCCTCCCCCCTCCTCTCTCTCTCCATTGGTTTCTTTTGTTCTATATAGAAGATGAGGATTTGATTGTGATTTAGTCTTTAAAGTTCTATTAGAAAGTATTTTACTATTAAAAAAAAAAAGGATTAAGTAGATGCTAATATGGCCTTGAAATCAGATTACTTATAGACCTGGTTTCTGAACTCTGGCAAACTGGCATTTGGGGTCAGATGGTTCTTTGTTGTGGTGGGGCTGTGCATTGTAGGATGTTAGCATGATCCCTGGCCTCCACTGAGTAACAGTAACACTTTGAGTTGCCAAATGTCCCCTCTGGGGGAGGAGGTAAAATCACCCCTCATTGAGGACCACTGCCCTGGACCTAGAGAATCAACACTCTCTACAGCGTGTGAGTGCTCCAGAGTGACCTAAAGACCTGCATGCATGGACCAGAGTGAGCTGAGGGACCAGAAGACCAGTCGAATCAACTTTTTCATTCTTGGTCCATCTCCTCTTCAGCTGAAGACACTGCAGGAGAAATTCTCGTTTCTGACAATTCATTCCCGCTTTAACGAACTTGCTGGAATAACTCTATTATTTTTTTCTTTTTTCTTTTTTTGAGCACACAGTTGTGGGCTCTAATATATTAGCAGATATATTAACTGGGAAGACTAATTGGAGCTAGAAATTGTTCAATACCAATTTGGGATTGAAAAAATGGCAACGAGCAGAGAGGTATCAAACTGGGATGGCGGG
Source organism: Camelus ferus (assembly GCF_009834535.1). NCBI lineage: Eukaryota > Metazoa > Chordata > Mammalia > Artiodactyla > Camelidae > Camelus > Camelus ferus. Next base: position 6,823,703 of record NC_045714.1, on the reverse strand, counting down.
GGCGGGGGGGATACCATCAGTTAAGTTGTGATTACTGCAATTAGCCAGACTTTGCAATTATAAATCATCCCCATGGAAGGGCCCTGGGCCGGGACACTCAGAAAAGTGGACATTTGGCCCCATAATAAAGCCTTCCCAGTGAATTACAAGCATGATTTCTGAAGCAATTTTAGCTCCACTTCTAAATCTCTAGATTTGAACAGTTGCTTCCACACATAAAGCCTTCCATTCCAAGCAGGCAGATATCAAATCGATGAAAGTCCATAGCCTCCAAAAGGTCGATCCATGTTGAGAAAAAAGCCACTCTTTATACTTCCCGAATCCAAACCTTACATTTCCCAAATTAAATCGGCAGCGGTTACCACATTGGTCCATGGGGCCATTTCCTGGCATGAATAATTAGAGACCCAAAGGGGCAATGCTTTTGCAGCAGCAGACCATGATTTATGGACACCAGCCTTGCCATTTCAGTCTTTTCAAGCTTAAGATGCTGGGAATCCCACATAGGAAAAAACCACACACATAATTATGGCCCTTTCAATGACAGGGACAACCAGACATCTCATCGCTTTCTTCAACACTTCATTCAGACATACTGTGCATTTCATCAAATTCACCCACCCTAAGTGTACACTTGACTGATTTTTAATAAATATATATAGTTGGGCAGCCATCAGTTTGTAGCTGCCTTTTTTCCAATTGTGGTAAAACACACATAACGTGAAAGTTTACCCTCTTCACCACCTTTAAGTGTCCTCTTCAGTGCTGTGAAGAGCATTCGCATTATTGTGCGATCTCCAAAACTCTTTTCATCTTGCAAAACTGAAACTTCATAACCATTAAACAATAATTCCTCGATTCTCCCTCCACCCAGCCCCTGGCAGTCGGCCATCACCAATCACCACTCTACTTTCGGTCTCTATGCACTTGACGATGTAGATACCTCATACAAGTGGAATCATGCAGTATTTGTCTTTTTGTGACGGGCTTTTATTTCTCTTAGCATATTGTCTTCAAGGTACATCCATGCAGGAGCAAGTCAGAATTTCTTTCATTTTTATGGCTGAATAATATTCCATTGTATGTATACACTGCCCTTTGTTTATCCATTCATGTGTTGATGTTTACCCATTCATCTTTCCATCTCTTGGAAAGAACTAGCTTGTAGAAGATCGACACTAATAGGAGAGACTATTCTAATTTGTGTGAGAAAAAGCCAGTTTTAGGAAGGAAAATGTGAACTGAGACTAGAGGCTTAGTAGAAGTGGGCCAGGTGAAGGGAGGCAAAGAGTAGAAGAGAAGAAGTTTCTTGCAGAACAGAGCAGAGGTGGGACTTTGTGGACAGAGTTGGGAGGTCTGAGTTCCATGGAGACCTAGACCCTTAATTGGAAAGTTCCTTAATTCATACGTTCAGCACACAACTGTTAGTACCCATGAGGTGCTGGCAGGAGCTTTATTTTCCGATCAATGAAATGGGAATAAAAAAGGATTTGAATGAGGATGAAATGGGATTATGTATCTCAAATACCCTTACAAACAGTAAAGCCTAGGTGTTCATACACTGCTTGTGGAAAGACAGAACAAGAAGTTAATTTCCCAACAATTTCTGCCTGAGGGCAAACAGAGAGAAGGACTGGATTATATATAAACCCAGGCATCTAACAAAAGGCATTACAAAGTTTAATACCATCCTTTCCAATGATCTTTTTTTTCCCCTCTAACTCTGATCCCATCCAGGTCTTTTGATTGTTTTAAGAATATTAGATAATCCAAAAAGTTACTTGTGATTAGGGACTGGCCTTTGGCCCCTTGCTGCTCCATTCACTCCTCCCCTTTGTTTCAGGGTCTTCATGTCTGGTTTACTAGCTTCTGGCTGTAGCTCATGAGTTGAAGGTAGATTCAAAATGTGTACTGTGTCTTTCTTTTCTTGATATAATATTCATGGAAGGTTTTCCTTCACAGAAAACTTCTCTCTGACTTTATCTGTAGAGTTATTTCCACAGACCCTGGGTGTTTCAGGACAGGCTTAATTTAACATATGTTTTATTTTACCACAATTTTTCTTGTTTAGCTATCTTGTCTATATTCAGCTACAGCTGAAGAACAGGCATTGGGATGTGATAGAAAAATCTTGGAGTTGGGCTTAGCGATTGAGCTCCTCCACCTCCTAATTAAGTCACTTCATGTCCTTGGAGCTCAATTTCCTGATTTTCAAAATGGACAAAATGATGCGGATCTCTCTTGGAAGATAAAATGAGAAAGTGTGTAAATATAGTCTGTGGCAAATACCACGGGCTCAATCAATTATTATTATTATTATCACTTGGAGACTCAAGGGGCACAATTTTACTACATTGTTCTTAGCAGAAATGGCTACCATGTTTTAACTATCACCAACTACAGTAAATAACTTCAATGAAGATTTCCTTAAGCCACAAATATTTCTTGAGCTGTAAACCTACTGTACACGCATTTAGGTTGGTAAATTACATCTCTTCCCTTGCTATCTTACACAGAAAAGGTGTAGGGAATATAAACAGATTAATCAGCAAGGCAGGTGTTAATTGGCTTTTTCACTCAGTATGAGAATTCTAAACAGCTTCCATGTATTATTAAACCAAATTCTTACCTTCCAACTTTGGCTGCTGACTGTAATTGTACCTTTTTTGGTTTAGGAAACTTAACATAAAACAATGCCAAGCATTTTCAAACAGTGACTCAAAAATTAGAGGTTAACCTTTCTTCCTTCAATAAGTTTTTATTGATGGCCAGGAATATCGAAAAGATGATCAAGTTGATTTATTTTCTGCCTCAAGTTGTCCAAACACCCAGGTGAACATATTTATGAGCTTAGCTTTCTATTTTGCTTGCATTCCCAATGAGTTTATAAGAAACTCTTACAAGCTGGGAACCTGATGAATAACTAATCAAGAAAATGCAATGCACAAATGTGGAGGAAGGGTTTATAATTGCACAGTTCCTTACAATGAAGTAAATATTAAATAAAGATGCCTTCCCAGAGATGCCATGGAAACCAATGAAGACTTAGAAGATTGAAGATTTCATCATTTATTCAACATTTATTGAGCATTTACATCATGCAAGGCAGTTAATGGAATAAAATACAGAGAGATTTACTATATATATATATTATACACACACACAGTTTTAGAAAATTCCAGGCATTCCCCATATCAGGGTGATGCAATCACTTTGAACTATGTATTTTTCCCATAGTAAAGTCCATATTTCAAAAAATTTCCATAATGATTAGTTTAGCAACACCCAGTCACTGACAATGCCTACTGCTGATCCATGAGAGATGTAAAGAGAATTGTCTCAGTAATAAAATGATGTTATCAGACTTTAATGGCTTGTGGGGAAAAAATGCAACTGCGTGTTGTTTTGATATTATCTCTGACTATACTCACTTTTAATCTGCTTTTTCTATGTTTAGTATCCAGTCATTTTAAAGTGAAAAAAACCCAAATCAAGGTCTGTAGTGTAACAATAAACCAAACTTTTTGAATATGACTTCTGGAGGCTGTTATTCAGCATTTAAAGGAAATAAATCATGGTGAGGGAATAGTCTGAAATTTTGGAAATTCAAAGGCCAATTTAAGAATTGAGATCGGGTGGGGAAGTTTGAATAGACCACCATTCACCATTCTTCTGGTTATCTCGAAACTCAATTTAAACATTTAAATGAAAAAGAATATGGGAGGGGACACGGGTCAAATCTGTCTTTTTGTTTTTTGTTTTGTAGATATAAAAATTGAACCAAAATATTCCACTGAAAAGACCTTCCTCCCCGGCTTGCGCGGACATCAACCTTAAAAAAGTAATTTTTGAGCGCACTACCAAATATGCTGGTTCCAGAACTTTTACGGAAACTCCTGGTTTTTAGTAAGAACAAAATTATTTTTCTTTTTCTCTCCAAGGACTCAGATAGCTGAAGCGAGGATGGGTCCCCCTCTGATTTCGTCCACGATCCAGCCAATCTGAGGCCGGATGCTAATTAGTTGCGCTCCCTGGATGAACACGCCTCTGTCGCTTGTAGGGCCGGACTACAAAGCCCAGAATGCCTCGCCCCTCCCTGATCAATGAGGGCTTATTTAAATGATCTCTGAGGTCTTGGACCCAGGCCAATCAGCTGTCAGGGCTCATGATAAATCGCAATGCATTATTGATAATAATAATTACTGGGACATGCGCGTTCCGGCCGAAGGGGGGTAAATTTCCCAACTCCAGGAATTTGTGGCGGAGTGGGCAAATAACCGCGGCTCTCCAGGCGCCCCGATGCTCGCACCATGTCGAGGCGTAAGCAGGCGAAACCGCAACACATCAACTCGGAGGAGGACCAGGGCGAGCAGCAACCGCGGCAGCCGGCCCCGGAGTTTGCAGATGCGGCCCCAGCGGCGCCGGCGGCGGGGGAGCCGGGTGAGTGGGGCTGGGGGCGCACGCCCCGGGCGGGCAGTTTCCCGGACGCTCGCGGGACCCTTGAAGGCGCGGGCTTTGGGGAGCCAGCGGCTTCCACCGCAGGTTCTGGAACCGAGATCTGGGGGCTCAGTTCTGAGAAGAGCGGTAGCCTCATTCCCCACCCCCCACCCTCGTTAATTTTACACTTTTACCGCTTTCCCCCTCGTGTAAGTTTCACCCCCAGGTCTATCTCCTCTTATTGTAAAATTGACCCCAGCCTCTTCTCTGTCCCTCTCATTCCTGAAAGGTTCCCTTCTCCTTGTCCTCTGCCCCTCTTAATTGGTTCCACTCCCCTTACTACAAACCTCCCCCCCACTTGTAACTTAGGCTCCCCTCCTCCCTCCTGGCGCCGCTTTTAAAAGAAAGACCCCGGGGGTCCCCACCCTTTCCCTCACCCATTGGGGGCTTTGCTAGGAGGCTGGGGAAGGGGCGCATGCTTGGAAGACCCCCCGGGGGAGGGCGATCTGTTGCACGCGCCCCTCCCGGGCAAAGGGGGGCAGGGGCGCGACCTCTCCCCACCCACAGGAGCCGGGGTGCGGGCCACCCGCGCTGCGGAGGGGATTGGAAGGCCCGAAGAGGTGGACGAGAAGGGCATAATATTTCCCTTTTTAAAAAATTTTTTTTCTGGTTTTCGCTTTTTCTCTCGGGGCTACGCCGCCTGCCGATCTTCGCCCTAACCTTTCGGGGCCTGACCTCCAGCCATCTTTGATTTCCGACTTCCTAAAAATAACCGCAGCGGGCGGGAGAGGTGCGGGCCCCCAGGGGCGGGGGTCGCGGGAGCAAGGCAGCCCCGCTGGGGTGCACCGACCAGGCTTTTTGCGTGGCTTTTCTAGGGCACCCGGCTTTCCAAAAGCGCGCCCCGGGGCCAGAGGGGAGAGGTCGGGCCAGGGCTGGGCGGTCGCGGCCAGGGCGAGCTCCCGGGGCTGACCCGGCCCACGCTTCCGCGCCGCGCGTCTCGAGGGTCGGGAGGAGTCCAGGACCCCCAGCCCTGTCGGGAGCTGCCGAGCAAACGCCTCTCTTCCTAATCATTTAACCGAGGGGCTTTAGGAGTGAGTCGATTTCCCACTATCTTCCCTCCGTCCTGGCCCGCCAAATTGTCGCCTGATAAGTTTTTAGCGTATGCGTGGGGGGAGGGGGCGTCTTTAACCTCCTCTTGGGCCTTGGTCGCTTCCCTCTCCTCGCCGCCTGCTTTCTAATTTCTCACCTAGTGATGGGGATGTGCGCGGCAACCCCAGACCTTCCTTGTGCCACAACTCCGATCGGAAGACGGTCGCTACTTTTTGGCCACCATACCCTTTATTTCGGGGAGGCAATGTAATAAATTTCCCAAACTTCTAAGATACTGTAAATCCTTATCTGCCCCCAAATAACATTTTTCCAGGGCAAATGAAAGAGATCGGCTTGACCGAGGGGGCGGCTATGCGTTTTCGGGCGTCGGATGGTCAGGGCAGCGCGCACCCGAGGTCGGAGGAGGTTGGACTCTCTTTGTGCCTTGGGAGGGGGTTGGGGGGGAGAATGGAGAGGCTTGGTTGCCTGGCCCACCTGGAACAAAAGGGTTAACCCTCCGCCCGCCTGCTTCCTCTGGAGAGGAGGGGCTAGCTCCTGGCTCTGACCCCTCCCCTGGTCCTGCTCTGACCTCCTCTTCCCCCTACCCTCTTCATTTTGGGTGGGCGCACTCAAGTGGGGCCTTTGGTGGTATTTGGCACCTTAGGGGGACCTTGTTACGGGGGGCTTGTTAAATTAATGCTGGCTGGAGTTTGCAGTCAGTTAACCCTAGCGCGTTGGGATCTCCGGCCTAACTGTGCGCTCCCTCCACGATTTGGGAGGGGGAGCTGCTATTGATCGCTCGGGTTGGAGTGGACAGCCGAGTTGCGCGCGGGCGCCCCCTGGAGGCCCAGCCTGGAACCTCGCCCTTTGCTGAGAGGCGGGTCCCCTCGCAGGTACCGGCTCACACCTGATGAGTGGGTCAGGCTGGTCCTGGGGGATGTGGAGCGCTAGGCAGGACCAGGGATGGGCGCCCCTGGGGGACTCTAGTCAGTTGTTTGCGCTATCCCTGGCTGTGCCGGGTATTCTTTACCAAGTCTTTGGAAATCTTGGAAAGAATTCCTTGATACTTGATCCTTGATCCTAGAATGTGTTTCCAGAGCCCCCAGTTGCCACCATGAGACAGAAGATAGTTGTCCCAAGCAGTACATTTCAATGGATGCATTTTGCATTTGAGCAGCCTCTCTGTGTGTTTTTAAAATTTTTGAAAATCCAGTTTAGACTGGTCTTATTTTGCAAAGCCAGTTTGAGACCCACTTGTAAAGAATGCAGTTTTGAGGAAGGAAAATGAAGTCTGGTGATCAATTAGCAGATCAAAAAATCTGCAGGTGGTCGGAGGACTCAGGCCACATATAGGAAAATTAGCATTTTCTCAAAAGAGTTTCAAATGCCTTTTGTGCTAAACTGGATTACAACCTTCAACGATTAAGATTCCCAAATTTCAAATAACTGCCTAACCTCAGTTTCTAAACTGAAGTGACCTACATTGGCAGTAAGGATTCTGGGAATAGGGCACTTGAGAGTTCCTATTTTAATTGAGGGAGAGGAAAATCTTGTTGATAGTAGCATTAGTTAATGTTGCAGGCCGACTTTGTGCTTCTATCCGAGTTTCTGAAAGGGAGAGGGGCTGCAACTTGCCCACGGCTCCTCTTGTTCCGTTGAGAAGAAATTGCACAAGTCAACGATAGTTGGGCCCTTCAAGCGTCTCCCGGCTTCCTCTTGGTGGGGAGCTGGGGAGCCATCTTGGGAGGCAGGAGATAGAGCTAGTGCTTCCTCTTAGAATGAAGTTAGGTTTCTAGGTAAGGTTTTTAGAGTGGGTTGTGCATTCCAGTCTGGTTGTATGACATTCAGCTGTGTAACCTTGAGACTGGCTCAGATTTCCTTGAGCTTTTGGGCTCTTCCTCTGTACCGTGGAGATGAAGTGTCCTGTTGAGGTAGTTCCAACTATAAAAGGAAATGTGTGCTGCAAATATGATCAGTAATTATGTTCAGTTTTTATCATGTGACGGTGGTGCTGAATGACCAGTTGAGATAATTATGCAGTTTTATCTGCAGCCTACTGTGTGCCGGACACTAGGCTAGGGACCTCAAGTACGTTATCTGTAATTCTCATTTTTACTCATTGTAGTGTAAACTGTGGCTTCTGGCTACACTGGCTTGCCCGGGGTTTCCTTATCTTGTCTGATTTGCTCTGAATCCCAGAAGCCCTGTTGATCATGGTTTTGGAGAAGTTGGTTATGGGGTTGGATTTTCTATCCGTTTCTTTGGTGAGGCAGCCATGGTGAAGGTTTGGCTGGTTGAGTTTGATCTCTCCTCCCTTTTAATTTTTGAGATGTGCCTTTGCAGGCTTTAGATTACGAGGTCCTGGGAAGCAAGTTGGAAATAAAGGAGAGCTTGTATTTGGTGTTCTGGGCGTCACTGCCCTGGAAAAGATGATGGGAAGAGAGTTCAAGAAGTTCGTTAACCTGCTGTGCTTTTGATTATTGAAAGAAGCATCTAAACAATTTTAGAAGTCTCTAAATCCAGACAAGAACTGCATCTCTGGTCACTGCCATCCATTCTCCCCCCAAATTTCGAGTATGTCAGGCTTTGTTCTAGGGGGCTCTGGAGAAGGAGGGAACAAAAGCTCCTGCTTGCATGGAGTTTACAGACTGCTTAAAATGTGAGCTTCAGTTGAGGCCAAATGGGACTTATCTCTACAGCATACATAGCAGCTCTCACACACCTTAGTCCCAAAACACTGATTCTTTTACTCCTTTTTTCCCCCCTCTTTTCAACAGTCTCCCTGAATTTTGATCCAAGACCGTTTGGAACAATTTCTTACACCTTAATTAAGTAGAAACTTAATTACAGCTCTCATTTGCCACCTACAAATTGAGTTAAAGGCGTATTCTTAAGTGTTTCTCCCGGATTGCTGAATTCAGATGTAAAATTAAACGGGGGTAAAACGACACCTTCTTCAAACTGGTTCAGGACTTAAGAACATCTCAGTTTCCTTTTGTTTTTTGGGGGTAAGCAATTATCCTGCGGGTGGGGGTAGGGTAGACGATATTATGTGCTTTAGATAATCTACTCATTGTAGTTCTTTTAATATAGGAGTGGGGGGAGAACAGATAAGCCTGAGGGACAATGCTTTTCTCAAGATACACAGGTTTGTTTTTTAAGCATTTTCACCGGCTCCAGAATTTGGCCTCTAGGAGATGAGCCTTTTCTTCCCATACAATAGTAAGAGTATTTTCTATCCATTTGGCAGTGATTGAATCTAAGACCCCTGCTGGGTTTGCTGCATTCTTCCAACTTATTGGATAACTAGATGCTGAGAGATAACATTCCTAAAATTCGGAGTGGGGGTGGGGTGGAAGGATGGAAGGTCTAGTTGCTGTGTGATCCCTCTGAACTTTGCTTTCTCCTTTTGGAAGGGTTAACTTAAACATACCCAGCAATTGTTCATAACAGAGTCCTCTTCCTCTTTGGCAAATACGCTCTCAGTGTTTGCCAGTGGTGGTCTGGATGGAGAAGTACTTTTTACTGCGCCAGCAAACAGAGCTCCTGCTGTTTTAAGACTCAAGTGGGATGTTCCCAGTATTGCTTCGAGGCTGCAGAAGAGGCGAGCCTGTGTATACAGTGAAGGCAAACTGGTATTCAGGTTGTAAATCACTCTTGGGAACTGTGGGATCCTTCTCCGGCAGGGAGCTTAACCTTTTTTGTGCCACAGCCCTCTTCTCAACAGAATGTATTTAATTAAATGCGTAAGATGAAAGACATAGAGATACCAAGGAGATAAATTGCCTTGAGATATAGTTATCAAAAATGAAAATATTTGTGATAGGGTAACATGTGCTTTTTTACGAAGACAATAAATAAGATCTAGCAGTCAGTCCAGTAACCAGAATTTCTGGTAACGCAACTACATTAACACCATATGAAGGTGACGATACACGCGCAGGTTCTGCGAATACCACCCTGGTCTGTGCCCCACGTCCATGATTGAAAGAAATGTTAAATTTTGGTTCAGCTTAGTGAAAATAAGGTTGCCATTTTTTTCCTGTCCAGTTTCATGGACCCTGGTTTAAAGGAAACCTGCTCTAGAAAGCATTTTCAGTGAGGGAATATTGTCCCCAAGGGGGTGAAAATTGTGTTTTTGGGGGAGGGTGGAACAAAATGTTACAGTGGTTTGTGGCCTTCCAAAGGACCACTGTGTGTAAAGTGATATACAACATATTTGTAGTATTAAAATTTCATGGTGGAGGGTGATTAGGAGAAAAATGCTTTAAAAGCCTTCACAGAGGGGTAAAATGGAAAAAAAAAAAAAAGTTTGAGAAACTGCTCCAGAAGGAGCAGTTATAAATTAGGTGACTGACTTTGGTACCCCTCTTAAATAGTACTGAAGAACACAAACCCTGCTCTTGGATTTCTAGCTAGCAGTATGGCACCTTGAGTGAGTTATTTCTCAGCCTCAGTTTCCACATTTGCAAATTGGGAACAAAAATGCTTGTGTATGTGGCTACAAAGATAAATGAGTTAAAGTGTAAGTGCTTCGTTGCTGTTGATAGAGGATGGTTGTAGTTTTTTGCTTTGGCCCTTAAAAAGAGGAACGGGCATTTGTACACGGGCTTTGTAAGAGATTTCCAGAAGTAGAATGACTGAGACGAGGGTGTAACATGCTAGTTAAAAAGAAGCCGCTGAAGTACAAAACTGTATACATGTTAAGCTTTCTCGTCCACCTTGGGCTGGTGCTCCAAGAAGTAGAGAGGGGTTACAGGGTCTTTTATTTCAGAAGTTTCCCGTGTTCACATTTACATCTTTATCCCCAAACACAAAGGGGAGCACATTATATATACATCCTGTCCTCTACCCCTTTTTCCTTCTCTTGAAATAAATCTCGGGTGGTTGTCCTTAGAGCAAGCACACATAATAAGGACCTGCTTATTTTCTTAGGCTGCAAAGTACTCATCTTTGTTCCGGTGCCCTGAATTACTTCATCCGACCCATGCCGGTGGACCAGAGGGCAGGGCATCCATTTTTGTGGAGTCTGTTTGTTAACGTGAGACCTGTATTCTGGTATCACAGAAAGTAAACCCCCTCACAAGGGAACTGCTGGGTGCAAGGAACATTACACTAGAATTAATATGGTGTTGGTGGATGGTGCTCTGAAGACGTTGTATCTCTTTATATGCCGTGTGTATTTACCTCCCGAGAAACTTCATAAAGTTCCATTTCTAAAGTTCTTGATACATAATTGCCAGAATTGCTCTAACACCCCCACAGGCGCCGCCTTTACCTCTTGGGAAAGCATAATAGTAGATACTATCTCAAGGGTTCTGGGAATTGACGAGCGCTTTTAACTTGATTCTTGGAAAGATGATTGTTTTGAGGTATTGGGGCTGGAAGGAAGTACCTACCTGTTGATCTCCACATGGAAGTGGCGGTGGGTAATTTGGTTCTCACTTAAACTCTCCCCATCCCTCAGCACCCCCCCCCGCCCCCCTGGTTTCTGTAAGAGAAAAGACAGTTGTGGTCTCAACAGAAGAAACACGCTACGATAGGAAGTATATGAAGGAAGTGTTCAAAAGGAAGGTCTGGGTCCTGTAAGCTTGGGTTTTGATATTGGTGCAGCAGTTTACCAGTTGACTTGCTTGGGGGAAGTTAATGTCCTTGGTGCCTCCATTTCCCCCTCTATTAAGGGTAATAGTCTCTACCTCCTGGAGTTGTGAATAACATACAAATTTCCACGTGGTACATAGTGAGTGGCCAAAAGTTATCTATGACTAGGTTTTCTTTTTCCCATATTGCTTTGGACGGATCACCACTGCTTGCGTTGGTGGGGCTGATGTCTGATAGGATGGGATTAGTAGTTGCATGCAGGGGGCACCTAGAGGTTCGGGTCAGAACCGCGCGTGGCTATCAGGCTGCTCATCTTCTCATTGTCGGACCCGCTAGCCCCTGCCTTGCACATAGGAGGAGGGGAGCATGGTGAAGTGAGTGAAGCATTGGATGACTGTTGTAGGTCTGACCGTTTTCAGCAGCCCTAGTTGTCCAGCTGCTAATCAGCCGCAGAGGGAGAAACGATGGAGAAACTAATGTTTACGAACACCTTCAGTATCTGCCCTTTCCCCAGACCCTACGAGGATGCCAGGTGCAGAGCAAACTCAACAAAACTCTTAAATTAATCACACCCCTAAACCCAAGCGTCTACCTTATGAGCTTGTTATGATGGTACACATTTACTAGAAGTCCCGAGGGGTAAGCCCATTGTGTCAAACCTGTTACTGACGACTGGCCCTCTTTTCTTTCTCCTGGCCCACCCCGCAACTCACACACACCTTGCAAAACTTCTGACCATTACCCAGTCTGAAATGAGGGAAGATTAAGCCAGTTGATTAAGGCCATGCTACGCAAATGTAAAAGAGTGAGTGTTTGAAAGTCTGTTGAAAACTAGGGGTCTTTCTCAAGAGAAATACTTTGTTTCAAGATCAACCCCTTCCCCAAATTGTTGACTGACTCCTCAGTGTTGAGGAATAGAAATCACCCAGGAAGACATAGAGAGGCAAGATAAAAATAGGTTAGTTTGCTTTAAAAAGTGATCATTTTATTTAAAAAAATGTAAGTGGATCCTTCCTGGCCTTTTCCCCCATGCATTTGCTCGTTTCAAATAGGTCTTTGCTTTAAACAAAAATGGTAACAGGTTACGTGCTGTTCTGTAACCCGCTTCCACCTGACTGCTGTCTCCCTGTCAGGAGAGGTGGAAATTCTGCGTAGTTTTTGCACTGTGGTGAGACCAAATTTGATCTTTTTTTGTGGCTATGAACATGTCTGTAGAACATACCCTTCTTCCTGCATAGATCTTTGTGTACGTGTGCAAGTGTCCGGGGCTTAGATCTGAACACCTGGGGTCTCTGGGCCTGCAGTGTGCCTGTAGGACTTGTCAGGGTGTACACATAAGAGGATAACCAGGAAATGAGAACGATAAAGTAGCCTAGAGATTCTCCCGCCACCAGGACCCAGGTGTCTGGTTAAAGCACTGTCTCAAGACAGGCGTTTTAAGGTATAGACTAGTACTCACCATGAAGGAAATAGGACCCAGTCGCAAATCCACAGAGCAGTCATTTTTTAGGGCTGTAGCTGCTCAGGGTAGGGCTGCTGTTTGATTTTTCTATAACAGCAGTAGAAGCTGCAAATGGAAGGTGAGGAATAAAATCCAGCCTTCCCATCCCTTCCTTGCCTTCTGTCTTTATGTAATGGCTTAACCCTGTGAACGTTCTGGAAGACATTTCTGTAGGTTTTTTTCCTAGTCTAGAAGGGCTAGTCTAGTGAAGTCTTTATCTTAAACACACAATCTTTTCTTTTTTTCTATATATGAAAATATTCCTCAGAATATCTGCCTTTAACAAATGGTATGGGTTTTCCCAGGACTGCCTTCACAAGCTGGCACAAACCAGGTGGCTTAAGGCAAACAGGTTTATTCTCACAGTTCTGGAAGCCAGGCACTTGAGTTTAGGTATGGGCAGGCTTGGTTCCTTCTGCAGGTTCTGGGGCCTCCCTGCCTTCTCGTGACTTCCAGCCATCCTTGGCTTAGAGCCGCTTACCTCCTGTGCCGTCTTCACATAGCCTTATTCTCTGTGGCATCTCCTTTTTCTCTTTAAGGACACCAGGCTTTGGGCTTGGGACTCCCCCTAATTACATTGCCAGTGACCCCCCTCTCCAAAGAGGGTCACACGCACAGGTGCAACGGTTAGGACTGGACATTTGCAGGGGGTGGTTATAATCTGACCCACAACCTACGTGGTTGGTTCATTGAGACTCTGGATGCCTCGTTCCCTTACACAGTCTTCTGTGTTTTGGGACACAGATCATGAAGACCTATGTCATGTGAGTTGTGGTTTTTCCTAAGAAATTGCCCTGTGTCCTCTCTTGGGTGGAGTTCTTAGCTTTTTCTTTCTCGTCGCAGGTGCTCCAATGAGCCACCCAGGGAGTGGTGACGACACGAATGTGGACGGAGCGGTCACAAAGAGGCCTCGGCGGGAGGAGACTCACATCTGTGAGAAATGCTGTGCCGAGTTCTTCAGTTTCTCAGAGTTCTTAGACCACAAGAAAAATTGCACTAAAAATCCACCTGTCCTCATCATGAACGACAGCGAGGGGCCGGTGCCTTCAGAAGACTTCTCCGGGGCTGTGCTGAGCCACCAGCCACACAGTCCCAGCAGGAAGGACGGTCACAGGGAGGATGGTGGCAGCTCAGGGGACACGAAGGAGAAGCCGGGGGCAGAGCCGGTTGTGTACTTGAAGACGGAGGCCGCCCTGCCCCCCGCACCCCAGGACATAAGCTATTTACCCAAAGGCAAAGTGGCCAACACCAACGTCACTCTGCAGGCGCTGCGGGGCACCAAGGTGGCCGTGAACCAGCGGAGCGCGGACGTGCCGCCCGCCCCCCTGCCCGGCGCCAGCAGCATCCCCTGGGTGCTCGAGCAGATCTTGTGCCTGCAGCAGCAGCAGCTCCAGCAGATCCAGCTGACGGAGCAGATCCGCGTTCAGGTGAACATGTGGGCCTCCCACGCCCTCCACTCCGGCGTGGCGGGGGCCGACACCCTGAAGACACTGGGCAGCCACGTGTCCCAGCAGGTTTCGGCGGCCGTGGCTTTGCTCAGCCAGAAAGCGGGAAGCCAAGGTCTGCCTCTGGACACCTTGAAACCAGCCAAGCTACCTCATGCAAACATCCCTTCCGCCGCCAGCTCTGTGTCCCCTGGGCTGACGCCCTTCGCCCTGAAGCCAGATGGGACCCGGGTGCTCCCCAACGTCCTGTCGCGCCTCCCGGGTGCATTGCTACCTCAGGCCCCAGGCTCTGTGCTCTTCCAGAGCCCCTTCTCCACGGTGGCGTTAGACCCGTCCAAGAAAGGGAAAGGGAAGCCACCGAGTGTGTCCCCGGTGGATGTCAAACCCAAGGACGAGGTCCTCCACAAGCACAAGTGTAAGTACTGTAGCAAGGTTTTTGGGACTGATAGCTCCTTGCAGATCCACCTCCGCTCCCACACCGGAGAGAGACCCTTCGTGTGTTCTGTCTGTGGCCACCGGTTCACCACCAAGGGCAACCTCAAGGTGCACTTTCATCGACATCCCCAGGTGAAGGCAAACCCCCAGCTGTTTGCTGAGTTCCACGACAAAATGGCGGCAGGCAATGGCATTCCCTATGCACTCTCTGGTCCTGTCCCCATAGATGAATCCAGCCTCTCTTTAGACAGCAAGCCTGTCCTTGTGACGGGGACCCCCAGTGTAGGGCTACCTCAGAACCTCTCTTCGGGGACTAACCCCAAGGACCTCATGGGGGGCCCACTGCCCAATGACCTGCAGCCTGGGCCTTCTCCAGAAAGTGAGGATGGATCCATCCTATCTGGGGTGGGGCCAAACCATAACTCCCCGAGGGTTGGTGGCTTCCAAGGGAGTGGGACACCCGAGCCAGGGTCAGAGACTCTGAAATTGCAGCAGCTGGTGGAGAACATCGACAAGGCCACCACTGACCCCAACGAATGTCTCATTTGCCACCGTGTCTTAAGCTGCCAAAGCTCCCTCAAAATGCATTACCGCACCCACACCGGGGAGAGACCGTTCCAGTGTAAAATCTGTGGTCGAGCCTTTTCCACCAAAGGCAACCTGAAGACTCACCTCGGGGTCCACCGAACCAACACGTCCACAAAGACACAGCATTCGTGCCCCATCTGCCAGAAGAAGTTTACCAATGCAGTCATGTTACAGCAGCATATCCGGATGCACATGGGCGGTCAGATTCCCAACACACCTCTGCCGGAGAATCCCTGTGACTTTACGGGTCCTGAGCCAATGATGGTCAGTGAAAACGGAAGCGCGAGTGCCGTCTGTCACGATGATGCTGTTGAAAGCATCGATGTAGATGAAGTCTGTTGTCAGGATGCCCCCAGTAGCTCCTCGAAGGTCCCCATGCCTCTTCCCAGCATCCACTCAGCATCACCTACTCTGGGGTTGACCGTGATGGCTTCCCTAGATGCCCCGGGGAAGGCGGGTCCGGCTCCTCTCATCCTGCAGCGGCAGAGCAGCCGAGAAAACGGTTCGGTGGAGAGTGATGGCCTGACCAACGACTCCTCATCCTCGGTGATGGGAGACCAGGAGTATCAGAGCCGAAGTCCAGACGTCCTGGAGACCGCGTCCTTCCAGGCAGTCTCCCCGGCCAATAGCCAAGCAGAGAGCATCAAGTCTAAGTCTCCTGATGCTGGCGGCAAAGCAGACGGCTCCGAGAGCAGCCGCACTGAGATGGAAGGTGATAGAGCTTTGGATTTAACTTATGTCCGTTTTGGGCACAAGGTCGTCCAAAAGGAACCTGGGTGGAACTTGACAAGTGGAGAGAGTGGTATATGTGAACTAGCTCCTCTGTAGGGCCATTAGCCTTTCTATATGCACCTCTGGATAGAGGGGAATAATAACTTCCTCTATCATAGCGACATGCTTTTACTTATGATGGTTCGTGCAGACTGGGTATGGATAGTGTACTTGTTTTTGATTGGGTTTTATTTGTGTTTGAGCCCTGTGGGGACATAGGGGTGATCTTACGTAATCGTTCTGGGAAAGTACTATTTGGGAAAGTGGGCTCTGCTTTTTGGCCAGTGAGATAAGCCATAGTTCTTTGATTCTGAAATCCCACTCCCTAAGGCAGGGTTCACAAATGAATGACTCTTCACGAATGAATGATTCACAAATGAGGGAGAAAAAAAGAGTCTATCCTATTTTAAGTGCACATATAAGTTGTGGGGTGTCTGTTGATGGCATTAATGGTAGAATGGGAGAAGAGTGACGTCGTAGAACCAGGAAGATGGCATTGGGCTGCTTGAAAAGTAACTTCATACAGGAATTTGAATTTTCAGTTTTGCATTACATGTGTTTCCAGGTTTCCTGTAGCTTTATAAAAAGCCAAAATAGTGAAATTCTCGAAGTGTCTGAGTCATTATTCTCTGTGCAGGCAGACAAGTAAAAGGACAGCTCCTTCTGGGATGTGAAGTTCCTAAAAGCCATTTCAGGCTCTGGAACAGTGGGACAGTTGTTCTTAAAGCTCCTTGTTTGGTTTGAAGCATGAATGACTGTGGGATGATAAAGGTCTGGGATTTTTTTTTCTTCTATGCATACCAGGTCGGAGCAGCGTTCCGTCGACATTTATCCGAGCCCAGCCAACCTATGTGAAAGTTGAAGTTCCTGGTGCGTTTGTGGGTCCTGCGACCATGTCCCCAGGTATGACACCTCTGTTAGCGGCCCAGCCCCGCCGTCAGGCCAAGCAGCACGGCTGCACGCGGTGCGGGAAGAACTTCTCCTCCGCCAGTGCTCTTCAGATCCACGAGCGGACGCACACTGGGGAGAAGCCGTTTGTGTGTAACATATGTGGGCGAGCTTTCACCACCAAGGGCAACTTAAAGGTGAGTTTCCTTAGGGTTTCAGCAGGGCTGGGGGCTCGGTGTTAGGGCAGCATCCTTCATCCATGATGAATCCTTCCATTAAGACCAAATGGGGGGGGGGCAAGGAAGGCATAGCTCAAGTGGTAGAGAGCATGCTTAGCATGCATGAGGTCCTGGGTTCAATCCCCAGTACCTCCTCTAAAAATAAATAAATAAACCTAACACCCCCCCGCAAAAAAAAAAAAAAAAGACCAAATGGGGTATTCCATAGTCCTGTCTCACAGCTGGCTCTTGAAATAGTCTTTGAAAAGAAATATTCTTTCTCACAGTAGAACATCTCTGAAGTTGGAGTGCTAACTGCAGTCAGTACCTGTAATTGGTGATTTTCTTCTAATCTTGGTGGCACGTAAAATGATGTATCTTACAAGTCAAGTAATGCTGTCTGGAAACGGGACACGTGCTCTACTTGATGCTCCTGTCTCGTCTCTGAGTGTAAAGTCCATTGTGGGTCGTTTTCCCTCCAGGACTGGGGCACACTGATTTCTTTGAAAACTGATTCAGTAGATGTGTGAAATCAAGTCTGGAAATGGATATTTGTCATGTGATAAATGGATCGCATATGCTGTCAGACTGATGCCCGCGCTGTACGTTGGTTTTTGTTTTCCTGTCCTGCTAGGTTGAAATAAATACCCTGAGTTAAACATAGATAATGCAGTACCACTGGCACTAGAGGGAAAAAGCCTCCAGGTTGTGAGCCGTTCTTTAACACCGAGCAGCTGGATCCTTCCAGGGAATGTTCTATATTTAATATGATATATTCCATCTAAGATTTTAGCTGGGAGATGGGAAGCTCTCCCGGGTGGGAACTGGGGACCCAGGTTTTCCTGTTGACCCTGCCTCTCTGGTGTGTGCAGGGCGTGCTTGTCTGGAACTCTTTTCTCTACCTCTCCTGTGAGTAGACTAGTTGAATTCTTCGTAGTTAGAATAAAGGTTGAAACTTTATCTTAAAGTTGACCTAGAAGACAACGCATGAATTTAGAAATTAAAAAAAATACTCTTTAAAGGACACAGATGAACCCGTACACCAAGAGACAGACTCACAGACATAGAAAACAAACTGAGGGTTACCAGAGGGGGAAGGGATGAGGAGCGATAAATTGGAAGTTCGAGATTTGCAGATACTAAGTGTTACGTATAAAATATATGAACAACAAGGTCCTTCTGTATAGCACAGGGAACTGTATTCAATACCTTGTAATAGCCTATAATGAAAAAAATATGAAAAGGGGTATACATATGTATAACTGAATCACCATGCTGTACACCAGAAATTAACACATTATAAATCGACTCTACCTCAGTTTAAACAAAAAACTTAAATAACCTATATTATTTTAGTTTTTAGTCTAACTGGCAAAAATGTCAGGGGAAGAATATAAATTACTTAATCTCTAATCTCAATTTCCCAAAATATAAAGCTTACATTAGTTCGCAGGCCCTGGGATTAACTTGGGGAAGGTTTGAACCTGCCGTTGCTTTGAGTGTTCCACATTTTGCCTGGAACATCTTAACAGCTACTTAGAGCGATTGAGAGCAAGGTCACTTCTGAGCCCCAATGGGATGGTAACTACTAACTTCTAAGGATGTCAGGGAAGGTGAAATAATAATGCTTGAAACCCAGGACCTACCACATTGTTCAACTCTGAAAAGAAGCTGAAAGGGATTTGAAAACTCGAAACAGCCAGACCAGGTAAATAATTGCAGAAGAAGAGGCCAGGCTGGAAAAGCAGTAGGCGGTAGGATCTCCTTCTTCATTGGAAGGAAGAGTCCTCGCCTTGTCTGCCGCCCTGGATGAAAGAACATGCACTCCCCGTGGCTTTGTGTAGCCTTCCCCACAAGGCTTGTTTTTCTCGGCAGCAATGATGATTGTCATTGACACACTGTGTATTGAAGGATGTCGGCTCCATCAGAGCCCCGGGGTCTCTTGTTTAAAAATTATTTTTTAACTCAAGTTTTTATTCAAGCAATTGTAGATTCATACAAAAGGAGAAGTCATACAGAGATGCTTACACACACTTTGCTCATTTCTCCCAGTGGCAGAATTTTGCACAACTACAGAATAAATAATAACCAGGATGTTGGTAGTGACGCAACCTACTGGTCTTAGAGATTTTCCCATTTTGCCGTGCTCAGTACTTGTATGTAGTCTGTACCATTTATTACCTGTGTAGGTGTGTGTGTTCACAGATTGTGACCCTAGCACTTGAAACAACACTGCTGGGTAGTAGCTGTTCATTTATGTGCACAGGTGAACAGTGGGGTGGGGACACATTGGAGTGTGCATTCCCCACCTCAGTTCCTCTTTCTTGCCTCTAGGCGGGAATTTGGGCCCATTGTTGCTAGATGATCTGATTTTTCTTTTTTTTCTTCTCCAAGAGAATAAGTATCTGGATTTTTTTTAACATATGAAGTCTAATTTTTAAGCATAAGTTATACTAAAATGCTGTTTTAGTCGACACGAATTCACCTCGTTGTTTGTGGTTTTGTTCAACCAAATTCACATGCAGACCTTAACTGTGGTTTGCCAACAGGCAATCAGATCTGTTTTAGTGGAAACCTTTCTTCTGTCCCTCCATCCGTAGGTCCATTATATGACGCACGGGGCCAACAATAGCTCGGCCCGCCGGGGGCGGAAGCTGGCCATCGAGAACACCATGGCTCTGTTAGGGACAGACGGGAAGAGGGTCCCCGAGATGTTTCCCAAGGAAATCCTGGCCCCTTCGGTGAACGTGGACCCTGGCGTGTGGAATCAGTACACCACCATGCTCAACGGCGGCCTGGCCATGAAGACCAACGAGATCTCCGTGATCCAGACCGGTGGCGTCTCTCCGCTCCCGGTGTCCCTGGGGGCCGGCTCCGTGGTGAGTAACACCGCGCTCTCCAAGATGGGTGGCTCCCAGGCCGCCGTCAGTGCAGATGCGGAGAAGCCAGGAGCTGTGGACAGCGTTCCCAAACACCAGTTCCCTCACTTCCTGGAGGAAAACAAGATCGCGGTCAGCTAAGCTAAAGAAGAACGCACGTCGATGGAGAAATGCAGACCAGTGACCTCTCTAGACCTGTCTGTACCTTTTCTGGTTTTTTGTTTTTTAAAGAACCCATCTCCTCCTGTTTTGTTTTGTTTTTTTAACTGATGTGCAAATAATGTTTACAGTGGTGACCACAACCTCAGGCAAGTCCTACAATCACGATATTGCTATGCTGCTTTGCAAAAACAGAAACAAACAAAAAGAAAAATCGAAAAAAAAATTCATACTAAAACAAATACAGACTAGTATTTTTTTTTTTAATTTTGGAAAGAAGCGGGTCTTGCAAAGTAGTTTTGTTACTTGCGACAAACTATACATAAAACCTTTGTACAACCTAGAGTAACTATTTCCAAAGACTGTCACCTGTTTCAAGTTGGAAACTGTTAAACCACCATGAAAAAGACAACGGTTTAGCCTGTTTGGGGGGTGGGGCGGGTGGAGGGCACTGTATACTTCGGTGACTGTATGCGGGTAAATGGACAAGGTCTGCTGTCTAATTAGGGACCTGTTTTGTATTCTCCCAACCCTGCACCCATCTTTTTTTTTTTTTTTCCTTTTTTGAATGTACTTTTTTTTTTTTTTAAACCAAGGTTGTAGAATTCCAAAATGTTTTCAGCCTTGGAACCTTAAGTAGGATGCCTTCAGATGGACTGCTTTGAGTCCTTAGAGAGTCAACGTGTTGCTGCTTATTTAAGTACAGTTCAGTTAGAGCCCCAAGAGTGCCAACATCCCCCCTGAGCTTTCCAGATGCCTTCTTCCTAAAATCAGGAGAGGTGAACACCTGTGCGGGGATCTCAGGTGACTTGATCAAGTTCGCCAGTGCCTACTCTGTCAAAGAGCTGGGTGTTCATTCTTGAAACAAACCCATGGAAGGGCGTGTTTTCTTATTATTTGCTTATAACTTCTTATGCTAATTTTTACCAAAATTTCTTTGATTGCAACTCATGCCAAGTAATTATGAAGTTTGTTTTTGTCCCCCTTTGGAGTATTGATTGCATGAAGGCTACCAAGTTGGAGCAGGCAAGTCCTGGATGTGAAAGCTTTAATTTATCTACCTCATTTATTTGTTACTTTTGTAGCTAGAGTCTCTGTTTCCCTATTTGATGACCGCTGAAGTGTTCCTAGGCCCTGTCTTAAAACCTAAGAGTTGATGTATTGGTGGGAGCAGCTGGACATTCAAGGTGTTTTTTGTGATTTCTTTTTTTTTTTTTTTTCCCTCAATCCCCTTTTTGCATCTGTCAGATGGAGCAGACCACGGAGCGTTAGTCTTAACGATTTAACCAGGAAGGAGAGAGGCCCACGTGTCTGGGTGGAGAAGTCTTTGCCCCTCTATGTGGAAAAGTGGGTGGACTGCTATCAAAAGTTTGTCTCTTGGTAATTGCACCTGACTTTAGGATCCAAAAAAAAAAAAATTTTTTTTTTTTTTTTTGCCAAGTTGTGCCTTTCCTTCTGGAATTGTAAGTGAACACAATACTAGAACCTGTTTACACTGTGAAGCGGATATTGTTACAGAAAACACACCAGAGGCTTTCTCACTTGTCAAGCTAATAATGCCTTGTGAATGTATGATCTACGGAGAAACCCCTGTAGTTTTACCTGCTGATGCTGTCTGTCTGTTGGAGAATAAATTTTGGATGGTTCTTTTTTTCCCCACCAGGCGTGTCTGTAAGTTTTTCTGGTAGTTTCTGCTCTAAACCTGAGACTCCTTATTTGACAGTCACTTCCAGCTGCCTTGGGACCCTCTGAGTCCCGGAATTGAAGCCACACATCTGGTTACATCCCTGCTGGACTCACTACAAGCACACAAACTTACTTGCTGGCTGGTATCTTTCCTTTTTAAGGCATTTTATTAGAGTCCTGTCCTTCAAGAGGACTTTTGCTCATGACCATGGAAAGCTTATCACGCTGTAGATTATCCCACATCTCAACCCTTCCTACCCTGGTACAAGTCACTGGGCAAAGTGATAATATTTTTAAATCATCGCATACTTAAAGGGCTGGCTGCTTGGAAGGGGATGGGCTGAGAGTCACACAGAGGGTAGCATTGAATTCCAAGGGAAGATTCTTAGGGTGATGGGGAAGGTGCTCCTTGAGAGACATGAGGACAAGACCATGTTAATGTCCTCCCGGCAAAGTACCCTCTTGCCTTTTGCTGTGTTTGTGAACCTAATGGCAAGAACGGGCATCAGCCTCGTGGCATCGTGGATGTGGGTGACACAGGCATCCTGGAAAGGGTTCTCTTGACCTCCAGGAAGGGTCTGGCAGCTGTGCTTCTGTGGCCTTTGACCTGATGTGAGCTCTGCGTGTCAACTTCCTTTGCTGGTGGATACCCTCCTCCCCAAGGTTTGTCTGTTCTTTGACCTCAACTCCTCTAAATTTAGGGTGAAGCAGCCACTCTCTTGACTCAGAGCAAAATAAGCACAGTCATTTAGGTAACTGAACTGGAAGTACCTAAACTAACGGGCCCTAGTCTCAGGTATCTAGAATTTTCATCCTTTTTCACACTTGATACTAACCTATAGTTTAATGTCTTTCTAGATTCGAATATATGAGGATTGTTGTACTTAAGTGAAAAATGTTTCCCCTTCCTGCGTATTTTAGATATCTTTCCAAGGTGAAGCCCATTTCTGGCTCTTCCTTCTTAAAATATCTGCAATTAATACAAAAATGTTTAATCAGCTATTGCTAGACAGTATTCATGTTTCCTTCCGATGCTTTTATTGAATGATTTTGATCATCTTTGGTACAGTTTTTTGTTTTTTCTTTTTTGCATTTGAATTAACTCCAGGGTGAATTCTTGAGAAATTGCTGGGACAGAGATTATGAATGTTTCCATGTGTTTGTGGTGGTTTCTGTGTGTGTGTGTAGGTGTGTGTAGGGCTGTCTTAGCCCTAATCTTTAAAGCCGATTCTCGAAAAGTAGGTTGTGATGTAAACATCACCCTAGTGTAGTGAGTCCGGAGTTAGGACACAGAAGGTACGTAGTACAGCTGCCCTAGAACTTACCTGCCTGCCTTCTTGGGTCCTCCTCTGTGGGTTCTGTTTATTCAAAACTGATTTCCATACTTGGTAGACGATATAAGGGAATCTCAGTAGTCTCGACTTTAAGAATAAACTTCCAGTTATACGTTAATTATATCTCCATAAAATGGCAAAAAGAGTAAAGGTCCATCTTCCCTGCTGGCCCTCTGCCTTCAGTTGGCACCCCCAGAACCGGTCTAAAGACAGGTGTCCTGGGAAAGGATTTGTTGCATTGCATAGGGGCATTTGCAGAGGACCTGGAGAAAGCCTGGGATGGGCCCACCTCCAACTGGAAAAGTTGCACCTTTTTGGCAACAGAACTTGGCCAGGAGCCATTGACCTGACCTGATCAGGGTCTGGGGGAGGTGATTTTTTTCAGCTTTCCATCTGACCCTGCAAGGTTGAGTCAGGTGTCAGTTTAGCTAAACCACAACATCAAGGAAGGTGTTGAAATATCTGCACATTTACAGGAAGCCCTTCAGTAGAGTTTCACAGACAACTCCCCCAGCAGCGCGCCAGTTGTTGACAACTCAGCAGATCGCTTGGGCCCAAACAGGAAAGTTATAGGTCAGGATACACAGAAAGTCCAGAAGCAGAATCTTAGTCAGGAGTTAGATGAAACAGGTACATTTCCCATCTAGGGAAAAGATGGGTTCATGATGAGAACATTGGCTCTTCATTTGGGCGAGAAGGCCCAACTCAACTCTTGACTAGGTTCCTGCCCTTGGGCAAGATAACTTAATGGAACTTTGGATACCTAGTCTGCAAAATGGGGATAATATTGGATTCATAGGATGATGGTGAGATGCATTTTAATACTCAACTGATCTGAGACATAGTAAGCATTTAGCATGTTGGCCATCACTTTTTCTCCTGTTTGGCTTAGAAAATCAACACTCTTCTGCTTAGTTGGGTGGAATTTGTCCCAACTCTGGACCAGATGGATTCTCTTGGTTCAATCAACTGAGACTGAGGAAGTCAGGCGGGTCAGAGGGGTGCACAACTCCTTTACCTTCAAGATGGTGTGGTTCTTTGCAGCTCATAAGGCAGTGGACATGCTTCAAATAATTTCCTCATGAATAAAGTGCAAAAAGAAAGTAGGCTGGTGGGGTAATTTTTAAGGTGTGCCTTTTCCAAATAGGGTCACTCAGATAAGCAACTGTATTTCAGCAGGAGTTTTATTTCATTGGTTCCTACGGGTACAGTTTAACCCCACCCCCACCCCTGCCTTTGACAAATTACCCTAGGACATTTGGATGCCTGTGGTTGGAAATGACAAAATGGCAGAAACTTGCCGGTTCTAGGCTCTTTCCTTGGTTGTTGGAAGCCCATTTTGAATCCATCAAAGAGCTGTATTTGGCTAAACTCATAATTCTGAACTTGTCTTTAAGATCTAAACACCACAGCAGGGAATTCATACCTTTGCTTTCTTTCCTGCACCATTTACTTTATGGATTCTGTAACTCTAATTATTCATTTAAAAGGGGCACTCTTTCCAGTGGAGAAAGCATATGGTTCTTGTGGGGTAATTATCCTCAGTCCCAGCAATTCCCCCATTTCTGTTTTCTTGTTTCCAAACAAAATCATTAACCACTTAAGCAAGGAATGCTCATTTGTGTTCAAAGAAAATGAGTTGGCTCCCAAAGCTCTTGAAGTCTAATATGCCCTGAGAAGCAATTGCTTTTGGTTGAGGGGTTTATGCTTTTGGTACCCAAGAAAATTCAGGCTTTTGCCTAAAAAACAAAGCCCCCCAAACCCCAGGTCCTTATCGCTTTGCCAAAGCCAATTCCAACTATTTCTAAATAACAAAAGAAAAATGGAGCATTAGCTAAACTAGGGCAAAATGAGGACAAGGGAGTAACTTTACCTCTTAAAAGTGGACGTTGCAGTTGAGGTTTTAAGACCTTGAGATTGGAGCATCAAGCTTTGCATTTTAAAGTTTGAAGAATACTGGAAAGTGACCTTTCTGGGAGAAGAATGAACATCCCAAGTAACTTGCATTTCTTCCCCTCTTTTCCCCTCCCCTGTCATTTCCACCCTCCAGCCCTTTGTAAACAATCTATTGTTTTAGGCAAAGAAGACGTAAGTTAAAAGAAATAGCAGTGTCCCAAAGACAAGGCATGGAACAAAGGACACTGAAGTTTATTTTATCCTGAAGGGATAATTGTGAGTCCTTAAATTAAAAGCAGGGAAACGTGTGACCTTCTACAGCATCTGTCGATACACCTGGTGTTGAAATTTAGGTTTTCCCTTTCTCCTATTTACTTCTCACGAATCAGTTTTTTGTTCTGTTTGTTTTGCATTTTAATGCTTGCTGACTACTCTGGAGGCTTTCAGGCCATCCTGATGGGAGAAACTCTTTTCACTGACCTCCCTAAATGTCCTGAGTTCATTATCATGGTGGAGGCTGATTCTACATCTTCATGTTCTCATGGGGAGAAGCCCACAGTGGAGGAAGAAGAAACTGTCATGGAATTTAGTAGGACTGCTAATCTGGGATTCCACAGACCAGGACATTGTTTTTAGAAATAGGGGAGAAATAGGATGGAATTGCTTAGGGCTGCTAACTTTTTATCAAGTAAGAAGTGATGAACAAAAGCACATTTCTTTCACATTGCCCTGTTGTATTATTCACATGGCATTTTGTACTCTCTGAAATGTTTACTTGTTTATTTTATGTCTGTCCTGTTAAAACATCACATTTTAAAAAGGGAAAATCAGGGCTCCTACAAATGTCAAAGATTTTATCCACAGGTTTACAGCCGATTGAAAGGAGAACTGAAAGAACTCCCATATTTCAGGCAATCAGGAAAGTTGGAGTTAATTTACATAAAGATGCAAAAAATGGTCAATATCCACAGGGCTGTAATCAATTGCACTCCTTTGGACAAAATTCATCTGCATTTCAATGGAGAAGAATCATTTGTAGTTCTACCAGTTTTCTGCTAGCTGGAGAGTTGTAAAATAGCTCAAAGACAGTGAAAGACACAGGTAACCTGGAAGAGTGTGCTAGACAGGTCATCCAGTCACCTTGTGCATTTCAGCCTTTTATCACCTCTAAGAACCAGCAGAGCCCTCAACCCTGGGCAACAGGGATTGTGTGTCTTGTTTTGTTTCTCCAAATTGTACACTTCTTTTTTTTAATTTAAAAATTATTTTATTTTTATTAAAACAAATTTTTGGTAGGGGGATATAATTAGGTTTACTTATTTTTAACGGGGGGTGTGGGGGGGGAGCCTGGGGATGGAACCCAGGACCATGTGCATGCTAATCAGGCACTCTACCACTGAGCTACCCTCCAAGATCGCGTGTCTTATTAACTGTACATCCCAGTACCTGGGATATTGTAGGTCCTCAGTGAAGGTTACTTGAATGAAAGATTGAATGTTCAGTGGTCTTTTCCTTAACGTCTTTTCCCTAGTGTCTTTTTGGAGGTAAGAACAGTAGTACACAAAGTCATGTTATTAAATCCTAGCTATAGTTGCTTGTGGAACGCGCTTATGGAGTTTTTTCCCTGAAAAGGGGGTGGGGAGTGGGAAGATGAGATTAGTGTTAGAGACTCAGTCTAACCAGAGGTTTAAAAATTATTTAATATCACATTCCAGCTCCATGGGTCTCAACTAGGGACCATCTTGTTCTCCAGGGACACTTTGCAATGTCTGAAGACATCTCTGGTGGTCTTAAGCTGAGCTGCTACTGGTATGTGGTGGTTGGAACCCAGGGTTGCTGCTAAACATCGTGCAGTGCACAGGACAGCCCCCCCAGCAAAGAAATATTCAGCCCAAGTGCCAGCAGTGCGGAGGTTGAGAAACTCTGCTCTAGGGAATACCTGGGGCATTTGTTCAGAGACAATTCATTCAGAGAGAAGATTCTAGGAACCACAAGAACTTCATTTCTTCTCTCCCCAGCCTGAGTTTACCGAAAACATTTTTATTGATTCTTGCTCCCATTTTCCCCACCTCCACTTCTCCCCTAGTAGTGCCCTTGACTTCTTGTTACTTACCACCAACACTTCTATAAGCAGCCAGCGTGGAATCCATGGAAATGGGGCTCATGGTAAGCCGGGCTGAGAGTCTCAGGAGAGAGTATGACTTGGGTCCACCAACTATTGGTGAGGTTGGTGACCTCTGTGGGCCTCAGAGGTCTGATTTCTGGAAAGAAGATGCTGGACTAGGTTGGCTTACTTGTTAAAGACCTTTCTGCTCCAGGCTTCTAGAGGTCAGCAGCCTACTGTACCCAAGGCCTGCTGGATGGAGAGGGCTATCAGGGGCCACTGAAAGGGGCTGCTCTTCAGAAAGCAGGACCCTGAGGTGACCAGTCCTAGGACCATGGGAAGAAGGCTGGGCTGGACCAGTAAGAGACTATGCTGTGCCCCTCATCCCATTCTCACCCCATCACTGCCCCAGCTCTGCTCCTGTCCTGGAACCCTGGCACCTTTCCTACAGGCCCCACGGGCTCTCTGCTATCTCACGCAAACATCTGGATCTCTCTCAAGAAAAGATAAAAGACTTCAATTGCCTCCCTTCCCGAGGGACTGCCTTGCTGGAAGGGACTCTTAAAGTGTCTTCTGCAATGATTATAAAAATGCACTGGAAGAAATTTGGAAAAGGCAAAGGCAATAAAAATCGCCTCTCTTCTCATATGACAATGTTATTATATTTCATCAAAACAACAGCTCACTGTTGATGGAACATCAGTTGTGTGGGGGACTGTGGATTAAAGGGTCACAATCTCTTTGGTCTTTTCTGTCACCTTGTGTGGTAATGGAGCTTGGAGAAGAAGGTCTGCAGTGGGTGGAGTTTGAGAGGGGCCCTCTGGGGAGCAGGTGGGAGAGGGTGGGGCCGCCTCTGATGCCATAATTGGTGGGTCAGGATGTTACATTTCCTCTACTCAATAAGCCTTTACTATTGACTGTGTGTTATGCTATGTGTGGGGCACTGTCTCGGTACAGAGAGAAAGCAGAAAGCAAAGCAGACCAGCCAAAGAATGCTGTTTTCCCTTCAAAGGTGCAATGCAACAACTTCCACTGACATGCTTTTCTTGAGGAACGTCATTGGGACATGAGATAAGTCACACTTCTTGGTTTGGGGTCTGCCTTCCTTTACCCAGGGGCCCAGACACAGCAATCGAATTCAAGGGCACCCACATCCCACATGAAATGTATTGGGTGTACCTACTTAAAAACGTCCTTTGGTTGCAATAGGTTAGTTTACACGGTATAACCCTTGCAGGCTCTTCCATCATTGTTTCAAATTCCCTCCCTCCTTCCTTCACCACTATTCATTTTCTGTTCTCAAAATTTTATCAGGCCCTTTGGAAGGTAGTGGATCCTGGACACTGTGTGAGGGAGTGTGTAAGTGCAGATGAGGGTCGGGGTGAAGGAGTCCCGTGTATGTGATTGTGAATCAGTGCGGATGAATGTGTCTGTGTGACTGAGAGGGCACGTGTGTCAGCCCCAAGGGAGGTGAGTGAGAGAGAATGAGGGTGTGCAGGTGCGTGAGTGCACGTGTGTGGTTGTTACTCTCCGGGATCCAGGTGAGAAAGTGAGGATGATGGGTGAGGGGCCGGGAAAGCGGAGTGAGGTAGGGTGTGTGTCCCTGTGTGATTGTGTTTCCTGGTGATTGTGTTTCCTGGGGGCACGTGTGTGTGAGGCCTGAGATCCAGGATGGAGAAGGTAGCTAATGGTGAGTGCGGCAGGGTGTGTGGGTAGAGTTGTGAGTGTGTGGTTGTGAATGTCGGATGCTGGTGGGGAGTGAGCAGGTGAGAGAGAGAGAGAGTGTGTGTGTGTGTGTGTGTGTGTGTGTGTGTGTGTGTGTGTAGGGCTCGCGTGTGAATGTGAGAATGGACGCAAAGTGCTAGGTGAGCGTGGCTGCGTGTGCCGATGCGCGTGTGCACCGATGCGCGTGTGCTTGTGAAAGTCGGAAGTCGGCGGGGGGCGGGGGCCGGGCGCGCGCGCGCACGGCGGGGCGTGGGCGGGGGGCGCGTGGCCGGGTGGGCGCGCGTGGGGGGCGCGCGGCGCGGGCCGGGGGCGGGGACACTGCGGCGGCGGCGGCGGCGGCGGCGCGGACACAGCCGGCCGCCCCCCGTGGCAGGCGCGGGGCGAGCGGGCGCGGCGCGGAGCTCGGGCCCATGGTGCGCCCGTGTCCGTCGGTCGGGCCGCGCGGGCGGCTCCGCGCGTGGCCCGGCGCTCGCGAGCTCGCCCCCTCGCTGCGGGCCCGGCCCGCCCGCTGCCGCCGCCTCCTCCCCCGGGGCGGCGCGGCGCCGGCGGGCGGCGGCGCGGAGGCCGGACCGGGCGGCGGCCCAGGCGGCGCGGGGGGCGCGGCGGCCAAGGCGGGCGGCGCAGGAGACATGACGGACAACATCCCGCTGCAGCCGGTGCGCCAGAAGAAGCGGATGGACAGCAGGCCCCGCGCCGGGTAAGCGGGGCCCGGGGCCGGCCAGCCGCCCTCCTTTGTCCGCGCGCGGCTGGAGCCTGGCTCTCGGGCCGCCGGGCCGGGCCTGACAGGTTGGCCGGCGCCATGAGCCGGCGGCCGGGCCCGGGAGGCGGGCGGGGAGGGGGTTCGGCTCAGCTCCAGCCCCGGCCCGGGGTCCCCGGCTCGATTGGGTCCCTTTTGGGCCCAAGCGTCCGGCTGCCTCGCGCCCCTTCCCACTTTCCTTTAGAAACCCGGAGAAGCCGGCGGGCCCGCCCAGCGCTGTTTACACGCGCGTGGAATTGGGATCAGCCTTGCCTTTTAACCATTTTATTGTTTCCTGATTAGTCCTCGTTGTTGTAATGCCGATTTGTTCAATATCAAACCGTGCTCTGCGCGTGGAACAGCCCTCGGGAGCCCGGATATGTTCAGTTTATGGGGGGGGGGGGTTGGCACGGCCTCCTCTGCAGACGCGCCGCGGGGTCCCCGTCAGCACCTCTGGCTCCCAGCCCCCGGAATGCCGCCTTCCCCTCCCGGCCCTGGCTGGACCCGTACCGGCAGCCGCAGGAGGGCGAGAGGGGCTCCTTCTGGTCGATTGGAGACCCTCCGCGCACAGTTCCCCACTATTTGATGGAAAGAGCCCCCTGGCAGGAGTAGGGGTCGCCACCTGCTGTGCCTTCCCACATTGGCAGACCCTTGGGCAGCCTAGTGAGGGTGTTTCCCGCACTTGGAGGGAGAGGATGGGCTGATATTTTGCGCCCTGCCCTCTTTCTATTCGGAGGATGGCAATGACCTGTTGAGGTTTTAAGGGGCTGTGGCATCGTCTGCGACACTTGGGAATAAGGATTGAGGGGATCTGGCTAAAATGCAGATTCTCTGACCCCGCACAGACCCGCCAATCAGTTCTTGGGGGTAGGACCTGGAAACGGGCATTTTCCGAGGCTGCCCAGGTGAGGCTGATGTCCAGTGAAGGCCGAGGACGGCAGCTGGGCGGGGCTGGGCCTCTGGGACCCGCCCTTCCTTTGGCGTCCTGCTCCCTTTGGGCACTTCCCTGTGGCCGCAGCTTTTTGCGGCGTCAGTTGCTTGATGCGGGGGATGGGGAGCGTGAACCCCGAGGGTGGCTTCACTAGGTGTCCATCGAATTGTAAAAAGGAAAAAGTGAGTGATGTCAGCTGCCATTTTGTGGGGTCTTTGTCCCCGTCTCTCTTAAATCTTCCGGTGAGGAGGCCCCATTTCTATAATACAGAGGAGGAAACGAGCTCAGGGAGGTCAAGGACTGCTGGGAAGATGCTGCAAAATGCAGACTGAGTCAGGATCCCAGAAACCGACAGCCCTCCACCCCTTCCTTCACTGGTCGCCTGTGTTTCAGTCCTGACTACTCGTGGCTGAAGAATGACAATTAACCTGAGCCCTATGCCTGGAATAGTGCCTGCGTGTAATACAGCCCTCAGTAAATGTCTCAGTGAATTCATATGGTCAGTGGGCTCTAAAATTCTCTAGTCATTAATTCATGCCACAAACAATTATAAAATGCCTCTTATGTGTGGAGGCTGTGCAGGGGGCCTGGGGGGCAAAGATGAGGTAAACAAGCCCAGACTAAGAAGGGCGGGCGTCTAGACCCTGGCTGTGCATTGGAATCACCTGGGGAGCTTAAGTGCTCAGTGGTCATGGACAACACCCTTAGCATGCACAAGGTCCTGGGTTCAATCCCTAGTACTTCCATTAACAACAACAAAAAAAAGAATCTGAGGTGGGACCTGAGTATCTATTTTATTTTTTTCAAAGCTTCCTTAATGTACTGACATAGTTGAGAACCTCTGATTCAGTGCTTGAGATGAAAATGCAAGTAATTATTTAAAAGTGATGATTATCATGGTAGGAATATGCACCATTAATATGGGGGCCCAGAGGGAGTGGTGCAGACAGTTGGGAAAAAAGATTTGTTTGGTATTGAAGTGTAGGATCACTCATCCTTTGGAATTTGCCACTTTAGTACTAATTTATTTCCTGCACAGTGGCATGAATTCAGAGTCAAGCCATGTGTCTGGAATCTCAGGCATTTGCGTATGTGTTCCTGTATTTAATCTGCATTTTTAGGAGTAGCCTTGTCAAGGTGGGGATCTTGGTGTTTGGAAACACTTTTGGAAGCAGAAGAGGTGGAAAGACTTCCTGAAGTTTAAGTGGGATGTGAGTTCAGAGAAGCAGCAGTTGTATATGGGATGGGACAGGCTCTCTGCTGGGCATTGGAGATAAATGGCTGTGTTTTAATCCTCGTAACTATGAATTTTTGGTGTTAGTTTCCTCATTTTATAGACAAAGAAACTAAGATTCAGTGATACTGAATAATCTGTTGGAGGTTCTAGGGCTAGTTGGTATGAGGGGGTGGATTTGAACCTGATCAACTCATTTAACCTAATGGCTCTAAGCTTAGGATCATTGAAGGAATTTGTGGTTAAAAAAAAGCGGGAACATAGGTGCCACGTGTCCCAGGAGACAGCGTGTAGTTAGTCCTGGGGTCACTCAGCATGTGTTGCCACGACCATGGAATTTATTTGCTTGAGGAATCCCGTAGCCCCAAAGCTCTTTTCTTGAGAAAGTTACCACATCCTGATGTTGAGAAGACTATTACAATGGTTTCATTAGGAAACAGGGCATTTGCCTCACTTTGCTGGAAACCATTTTTCTGACATGTGCTTTGCTTCTGGCTCAGTGGGGTTCTCCTCTTGATGAATGAAACACCAGAGATGGATTTTTAGGAGTGCGGGCATGGGATTGGGGAGCTAGATTTGAGCCTAGTTTTGCCACATACTATCCATGTGACTTGGGAAAATTACTGCTTTACCTCTCTGGGTCTCAATTTTTTCATCTGTAAAGTGGGAGTAGCAATAATTATGTATACCTCCTAGGATTGTTTTGAGACTTAATCTATGTTAAATTTGGAACTCTTAAGTGCTCAATACATCCTAGGTGTTTCCTGGGGCAAAAAATGATAATTAGGTCTTTATGTAAGGTTTCCTGTGGGGGATCTCCAGAGTACTTCTTTGAGAGGAGGGACCTTTGATGGTAGGAAGTTGAGAAATACTAAGAGGCTTCATTGCTCTTTCCTGATCAAATCCAGGACATGATTAAATACGTAAACTGTTCCAGTCCAGGTTTGTGGAGGCCCTGGTGTGATAGGTATCGTGGAAAGGTGAGGAGCCTGGGCTCTAGCAGAACTGAGACTTTGTTTTCTCTTAGTAATAATTCAGGGTTTTGTGGTCCAATTGGACAAGGATGCTTTGATTTTTGATGTATTGGGACTTGGGGGACTAGGAAATTTTAGCAAAAGAGCTATTTAGGTACATAGTCTACTTCAACTTATTTTTAAAAAACACCTTTACTGATATATGATTTACATCAGATAAAGTGCACCCATTGTTACGGCACAGCTCATTGACTTTTTTTTTTTTTTTTAACAAATTTATAGAGTTTGTACAGCTATCACCACAATCCAGTTTTTGAACATTTCCATCACCCCCCTAAAAGTTCCCTGGTGCTTGTTTGCAGCTAATCCCAGGCTATCACGGATTTGCTTTTGTAGGTTTGCCCTTTCTGGAAATTTCATGTAGATAGAATTATACAATGTGTTGTCTTTGTGTCTGCCTTTTTTCACTTAGCATAGTTTTTATTTTTTAATTTAATTTTTTGGTACAATTTTAAAAGATTACTTACCATTTACAATTATTACAGAATATTGGTCATATTCTTCGTATTGTATAATACATCCTTGAGCCTATTTTACCCCCAGTAGTTTGTGCCTCCCCTCCCCCACTCCTGTATTGCCCCTCCTCCCCCGCCCCACTGGTAACCACTGGTTTGTTCTGTGAGTCTGCTTCTTTTTTGTTAGCATAATGGTTTTGAAGTTCCTTTCAACTGCTTAATAGAATTTCATTGTATGGATATGTTTTGTTTATTCATCAGGGTGGATGTTTGGAATATTTCCAGTTTGGGGCTATCATAAATAACATTTCTAAGAACATTCAAGTCTTTGTATAGGCATATGCTTCTATTTCTCTTGTCTACTGAGAGTTTTTGAGATGAAGTTTGTCAGTCTTTCCTGTGTCTTCCATGACAGTACTGTGAGTTCTCCTGCCCCATCTTCTGTCTGACTGTTAAATGCTGCTGTTGTTCAAGATTTGGTCCTGGACCTCCTGGACCTTGGAAGTACGAGTTGAGCCTATCCATACCCATAGCTTCAGTGACCACCTTACTTGGGGAACCAAGTCCTCTGTCCTCCTCCAACTCCTCCTCTCAGTCTGGCCAGAGCCAAACTCAAGGTCTGGCTCCCACTGATACAGGAAAAATGGGGCATGAGAGGATGCCCGTGTCCCAGGCCTTGGACGAGTCCCTGGAATGCGCCCTACCAGGTGAGGGTCTTTGGCTTCATGCAGGAAAGTATTCAAGAGTGAGCCATAGTTGAGTGAAGGTAGATTTATTCAGAGAGATACATACCCCGTAGACAGAGTGAGGGCCATCTCAGAAGGCCAGAGAGGCCATGAGGCGTGGAGGTGGGTGTTTAGTTTAAAGTAAAAGTAGACACACACTCCATGGACAGAGTGTGGGCCATCTCACTCGGAAGGGAGAGCGGCGGCCTCAGAGCATGCGGTCAATTAGGAAAAATGAGATTGGCTCCAAGGTATAGGGGCCCTTCATTTCTATGGGCTCGGTAACTTCGAATGCTAACAAGTGGGAGGATTATTCCAGCTGCTTTGGGGAGGGGGCTGGGATTCCCAGGAACTGGGCCATCACCCACTCTTTGACCTTTTGTGGTCAGCCTTGAAACTGTCACGGCGCCTGTGGGAGTGCCAGTTAGCTATTGTATATGAGCGTATATTGAAGCTCAAGGTCTACTGGGAGTTGAATCACCCACTGTCTTGGTGCTAAATGCTGCATCATTCTTTTAGTGGCTGTGCCCTGCCCCCTACCCTCCTGTCTCACCGCCACCAGCCTGGTCTTCCTCCCTCTAGTGTTCCCGGGCACGGAGAGCGGCTGGGCTACCACTTCAGTGGCAGAATCTTGAAACCCAGGCACCATCCTGGATGCTGCCTCTGCCCTCATCTTCCTTTGCTTATCCTTTATCAGGACCTGCCACTTTTGCACCCTGAGTCACTCTGGAATCTGTCCACATCTCCCTTAGCATTGCTACCACCCGCCCCCCGCATCATCTTCATCACTATTATCATCATCGCCACTTGTCTCCCTGCGTCCATGCTGCTGATTGTCCGGTGAGGTCCCCACCTTGCAGCCAGAGAAAATGTGGCCATGTGTTCTGATCATGGAAATACGCTTCTCAAATTCCTCTAGTGCGCCATCTCACTAGATGCTCTGGCCCTGCACTGCCCAACAAGGTAGTCATGTGGCTATTTAAATCCAGGTTGAAAATAATTAAAGTTAAATAAAATAAAAAATTTCAGTTATTCAGTGGCAGTAGCCACATTTCAGTGTCCAGTACCCGTATGTGGCCAGTACCTGCTGTGTTGGTTGGCACAGATACAGGTGTTCGCACCATCACAGAAAGTTCTGTTGGACAGTGCTGCTGGGCCCTTGCCTCCTTCCAGTCTTATCCCCACGCGCTTTGACCCCTTCCTCATCCAGCCACGTGGCCTGTGTTCATTATCTCCTCCCTGGCTCCCTCTGGATGCAGGGCCTTTGCACATGTTGTTATCTGCCTGGAATGTCCTTCTCTCCCCCTTCATCTAGTCAAAGCTCTTCCAGTAGCTACACTGGGATCTCACGTCCTCAGGGAGGGAGGCTTCCCAGACATTCCCACTAGAGATCAGATCCCACTCTAGGAGCCTCTCAGAACACCTGCTCCTCTTCTTTCTTGCACAGTTGCAATTTGACATGTGCTTGTGTGATCATTTGGCTTGGGAACACCATGGGGCCCGGCTGGTGACAAGTTAATCACCGTCATAGAGAACCTGGCACAGAGTCGGTGCCCAACCAAACCTTTCTGAGAGAAAGGATACTTGAAGCAGATCTCCAGTTTATAAAAGAAGCAGAGCAAAGCCTCTGCTCCCGGGAATGGGGAGAGAGAAGAACCTTTTCTAGATGGTCCAGGCAGAAGTCTAGACGTTCTTAACTGTAAGTCGGTAAGATGTCTATTGGACGTTCTAAAACTGCTGCTTACTGCTCATCTGCTCATGTGTCTTCCTGACTCAGAGGTCTTCCCTGGTTGATGGGATCAAGTCTGCATGTCTTAACCACACGATGGTCTGAGAGTGGAGGTGGGGATGCCTACAGAATTTGCAGTGTGAGAACCAAAAGAAGGGAATCACAGGCAAGGAGAAGACACCCCTGGTCCCCTCGGTCTGCCTTTATCTCTTTCCCTCCACCGGCATCAGCTTAGGTGGTGGCTGGGTTTGTGAGATGACTTAATTGTCATCTTTAAGTACAGGACCCATGTTCTAATGAAGATTTTTTTTTGGTGTATGATTGATATGCAAATCTTATAAGCGACACTAATACAGATGCAAAAAGTCAAACATTTAATGGAAAAGACTCAGCATGAAATCTGGGTTGCTCCAGAGATTACAGCATGTATGGTCCTCAGAGATGCCCATATTCTGATCCCCCGGACCTGAGAATGTGTTTCCTTACATGGCAGAAGGAATTTTGCAGATATGACTTAAGTTCGTGATTTTGAGATGGGGAGACTGTCGTGGATTATCGAGGTGGGCCCAGTGTCATCTCAGGCATCCTTGAAAGAAAGGATGTAGGAGAGTGAGCCTCAGAGTCAGAGAGCCTGGAAGATGCTATACTGCTGGCCTGAAGATGGAGAAAGGACCCCCAGGAAAGGAATACAGGTGGTGTCGAGAAACTGGAGAAGTCAGGGAAGGGGTTCTCCCCTGGAGCCTCCAGGAGAAACACAGCCCTGCCGACACTTTGAGTTTAGCCCCATGAGACCCATTTTGGACTCCCGACCTCCAGCTCTGTAAGATAGTCCGTTTGCGGTGATTTGTCACAGCAGCAAGGGGAACCTAACGCAGATGGTGTATCCTGCAGACCTGGAGGACAGTCTTGCCGCAGGCTTCAAACCCCAGGGAGCCCCTGCCTGGCGGGTGCAGCAGAGGCATCTCAGGGCTCATGCTTACGTTTTTGCTTGGGGGACAGAATTTACATCTACAGGTTGCTTGGCTCCTTCCCTGACCACGGAGGAGAACTAGTGTTTGCTTAGAATCTGTAGTGTTTCCACACTCAGGCTGCACGGTGGCCCTTTGATGTTGGTATGTTTTTGTCCTTGTTTTATTGGTAAGGAAACTGAGGCTCAGAAAGGTTGAGCAATTAATCTGGGTCCAGAAGGAGTGGCAGAAACTAACAGAACGCCAGAGTCTGCACTGGGGGCACTGGGGAGTGTTTCTCCGAGCAGCCGGGGCTGGCGGCTGGAAGGTGTTTGATCAGCTCTGTCCCTTCAGTGCAGTTTTTCTCTGTTGGTTTGTTTCTCCCTCCAGTAACAATGAATTATTATTATTTTTTTGCCAGGTGACCGCAGGATAGAGAATTTGGGAGTGGTGGTTGTTGACTGTATATTGCATTTTGAAGCTGCTGTAAGAATAAAGATAAGGATATTATAGGCCATAATCTGAAATTCTCAGGACAGGATGCTGGGTTTGTTGCTTTGTGGTTAAGAGTTTGGATTTCAGGGTTACAGGCTTAGGTTAAGGTATCAGTTTTGCCATTTTACAACTTTTATAACTCCAGACCCCTGTCTTTCCCTCTCTGTGCCTCAGTTTCCTCTTCCGTAAAATGGGGACATAGTTAGAGTGCCCGCGTGGCCAGGCATAATACATGCAAAGTAGATGTGAGCCCTGGGAGAATGTCAGGAATTGTTGTTATCACAGCCTGGAGGGGAGGACCAAGCCTCAGATGGACTCTGGCACCGGGTAACGTTATCTCCTCTTCTTTCTAGAACTTTGTAGAGAGTCCGGTTGAGTAAGAACTCTGGCCAGAAAATGGCCCCAGAGGACTTGACTGCCAGCAGCCATCTCAGACCTCAAGTGATGGAGTCCGTGGTGACCCGGATGCCGCAGGCCTGGTACTCCTGCCGGACCAGGACCAGGGTGAATCAGTGGTGCGGATTCACTGTTCACGTGAACCGAAAAGAACACTGCCCTTCGCGTGAAGGGGGCCTTTAGAGGGGTGCATTTATTCAGTTGGAAGCTCTGAACTTTTTACTGAAGCTGCCACTTGTAATTTGTGGTGTTAAAATGTCTTTCCCTTTTGACCCGATGGGGGTAGTATGAGGTGTAGGTACAGTTGATGCTCATTATTTGCTGGAGTTCTGTCCGTAGAGTCCCCGCCCACACCGAGTTCGTGCACAGTGAGTCACTACTGCGGACACAAAGGGTTAGGTTCCTGTGAGCCTCTGGTCACAGTATTTTTTGTCAGCTGATCAAT
Organism: Camelus ferus; assembly: GCF_009834535.1. Classification (NCBI taxonomy): domain Eukaryota; kingdom Metazoa; phylum Chordata; class Mammalia; order Artiodactyla; family Camelidae; genus Camelus; species Camelus ferus. The sequence continues at coordinate 6,785,820 of NC_045714.1, read as the reverse complement.
ATAGAACCGTGTGTGAGGTATGTGTCTGTCGAAAGACACTGTATTTAAGTATATTGTTGATTTGTTAGCGTTGCGCTACCAACCAGCAGCAGCAGCTCCTGCCGTGAAGGACGCGTGTGTAACACGTGTACTTTTCTCCGTGAGACGCCCCACGAGCAACTTGCTTTTGGGAACTCTGGACTGTGCCGGGGCCGTTTTAAACAGAGAAGTAGATAACAAGAAGCACAAAGTGCAGGAAACATGGCACCACGGAGACCACGAAGAAGACACCTGTGTGCGCAGGAGCATGGAGGCGGGAGGGCAGAGCCTCCCTGCTCAGCTGGCGCCGGGCGTGTGCGGAGGGCTCTCCGCGCGTGTCCGGGAGTGGGCATCAGGGTGCTGAGTACTGCTTCTGAGGTTACAGATATGAGGCAGCAGGTAAATTAGCAAATACAAACCCCACAGGTAAGGAGGGCCCACTGTGGGCAGGTGTGCATGTGTTTTCGGTGTCTGTTGGCACAGAGGAGGTGGTAGTAGGTGTACCAGCTTGGGGGGCTGTGGGGGGAGCAGAAGGGGGGATTGTGCTGGGGGTGAAGTCCGCAGACCCCAGCCCTCCTCTCTCCGTGGTGGGAAGTTGCATTAACAGCTCTTGGCTGCCCGGGATGAGAGTGGTCGGAGCATCGCTGACAGCGGCCCGTGGGAAGGGCTCTTTGCACCCCTGGCCAGCCCAGCTGCACTTGTGCCGCCCCCAGCCCGTTACAGAACCCCTGCCGTGGGCTGTCCCCGGTGTTGACTAAGACTAGACCAGGTGCTCCCTGCCCACGCCGGTCACAGGCAGTGACACCGGAATGACAGACCCAGGGAGAGACGCCAAAGGGTAGAGCATGGGTGCTGGAGCTGTGCCTGCCGGGGCCTCCCTGCGGAAGGGCACTGAGCCACCTGCACACCAGCCCCTTAGGAAGCAGGGCGGTCATTTGACCTTGAGCTCAGCCATCTGTGCAGCAAGTGGGAAGGAAGGGCGCTGAATGATCCATCTTTGGACTTTGGGCTGTTGCTTCTCAGAACAGAAAGTTCTTTTACTATCTCTACCCAGATGCAAATAAAGAAAGTCATTAATTAGGGTCAGCCATACTTCATGGCTACCTTTGGGAAGGGACAGGAAGTGCCTCTGGCTTTACTCCTGAAAGGGAGTAGACTTGGGTTTAATTTGGAAAGAAAAGGACTAGTTGTAATATATTTTTCGGTGACTTTTACCTAAAGAGAGTGGTGCTGATTTTTTAAAAAGCTAGTGTCTGTTTTTTGTACGTGACTTTGATTCATCGATTTAGGTATTCAGAGCTTGGCCTGTGGGGAACATTGCCAAAGATCACTTTAGGTGGCTCACGACCGGACGTTGAAAGGTTAGCAATTATTTTGATAGTTCCCTCTGTTTGTGCCGAGTGATACTTGTTTTCTCCTTGTAGTCGTGACAGGAAGTTTCCTTGTAGAATATGATTTAGTAAAAACAGAGTCGACTTAAAGAAAAGCATGCAGTCAGCGACGTTCAGGAGGCAGTAGGTGTGTCCATGTAATGCCTGCCCTTTAGAGAGGGGTGGCATGGGCTAAAATGATGCTGTCGGTCCAGAAATATCCTATTGTTCTTACAAGGGGGAAAGAAATGGGATAACCTGGCTGTGTTAATAGATTAAAAAAATTTTTTTTAATTTTGCCAGGTTGTCCATGAAAAACACGTGGGATCTTATTATTGCTTTTTGTCATTGTCTAAAGTTTTCGAGGGTTGTGGGAGAGGACAGTTGGAAGGGACCCTGAGGAAAGAAAGCTTTCTCACGTGAGTTGGGAAGCCGGGTAGGCAGGAGGCTCATGTCTCCTCCCAGTGAGATCTCTGGGGCCTTTGCTGAACCCCAGGGAAGAGCCCGTGGGCAGCCCTCCCCACTGGCAGCCCCCTGCCCTCCCCGCCTGGCTGGCCTGGCTGGCCGTCTGCCGTGCTGCAGGGTGCAGTGGGGATTGGCCAGTTTAGACCTCAGGATTCACAGCCTTGGCACTTCTGCAGTTTTGAGTTTGATAATTCTCTGTTGTGGGCGCTGTCTTGTTGCAGCATCCTTGGCCTCCTCCCACTAAGATGCCAGAAGCACCCTGCCCTCACTTGGGACAACCAGATTGTCTCCAGACATTGCCGTGGCCCTTGGGGGAGAAGGAGTGAGCAAAATAGCAGCTGTTAGGACCCTCTGGGTGAGTGGGGTGAATGTGCACTGTGAACAGCCATATCCTGTATTGTCCGCTTAAGGTGACTCATCCTGTCTTAAAAAAAAGAAGAAGAAAAACTTGTTGGGCAAGAAATTCACGTTTGGATTCTGTTCTTAACTATGAGTTCAGTTTCTCATTTAGTAACTAAGGAAGCAGTGAGCTGTTGGAAGAGAACATTTGGGAAGTGACTTGTGTCCTTCCCCAAATTTACAGGTCGATGTCCTAATCCAGCACCTCAGAAAGTGACTGTATTTGGGGACAGGGCCTTTAAAGAGATGATTAAATGAAAATGAGGCCGTTAGGGTGGACCCTAATCTAATCTGAGTGGTGTTCTAAGAAGAGGAGATTAGGACCCAAGGAGAGACCCCAGGGGTGAGAGGAAAGGTCTCGAGGACACAGAGAGAAGGTGGCCCTGTGCCAGCCAAGGAGAGAGGCCTCAGAAGGTACCAAATCTGCTGACACCTTGATCTTGGACTTCCCAGCCTCCAGCACTATGAGAAAATAAACCTCTGTGGTTTAAGCCACCCAGCCTGCAGTGCTTTATGCTGGCAGCCTGAGCAGACTAATATAGGAAGCATCTCATGGTTATTTTGGGAGGTTAGGACTCTCTTGGTGTTATTAATAAACCCTTATTTTTAAACCGATGAGGAGTTAGTTCTTCAGTGATTTGCTTCAGACAGTCCAGTCCGGGGAGCTCTCTGTAAGCACGTTGCAAAGTCATGTCCACTAGAGCTGAGTGGCCTCCCCCCACCCCCAGGAGTAACCCTAAAACACATACCACGTGGTCCACAGGGTGGAGGCACTGTCCCCAGATGTTTCCTTTTGCTTGTGGAGTTGACAGTGGTCACACTTGCAGCCTGTGCTTTGGATGGTTGGTTTGTTCACTCTCGTCACTAGGGTTGTGCTAGATTAATGTGATGAGAATCATATTAGTCGCTAACCCCAAATGTGTGCTTATCAGGGGCCCCGCACTCCTGTGAGCCTGACGGAGATCATCGCATTTAATCCTCCCGGTAGCCCTACTTGACAGATGATGGGCTGGGATGGTTTTGGTTAGACAACTCAAAAGCTCATTTCAGTTTTTTATATTATTACTGTTACTTGTTTTGTTTTATGAACAGTGCCTGGGCCATAGCAGGCAGTTTACAAATATTTGTTATATGGATTTTTTTTTCCTTTTCTAAAAAATTGAAGTACAGTCAGTTTACCACTGTTGTGGCAATTTCTGGCGTACAGCCTGATGTTTCAGTCATTTCAGTTTTTCAAAAGGCTCATTTTACTTTGACTTCATGCAGCGAGTTGTCTCTTGCAACCTGTCTCCATGCTCTTTCCTATTTGAGCTTTTCTGTGACAGCCATTTATAGCAGATGATTTTTGTGGAGGGGTAAGGAATTGGGGATTTGCAAGGCTTCAGTGATTTGGAGGTGTATGTGTGTATGTACTCCATCGTTCCTGGTGGAGGCTGAGAGCAGAAATGTGACGGAGGAAAATTCTAGAAACTTCAAATTATCCCAGTGACTGTAAATTCTTCAGAAACATAGTATCTGATTTCAGGGTTAGTTTACGTATTGATCCTTATTTTCTTAATTCACTGTAGGAGAGACAGTCATGCTAATGGGAGGAAAAGTGCAGAACTTTTATTTCTAAAACGTATGTACTCACCCCGTAAAAGGAAATGGTTTGAATCTGAATACTTTTTAACTTTTATACAGTCAGTCCCCATAAAAATCCAAATAAAATTTAAAACTGGAGAACTCCTCCATCCCCTCCTCTCCCCTCTGTTTTTCTGCTCCCCAAATTAAGGGCGGTTAGAGGCTCTCATACAAAGAAGGACATGGTGGTGTCCAGGTGAATCAGAGGAGCAGGTAGTAAACAGATCAGAACACTTGTCCTACCTGGCAGGTTTTTTTTTTCCCCCAAATAAGCTGATTGAAAATATGCATATAGACACAAACATACATATACACATGCAGAAAAGTGCAGCAGATCATAAGCGGGCAGCTTGATGAATTTTCATGAAGTGAACACCCTCCTGTAACCAGCAGCAGACAAACAGGCTGTGACCTCAGAAGCCTTCTCTTGCCTCCTTCCTCCCCCTTAGTCTGTACCCCGACTTCCAACAGCAGAGGTCGGTTTGGCCTGCTTTTGACCTTCAGGTAAATGTAGTCACGTAGCACGTACTCCCTGTGCCTGTTTTTTCTTACTCTGTGTTTTGTTGATAAGGGTTGATCACATTGTACGTGTATTACAGTTCATTCATGTCTATCGCCATGTGAAGTCATTGCATGAAAACAGTTGACCCCGGAACAATGAGGGGGATGGGGACGTTGACCTCTGAGCAGTCCAAAATCCCAGTGCTGGTGCTGCCATCTCTGCCGCAAAAGCCGAGAAATTCATGGATGGACTCACCCAAGGGCAGAAGCTGGATGGAGCAGTCTGCATGGAATCTGAATTCTAACGCTAGTTCTTTAGATTTTACATTTTGTGATTTCCTTTCTTCCCCCTCACTGCCCCCCCCCCCCGCCGGGTGTTAGAATCTGAGACAAATATTTTATTTTTTGACTGTTTTCTGTTGTTACTTTAAAAAGAAATTACAGTCACTTTACAATGTTGTGTCAGTTTCTGGTGTACAGCGTAATAGTTCAGTCATAGTGTGATTTCTAATTGAACATCAACTTTTCTCCTCACTTAAAGATCTAAAAAATGAAAATACAGGTCATCTATACTACGTTGATTGAGAAGAGTCTGCATCTAGGTATGTGGGCCCACGCGGTTCAAACTCGTGTTGTTCCAGGGTCTGCTGTGTGTGGTGATTTCTCCGTCCCGTCTCCTCCTGATGGACGTGTGGACATGGCCAGTCTGGCTTCTCATGAATAGCGCAGCTGTGGGCCTTCCTGCGTGTACCTTTAGCACCTGTATTTACATGGCTTTGTTGGAGCCTGGGGCATATTTATGTTTAGCTTTGATTGTAACTGGTAGTTTTCCAAAGTGCTTGTATGAATTTGTGTGAGTCAGCAGGGAAGATCCTAGGTGTTCCACATCGTCACCAACACTGGGTATTTGTCATTTTTCATTTTAGTCATCCTCATGGGCGCATAGGAGTATCTTGAGAAACTTACTTTTTATGATTTATTTGAGAGAGGCTTCCTTTTCTTGATCTGAAGTCAAGTTTTAGTTATGTAGGTTAGCTAAGTCACGGTATCCCTGAACCTAAACCTGGCAAAATGGTCACCTCACAGCGACCTTGCCCTTCTGACCAAGCACCTTCTTTTTCTATATATATTTTTTATCTTGAAAGGTTTTATTTTGCTTCATTGTAACTTTGCACAATGGCTCACCAGCTCAAAGATTGCAGTCGCTGTCCTAAGAGAACTCCTTGTTTCTACACTGATTCCTCCCAGTACATTCTGCAGTGTGATCTTTTTTTTTTTTGCATCTTATTTTAGCTATTTTTTATTACAGTAACATTGGTTGATAGCATTATATGTTTCATGTGTACTTTATATGTCTACCCTACACCCAAGCACCTTCTTCTTGAGTAGTTTGCATTATAAGGGAAACAGTGAAAAAAAAATATAATTTATTTTAATTGTAAAATGAGTACATGTGTATTAAAGAAAAATTGGAGAACAGGGAAAGCTGATGAATGAGATAGTGGTGTAACGAGACCCTTCAAAGGCAACCACAGTTAACACAAACCTTTTAGCACATGCTGTTTTCTTCCTGTCTGGCTTCCGTGTGCACATTGTTTGATGAATTATAACCATGTAGCACATGTGTTTTTATTTCCTACTCTTCTTGTTCACTTAGCGTTTTAATGTAAGGCTTTTTTTGTATCATGCCGTACTTTGTAAATGATACTTTATATCGCAACATAATACTTCTTTAAGTAAACATCTTTAATTTACATAACCAGGGCCCTCTGTTTTCACAAGTTGAATCCTATTTTATTTTTGCTTTATAAATAATGTATTCATTCTGAACGCTGGCCCTCCAAAGCAGAGTCACCCCAAAGGCACACAACAGGAAAGCTGAGGGAGGTACAGATCCACGGACCTGAGAAGTCGCCTGTCCGGCCAGGATCAGGTGAGCTGCATCTGCAGAGCGACACAAAACGGCAATGCTTGTTACTCTGAAGAAAGCCAGAAGAGTAGCCTTGCTTTTTTGGACATTTCAGAGGATTGCGTTTCATTTACTCCGTAACTATGTGCGGGGCACTTCCTCTGCCCCAGCCTAGGTCAGATGCTGGGGCTCTAGAAATCCCTGCCAGCGGGGAGCTTGCTTACACCTAGGGACTGGGAACAGGAGTTCGGGTAAGCATTTTTCAACTCTGTTGGTTTCTTAGGTCCTTAGTTCAAGTGGATTACTCTGTGGCATCAGCACATAGTCCCGCAGTGAGTACTACCCCTATTCTGTTTTCTAGGAACTGAGGCCAAGAGGGGCTGGATAACCAGCCCAGGGCCACCAGTCCTAAAGCTGCTGCCCTGTCCCACTCAGCCACCCGTTCGTTCTTCAGAGAGCGTCCCCAGACTGCTCACTCTAAAGGAGGCACCTCCCACCCAGTGACATTGTCTTGTTTTGTGTTTGTTTTGGCTTTGCTTTTCTTGCCACCCTGCCCACCTGCAAAATTGTAGGCTCCGTGAAAGCAGTGTCCTCATCTTTCTCGTTTGCTCACTTGAGTGTTGAGCACAGAGACTGGCACGTTGTATGCAGTAAGTGCTCAGTAAATATTTGCTGACTGAGTGAGTGAGTGAGTGAGTGAGTGGTTGAAGAGCGGCAGCCTCGGTTCCAGGCAGGTCTGTCGGCAGGTGGAAGCATGAGTCACCTCAAGGGAATTTGCGTTCTTAGTTCATCAGGGGTGTGATTGGTGTGCGAGACACAGTGAGCTCTCAGTGAGTGTGTGCTGTGCCAGAAGGAAGCAAAACAACAGAACTTCCCCTTTTTCATGGCAAGAGGTGGGATTACAGACCTTTGCTTCCCCCCTCCCCCCCTTATTCACATAACTTCTGGTTTTGAGGAACTGGTCACAGATGCAGCTACCTGCCTCTCGCCAGAGGCCTGGGGTATAGCTTCCAGCTGATCTCATATTTGGATATGCCCCCGTCTCGGTCCTCACTGGCTCCCAGCAGCTGCCTGCTGCATCCCCGAGATTTCTCCTGTTTCCAGGCAGTTGCATTAACTGGGGCTGAGCCTTTGCCGGACAGTCACTAACATCCCCTGAGCAGCATGGGGCTGTTTTGTGCCACGTGATGGACTAGGGGCTTGGGGGACCAGGGCTTACTAGAGAAGGGCCCCTGAACAGCCCAGCCAGACACGGCTGGTATGGCCCTGGAGAGACCTGAGCCACTCAGAGCCCTCCTCAGCTCTGAGGCTCCACATGGGACTTGTAAACACTAGCACTTTAGTTTTTCCAGTATGAAAGTAATGATTCCTGTTAAAGAAAATGAGTGGTTCCTCTTATAGAAAAGTTAAAGAGGCAGTAGCTGGAATTGAAGCTCTACCTCCTGTTAACATTCGGGTGTGTTTCCTTCTGATCTGTAATTGTATCAGCTGGTGATTAGGTGACATTATTTTCACCGGCTTTTGCAGCTATAAATTAGAACTTATTCTTAGAGGCTATCTTGATGCATGAATTTTCTCTGCATCTTGCAGAATTTTCCTGGGCTGGCATCGCCAGGCCCCTGGGCTCAGTGAAACCCATGGGTCTTCAAGGGCTGTAATTGTGTATTAATTGCTAAGCTGCTTTCTGGAAGGGCTCAGCGTTTCGCACACTGTGAAAGCAGGATTGCCCGTGCTCCAGGGTCAGGATGTGGGTGATGGCTTTCCCCCACCATTTTACCCAGTGCAGGCTCTCGAGATTGGGAAAGTTTAAAAAAAGAGAGAGAGAGAAAGAAGTAAAAACAAAAGCTTTCTCTTTCTACCACAAATGGGGCTTCCTGTTTATTAATGTGTGAGACAGGTGTAGCTGGAGGGAGAAGGGCCTGTGGTTGACTGAGGACAAGCTAGCTCAGTAATGCTCTGGAGCAGCTCTGGGTGAGCATACGCCTCATGCTGGTGTGTTTGGTGGGTATGTTTGGTGTCTGTGTAAGGTATGTTTGAGAGTCTGCAGGCATTCAATAAATACCTGTTGACTGAATAATAGAAAGTGTCTGTATACAGTTTCTGGTGACCAAGCTGTGTGTAGACAGCTGGGCCCAGGCAGTGTCTGCTTCCCTGCAGAGGAGGGTGGGGGCTGCCGTGCAGTGGTTGGAGCCGGGGGTCTGGTCCCCTGCGGAGGAGCTCTGTGAACGTGCTCTCTGGTCCGGGCCCCTCCACACCTGAGTTGTCCCCCTGCTGGCCCCTCAGCCCGTCCGTCTGCCACCTGTTTCCAGGGGTAAACTCCTCCCAGGTGACAGGCATTGTCACCTCTGGCATTTTACAAGTGTCCTTGGAAACCTCCCCCATGGCCTTCTGGGGCCGTCTCAGTGCCAAAGCCAGGCCCGGGGTGGAGCCAGTGGCCTGGGAAGGAGAGTGGCTTCCCGGGAGGTGCTTGCTCCGTGGGGCCAGGCTTGAGTCTCTGGAGAGGCTGCGAGCCTAACTCAAGCAGAGCTGCCTTGGTTCATGTGGGGCTCTGCCTCTTCCTGGCTGTGTGACCTTGGGCGGGGGCGGGGGTGGGGGTTGAGCTCTCTGCAGATGGACATGGTAGCAGTCAGGGGCGGTGAGGACAAAATGAGTTAATGTTTGTGTCGTGCTTAGACCCCAAGTGTGCGGCTCAAGAAAGGACAGGAGCAGCGATGGTCATGGTCAAGGCTGACAGTGGGCTGGAGGGAGGAGCCAGGTGGGCCTGGGCAGTGCCCTTGGACCCTTGGCAGTGTCCTGCTGTGTCCTCTGGCATTGAGTTCCTCCCTAGATTGCTGTGTGGACAGTAGACAGTTCAGCAGTCGTTCTCAGAGTCTGCTGTGGTGTGAGGTCTCCAAACGCTGGTTAGGAGTGCTGGCTCTGGGGTCAGCCTGCCGGACCCCCGCCTGCTCAGCCCGTCATCTGCTATGGGTCTCAGTGCAGGAGTGGGAGACATGAGCGCCCACAGAGAGGTGGGGAGGGTGCAGGAAGTCACTCACGGTGACGGCTTTGCCACAGCACCTGGCGCACACTGAGTGCTTTATTAATGCTCTTGCTTATTGTTCTGGTGTCTAGGGAATTGCCTTCCATTTGGTCATTTGATTCCGTTCAGTTCTCTGGCATTTTGTGGGCCAGTGTTGTGTGCATGCTGTTGCCTGGGGGTTGTGGCCCTGGGCTTGTTCTAGAGCCTGTGAGTGGATGGCCCAGCTAAAGTGTCCATGCATGAGGTGAGGTTCCTGTGCGCTGGGCACCTGGGGCATGTGAAGGGCCTGAGAGAGCATCATCAATCCGCCCGGAGCAACTGCGCACCTGCTGTATACCAGGCCTGGGGTGTGAGGTGAGTAGTATCTGGTCTCTGACCCTCAAGCTGGTGGCTGAGATTTAAGGCTGCAGGCTGAGAGCTGTGGGCTGTTCGGGAAGCAGGATGGATTGGGTTTTTTTTTGTTGTTGTTGTTTTGTTTTTAAATTTAAAAAGTTAAATCAGTCACAGAGTCACATAGTTCAGTGTTTAAAAGGCACAGACAAAAGTGTGTACATTGTAAACTCAGTCTCCCTCCCACCCATTCCAGTCAGCTGTCCTGTGCCCCTCCCCAGGCAGCCAGTCATCAGTGCCTTCAGTGTCGTTCTGGATAATCTTCAACCATTTACCAAAAAAAGTGCATGTATTTTATACCTATTTCTGTAGACAAACACACATAGATTTTACCCTCTTTTATTCAATTGTTAGTACACCTTACACAGTACAAGATATTTTTTTGTTAACCATACACCCTGGACTTGGTCCATATTAGTATCTAAAAAGCTTCTTCAGTCGTGCTTTTTTTTTTTAACACTTTATAGGGTTCTGTTGAATAGACGTACTGTACTCTGACCAGTTTACTGCTCACGAGGTTTAGGTTATTTGCGGTGGTTTGTGGCGACTATCCATGTTATGGTGAATTGCCTTTATGCCCATTTTAGAACATACAGAGTATCTCGAAGGGGAATTGTTGGGTCGAAGTGAACGTCTGTTTGTAATTTTGATAGCTGTTCCCTGGTTGCCCTCCCTCAGCCAGTGCTGAGTAGGGCGCCTCCCAGCAGTGAAAGTGCCTGTTTGGCCGTCCTGACCAAGCACCAGTGTTGTTAGGCTCTTTGATCTTGGACATCTCAGTGTGGTTTCAGTTTTGCATCACATTTAAAAATTGAGTTAGTTGCCAACACTTAAAAACTGAGTGCATTATGCCTTACACCAGAAATTGACACATTGTAACTGAGTGTATGTCAGTTAAAAAAACAAAACAAAACTGAGTGTTTTGCATCTTAGAATCTGTGTTCTGTCTGTAAGTCTGGTGGTCTTTTGTGCTAGGCTTGTGTAGAAGTGTATCCTGGCAGGAGCTGGGGGTGGCCACTTCCTTCCCAAGATGTCTGGGCTCCTCAGTGTGCCTCATCCCACTGGACCCTGTGTTTACTTTTTTCTGTTGCTCGCTGGGCGTCTGTAGATTTTTTGGCTTTCCTGGTCTAGAGCGAAACAGGCGAGGAAGTCTAAGGAAGAACAGAGATGCTTCCTCTTCTCTTTGGGAAGAGCAGAGCTGGGATTTAGAGGATCAGTAGAAGTTGGGCGATGGTCTTGCCAGAGGATGTCGGGTGTGAGTGAGTCTTGAGTGGGGGTGGGAGTTGAAGAAAAGTGGAGCAGTGAAGGAAGAACTGGAAGTGCAGACGTGTGGAGCTCACCTGCCTTGGCTGCCGGTGGTGGCTTGACGTTGGGGGATCTGGGATGAGAAAGTAATAGGCTTGGATTTGAGTTCGTGATTATTGAGTCGTTGTGGGGTGAGATGCAGTGTGAGAGGCATCACGCTTTGTGAGCAGCAAGAGACCAGCAGGGAAAGACTTAAGGCACAAGAAACAGGGAGAGGCGACCGCTTCCACCATCCATGACCGCCCCTCCCCCAGAGAACCTGAGTTAACAGTCGGGGTGTGTATGTGTATATATTTTTCCCATGCAGATATTAACATATATTATTAAAATATAGTGCAACAAATGGCATACCTTTTGCTTTATGTTTTTTGCCCCTCCTGCTTTATGACTTGGATCTCGTCCTGCCAGTGTATGTGTCTCTCCCTTACTCTGCATTACCGCAGGGAGTCCCTCTGTAATGGGCACGGGGTCACTGCCAGGGTTTTGCTCTCTCCCTGTATTGCTGCTGTGAACATCCTGGTGCATTTCCCGGTAGTCACCAGGACCAGTATTTGTGTAAGATGTGTCCTTCTAGGGGACTTGCTAGGTTAGAGGGTCTGGGCTTTGTATTTAAAGTGAAGTTGCAGAGAAAGACAAATAGTATGTCACTTACATGTGGAACCTGAAAAATAGTACAGATGAGTCTGTATACAAAGCAGGAACAGACTCACAGACCTAGAAAACAAACTTACGGTTACCAAAGAGGGAAAGAGGGGAAGGGATAAATTAGGAGTGCGGGGTTAGCAGATGCAAACTGCTGTTTGTAAAGTAGATAAGCAACAAGGATTTTCTGTATAACACAGGGAACTCCAGTCAATATCTTGTAAACCTATAATGGAAAATAACCTGAAAAAATATATAACTGAATCACAGAGAAAAAAATAAGGAAAAGTTGCTGCATTGACTTGGCCTTTTTCACTGACATACGGTAGTCCCACCGTATCTGAGTTTCCGCTTTCCACAGTTTCAGTTACTCGCTCTCAGCCTGAAAATATTAAATGGAAAATTTCAGAAGTAAACAATTCATCAGTTGAATATTGTACGCCGTTCTGAGTAGCACGGTGAGAGCCTGCGTCTTCCTGCTCAGTCCTGCCCTGGACGTGAGTCAGCATCCCTTTGTCCAGCGCCGTCCTCCCTGTTAGCCGCTCCACCGGCTCCGTTATCAGATGCACTGTGGCAGGCCCTGTTGTGTTCAAATAACCCTTCTTTTACTTACTCATGGCCCCGAACAGTGATGCTGGAAATTCAGGCATGTGAAAGGGAAACTGTAAAGTGCTTCCTTTAGATGAAAAGGTGAAAATTCTCAACTTAAAGAAAGAAAAAAAAATCATGTGCTGAGATTGCTAAGATCTCCAGTAAGAGTGAATCTTCCATCCGTGAGGTTGTGAAGAGAGAAAAAGAAATTCATGCTAGTTTTCATGTACCTCAAACTGCAAAAATTATGGCTGCAGTGCATGATAAATGGAAAGGCATTAAATTTGTACAATAAGATATTTTGAGAGAGAGACCACATTCACATAACTTTTATTACAGTAAATTGTTATAATTGTTCTGTTTTATTATTGTTAATCTCTTACCACACCTACTTTGTAAATTAAACTTTATCAGAGGTACATACGTATAGGAAAAACACAGTACACATGGGGTTCAGTATTACCCGGAATCTCAGGCATCCACTGGGGGTCTTGGAATGTATTCCCCTTAGATAAGGGGGGGGGGCAACTGTAGTCTTATTTCTTCTCCAGATTGTAGCATTCCTGTGGCCAGAGATACACTCAGACTTCAGTGAACTGCTTCCTTTGCATTCTTTGACTCTAGATTTTACATTCTCCTAGTTAAAAAAAAAAAAAAAAATCTAGCCAGTTTGGTGTTTTTAGAACGAAGAGCAGAAATTTCCCTTCATACCTTCCCTTCCATTCCTTCCAGTCTCTGCCCGCTCCCCCCCAGGGCATCTGTGCTTCACAGTCTGGGTTATGTCCTTTTGGACCTGCTGTCCCGGGTGGTCGCCACTAAGACACATGTGGCTGTTTACGTTCATTTGATTAAAGAAATAAAATTTAAAATTTTGTTTCCAGTGCTCAAGAGCCACGTGTGGCTAGCGGCTGCTGTATTTGACAGCGCAGATAGAGGACATGTCCATCATCACAGAAATGTACGGGACAGTGCTGCTCTGGAACCGAGTTCTCCAGCTCAGGGCCAGATAATCCTCTGTGTGGGACCGTCCTGTGGCTGTAGGAGTGTAGCCTCGTCCCTGGCTTCTAACCACCTGATGCCACAGCCCCTCCCTTTTCCTCTTCCTGCAGTCATCACAACCAAACATCTTTCTAGATGTTGCCAAGTGGCCCAGGGGCAGATTCACCCCCTACCTCCTGAGAACTGCTGCTGTAGACTTTTCTCCGTATTGCTGCTTTTTTTTTTTTAATTGAGGTATAGCTGATGTACAATATTATGTACAATATAGTTCGGGTGCACAACATAGTGAGTCACAATTTTTAGAGGTTGTACTCTGTGCATAATGTTGGCTGCATTCCCTGTGCTGTACGGTAGATCCTTGTAGCTTGTTTATTTTATGCAGAGTAGTATCCCCCAGTCCCCTCCTCCTGTCCCGCCCCTCCCCTCTGCCCTCTCCCCACTAGAAACCACTGCTTTGTTCTCTGTACTTGTGGGTTCTCCTTACTGCTTTTCATTTTTCTTTACATTCTTCCTTGATCATCCCAGTGTCCACACTAAAATTCCAGCTTCCTGGACTTTGGCTTCAGGGAAGGTGGGTGTGTCACGCAGGCAATTCAGCAAATATTTGCCGAGCACCTGCTGATCATGGCGGCACCAGCGCAGAGACGACCATTTCTTCTTGTTACAGTAGTTACCTTTTCCAGAAACGTGGTTCCCTTGGCGCTTCCCCCCGTCATATTTGCCTTTGGCCGGATTGCACATCTGGTCAGCTGGCTATTAGCCATCAAAACCTTTTGTTTGTTTTAGAGTCCAGTCATAAGAAAGCCCATTGTTTAAATTGTCTAAGCTGGAGGCAGTGTAATCGGAATGATTTCTAGCCTTACATCGTAATTAGCTGAATAGCTGTTGCTAGTGATAGGTGAGAAAATGTTCCTGTTTCCTTTTTTTGTCTGGAAAAATAACTTAAGAGAAATAATATCTACTGTTAATTGAATGCCTGTTACGTGCTAGGTATTGTCCTCTGCCCTTTATAGAAAATCCTTACTCCTCATAGTAATTCAGCAGGGCAGGTCCTACTGTCATTTTACAAGCAGGGCAGGTGGGACTCACAAAATGAGCTGCCCGAGGGCACAGCCGGTGCGGAGCAGGGCTGGAATTTGCACACGGGTTCGTCTGGCTGAAAAGCCGGTGTTCATTACTCTAGCCCCTGTCTTGAAACTGTGACCCTTGCTTATTACTTCGTTTTCAGCCTCTCCACTAATTTCTCACGCTCAAGGATTCTGTCTTGTGGCTCATCTCCTGACTCTGTCTAGAACGTGGGCTAGGAGTTAATTTGTCCAGGCAAGTGACACGCAGCTCAGTTTGGTATTGAGAAGCAACAGCAGCAATCTGTGACACCAGGGTGACCTCTTGGACTTCCGGGGGAGCTGATGTCCACCCCTTAGACGGGGTGTGGCAGCAGCTGCTAGAAGAAAAGAGTCGTGGATGTAAAACCAGACGTGGAGGGGAGTTTGGCTGCCACCTCTTCTGTTTGGACTGATGGGGGTAGGGGGAGGACTTCGTCACTTATAAATTTGCCACCAAGCCCAAGGCTTCTACTACAGGACAGGGGTTCCCCAAACACGGGCCGGTAATAGCTCCAGGTGCTGCGGTGGCATCGTCTGAGTAGTTCACGGACAGGAGCTGAACCACGTGGAGACATACAGCGAGACACTTCCTTCCCTTTTCAGTTTTCCTTCTATATTTCTAACCTTGTGGGGCCCACTTTAGAACAGCAGAGATGGCTTGTGTCTGTGCAATCAGGGAGGGAGAAGAGGCTTCGGACTCAGAGCCACTGGATCCAGTGGGAACTTAGTAACATTTGCTTCTCCTTGTGTTGATTTTGATGTTTACCTTCTATTTATGGCAAGTGATACTGGTTTTCCACTGATGGTGATGGTATTAAGTTTCCTTTTAAGATACATTTGTGTCAATAAAATTGAGGGCAAGAGTTCTTAACCTGGGCACAACTGGCATTTGGGAGCTGCCTCATTCTTTGCGGCGGGTGCGGTCCTGTGCTTGTAGGATGTTTAGCAGCCTTCTTGCCTCCTCTCCTTACTGGATACCAGTAGCTAACCCCCTTTTCCCTGTTGGGAATCGCTGACTTAAGGTGTGCCAGTTTAGGCGAACTTGTGAAGTTAGAGAGTAGAGGTAGTGGGATATGATAGAAATCCCGTGTGTGTGTGAGAATGGCTGAAGTTGGGGGAACTGCTCAGGCAGATAGCCTGCAGGGGTGGGGTGCACTTACCAGAGTTCCCGTGTGTGTCCTTCGGCATTGACATTGGTTCAAGGGTGAGGAAGGAGGAGATGCCTTGAGAAAGATGATCTAAAGCAGTGCCGTCCAGTAGAACCTCTGCCGTGCTGGAATGTTCTGAATCTGCACCGTCCTGTCCATTGCCACTGGCCGCCTGTGGCTGCGGAATGCGCAGAATGTGGCTAGCGAGAACAGGGAACCTAGCTCTTCGAAGTTATGCGTTTTTATTTTATTTATTTTTTTGAGGAGTGAAGGTAATTAGGTTTATTTATGTATTTATTATTTTTAGTGGAGGTACCGGGGATTGAACCCAGGACTCATGCATGCTAAGCATGTGCTCTACCGCTGATCTGTGTCTTTCTCCCATCAAAGTAATTTAAATGTAGAGCGACCGTGTTGGACTAGCACAGCTCTAAAGAAGTCTGAGTGGAGGGGTTAGGATGAGAGACCACAGGCTGTGAGGTGTAGACCGCATTCTTTAAAAGTGAGAAACACAGAACCGATAGGAATGCGTCGTGGTGGATGGTCCAGCATGTGGCAAACCGAACTGTCAGACAGGAGGTTGGGGGCAGTGGTGAACACACCCAACTGACACTGGCTTTAGCAAAATAAAATAAAACAAAAGCCAATGTGTTGATGCCTAAGACTATGTATGAAGCTCAGGGAATGGACAGACCTGTGCTCTCTCCCAAGGTCAGAAACAAGGTGGCTGCCCACAGCCCCAAGCTTGTTTTCTCCTGCCTTAACAACCCCAAGGTGAAGGGCACATTTTTTCTAGAATTTCTAGCAAAAATTGGATGACCTCATAATGCTACTGACCTGCCCACAGTGTCAGCCTGGAAGCCACGGGAGAGCCCTTCCTCTGGGGGGTGCCCTTCCTCTGGGGGTGTCCCTCCAGCGCCCTGTACTGAGGAACCTTAGCGTTGCGCTGGCTGTAAAGGAGAGGCAGAAAGGAAGTCTGTCCGTATCCCAGCGCGGGCGTGGAAGGGTGAGTGGAGCTCAGAGGCAGTACATTGATGTGAAGGCGAATGGGTGCGGGGCGGGCAGAGCACCTGCAGGATGTGCTCACAGAAGAGCTCCTGCTTGAGTGGCTTGAGAGCCATCACTCTTAACGGCCCCTAAAGATCCTTCCAGTTTTATGAAGTGAGGAGAGACTAGGGGAAAAAAAATCGAGGTGTGGAATAATTGTGCTGAAGAGGCTGTTAATGGCCATGCAGGGTACGCTCAGACTCTTAGTTCAGGCTCTGGATCAGACAGGCCCTGGGCTGAAAGTCTGTTTCCACCACTCGGTCACAGATGGAGTGGGTGTGGTGGTAGATCTTGGGCAAGTAACTGAGTCCTCTCTGGGTCTCAGTTTCTCTGAAAACAGGGAAGATGCTAGTTACGCACCATGTAGGACTGTTGTGAACATGAAATGAAATGATGCATTTCTTTTTTTTTTTTTTTTTATCTTTAAAAGAGAATGTACTTCTATATCCATACTATTTTGAGAATCTGTACCTTTCTCATCACCCCTCACTGCCACCACCCTCGTCTTCATTTGCCCGGATGATGGCAACAGCTTCCTAAATTATCCCTCTGTTTCCACTTTTTTTGGGTTCATGTACAGCTTTAATTAAGATAAAGTTCACATATCCTACAATTCACCTATTTAAAATACACAGTTTAGCAGTTTTTAGTATACTCATAGAGTTGTGCATCCATCACCGCAGTGTTAGAACATTTCACCATCCCCAAAAGAGACCTCACAGCCCTCGCCTGCTTCTGTTCTTGCCCACTGCAGTGTCTTCTCTGCCCAGAAGCCGGAGGCACCTTAAAAAAAGCTACATCAGATCATGCCACCCAGCGCTTGTAACCCTTCAGTGGTGTCCCCACTGTGCATGGAGTAAGTTCCAACTCCTTGCCCTGGTGACAAGGCCCTGTGTCATCTGCCTCCTCTTCCTCTGACCTCATCTTTTCCCCTCTCCCCTGTGATTGGTACATTCCAGCCACACTAGTCTTCTTTTTGTGCAGACGTGTGCCAGGCTGCTTCCCACCTCTGGATCTTGGCCCTTGTAGTTCTGTTCTGCCTGGATGGCACTTCCTTGCCAGGTTGCATGGATGTTCCTTCTTGTCACTCAGCTCAGCTGTCACCACCCCACCTCCCTGACCTCCCAATCTCCCGGAGCCACACCCCTTCCTCGCTGCCTCTCTTGTCCTGGGTTTTCTTTCATTTTGGATAGTTGTTTACTGTCTCCCTTCCCTAGAGTGTTAGCTCCATGGGGGGAGGACCTTGTCTTGCTCACTGCTGAATGCCCAGGGCCGAGGTGAGGGCCTGCCTGGGTGAGTGCGCAGGACATTCCAGGTGAATGAATGTGTGACAAAAAGAAAGCAGTGATTACGTGTCTTCTTTATTCTTGTTATGAAATATTCACTAAGTACTGTTGACCTAAAAGTCGGATTAATCCTGTCTTGAAAGTGTGCAGCTTATATCCAGTACAGGTAAAAAGTGAATAAACAAGGTGACAGTCAAGGTGATTAAATGAGATGGTCTTGGGGCTGGTTACATGGCGCTCAGGGGACACAGAGTCCTTGTTTTACCTTCTGCCAAATGCTTCACCCCTTTTTGCAGTGAGATTATGAAGACGTAGAAGGGAAGGATCCTGCTCCAAAGTTAGGTCCCCACGGACCTAGCATCATACTTGTACCAGGTGAACACTTAGGAAGTGCTTACTGTTACAAATTTAGCTTAAAACCCCGCTCCAAACCCCACGTGACCCACAGTCTCTAGTAACACGCTGTGATGTATGTACAGCATGACTGAAGAATACATAGGAAAGGGCCTCCCTGCTCCCTCTTTCCCAAAGGAAGCCTGTTTTCTGCATTTGCATGCATAGGTCTGCATGGTATCTTGTCGCTCTCACGCAGAGAATGGCAGCCTGGACACACCTTTCGGCTCCTTTCCGAGTTAGCATATCTTGCAAATGGGGCCACTTAGCGCCTGCAGCTCTGTCTCCTTCTTTCAAGACTGTTGAGCATTCCATTGTGTGGACCTGCCCTGCTCGGTTGTCCAGCCCCCTCTGACGACCGGTTCGGTTTGTTTCTGGTCTTGGCTGCCGAGATGCGGACTGCCCTGACTGACCTGCTCCTCTGCACGCCTTCAGGTTAAGTCACAAAGAGTTTAACCTGGTAGCTTGCTTGCTGTGTGGACAAAATACACAAAACTCATACCAACCATCAGCCTGACGGCATGTGGTTCTCAGAGATTCATTCTTCAGCTTTCGTTAGAAATGCACAGCTCTGGGAGGCATTGCTACAGGATTGTTGTAGGAAGCTGGGAGGATTGCTGGGTCGCTGGGGAGTCTCTCGTGACCACGAGGAAGGTTTCTTCAGATGGAAGGGTGTGCTTCCAGCCAGGGCATCCTCCCCCACCTTGTTCATTCAGCATCTTGCGTCCACCGATGGCCAGCTCGGGTGATTCATGCCCAAGAGCAGGATTGGGGCTGGACTCCTCCAGATTTCTGCATGTTTCTCTGGCCAACCCAAATGTGTTACGAGAAGAGAAACCTGTCCTCCTGAGAGCCACCCCCTCCCCCCGCCCTAGCATCGGTTACCGGAACGAGGATGCTGTTTTTAAGAAAGAGCATCGTGTTTCATTGTGGAAAATTTGAGCCTCTGAGTAGGCAACTTGCTGGCTTGCTGATCCTTACAGTCCAGATGCCCAGTGACTGTGTGTGCTAGGCTCTGTACACCAGCACCTCTGTAGGGCCCGCCCGGCACGTAGGAAGAGGGAGAGAAGGTGGGGCCGTGGAAGTAATGATGTAAGTTGTGATCACCACATCCGGATGGTATGCCTACAGCTGCCCGTGTCTCAGGGAGCTGGCAGGGCTGGGGTCCCTCCCTCCCAGCCTGTGTGTGCCGGGGCGGGGAGGCGGACAGTTCAGGTTGGGGTCTTTCCATCACACGTGCTCACGAGGCCTTGTGATTCTCAGAATGCTTGTTTACAGGCTCTCCTGAAGGATGAGCTACTTTTTTTCTGACTTGAGGGTGGGGGTGGGGGTGGGGTGGAGTCTTAGAGCAGCTTAGTTTTTCCCGAGCCACCAGATTCCCCGGTGTTCCTGGCCTCACTCAGGTGGCCTGAGGGCAGGTGTGCCTGTGAGCTGCTCTCTGGGGACAGCCAGGGGGAAGGGAGAGGGGGAGGTCGGCCCTTGGGGTCAGTCTGCCTACTGCTGGCACGCTGGCCCATCTCCAGGGTCCTGAGTCATTGTCTCCCTGGCGTGTTCCTCCACTGTGTTGCTAAAAAGAAGAGGCAGGTGTGGAAGGAGATTCCTTCCCCTTCTCCTTTTTATAGTAAACTTGGTGTAACCAGCACCCTTGGTAGCATGGGGGGATGGGAAGACACTGGGTTTTAGAATGAGGGGCACTGGGATCTAGGCCAGACTCAGCTGTTTCTCTCATCTTGGCAAACTCGGGTGCGGGTGCTTTATTCAACTGCCCTGAGCTTTCTTCTCTCTTCTGCAAAATGTCAAAGTGATAACAGTACTTGTTGCTATGTATTTACTTTTTAAACTTAAATCTTATTATTTAAAAAATGAATCCTACTTTTTGAAATAATTTAGGCTTGAGGACAAAGCATCTTTGATTGCGACCACAGCTTCGTAGAAGCCTCAGCTCTGTTTCTCACTGATGGATGAAGCCCCAGATGAGGCTGTGGTTCTGACCCAGTGAAGATGCTTTAGAGAAAGGCATTCTGGGAAGAGTGGACGGGTGTGGGCTTGGCCTTGACAGTGTGGGCGTGTCTTTCCCACAGGTGCTGCGAGTGGCTGAAATGCTGTGGTGGAGGGGAGCCCAGACCCCGCACCGTCTGGTTGGGGCACCCCGAGAAGAGGGACCAGAGGTACCCTCGGAATGTCATCAACAATCAGAAGTACAACTTCTTCACCTTTTTGCCTGGGGTAGGTACGGGCAGGGACCCACATCCTTTTTCTTCTTCCTACACAAAATGTATGTAACGGTACCAGTTTTAGAAGATGGAGGTCCCCGTGGCGGGTTTTTTGAACACCCCGTGTCTTTCACGTCCCCTCAGCCACGGACCATTCATCTTGCCTGGTCCTGAGCACCTGGGGGTGGGCTGCCTTCTGTCTGCAAGGCCGTGAGACGCCCCTTGATCAGTTAGAAAAACGTCACATTTATTTGCTGTGTTGGGCCTAAGAGTGAAAAAGATATTTTGATGACCTAGTTTGTTACCAAAAAAAAACCAAAACCCATCATGAAATACATATTAAAAATAGGAAAATTGAGAGATAAAGAGTTGTTTAAAAAGATAAATTTTGATACTATCATCCAGAGAAAGAATTTCTAGTAACGTTTTTGCTAACATTTGTTTACTTGGTGGTTTACCCCGCAGTCATAGCTTTCCCACGTTAACTTGTGCAAGTCGGTGGACAAATACTCTGAAAACCTTCCAATACACCCTTAATTTAAATACCTATTTTTATCCTTTGTAGCCTCCAAAAATATGCAGATTGATACTAGAAGCAGCAGCAATCAGTTCCAATGCTGGAAATTAAAAAAAAAAAAAGACTGATTTATTGAGAGAACGTGGAAATACAAATACGTTATACTGGTGCTTAAAGTCAACTTGAATGTTTCTTTAATGGTAATTTTGACCACATGTATTGCTACCTGGCTTAACCCTGTCCCCTGGCCCCCCAAAGCTCAGTATCTTAAGTCAAGTAAAAGTTTATTTCTTCTTGGAAATTCGGATGTAGACGGGGCCCCTGTTCTCCATCTCATAGCTATGCCGTCTGGGATCTGTGGCACCACCGTCTCCATGCCTGGGCAGGAGCGAGGGGCCGGGCCAAACAGTGGCTCTTACTGAGTGCCGTAACCTTGAAGAGACATGTCATTTCCACTCATTGCCCGATGGTTAGAATGAGGCACGTGGTATCAGAGTCACTCCTGGGGCTCGTGGGGGCAGTGGGAACTGCCAGGACCCTCCTGCCACACAGGGTGAAATGCTGCTGTGTTTATTTTATGGTGCTGAGATCATATCACGGAGCTATCGATTTATCTTGCTTTTTTGGGGTCAGCCTTACAGCATAAGCATTTTCCACTAAAACTTCTTCAGCAACGTTCCCAGGAGCTTTCCCTGTACTTACAAAATAGTTTAAGAATTAAAACATAGCAGCTGAAGTCGAGGCCCCCAGCATGCCCCCCCCCACCCCAGAGGTAGTCACTCGCTTGAGTTTGGGGTTTATAATTTCCACGTGTATCCTTTTCTTCTTTACCCTTACAAATTATGTTTTTGTCGCCGCAGTGAATTTTCCTAAACAACACGTGCAGGTGTGTAAACCGTACACGCGGGCCCCGTGTGAGGTGTGCGCTTCCGGAGGGTGTCTGTGAGTGTCACCCATCCCCCTCGAAGCCCGCCTCGCCGCGTCGGACCGGCCCCCAGCGTCTCCTCTCTCCTCTCCTCCCAATTCCAGGTGCTGTTTAACCAGTTCAAATACTTCTTCAACCTCTATTTCTTGCTTCTCGCCTGCTCCCAGTTCGTCCCTGAGATGAGGCTTGGAGCGCTCTACACCTACTGGGTCCCCCTGGTAAGTCCGTCGGCGTCGCGTGTGTTCAGTAACGTCGGGGTTTGGGAAGCGGAAAGTTCTTGGTCTCTGTCCTCCAGGCGTCTAGAACGGGACCTCGGAAAGGGTGGCCTTTCAAGGGACAGGGTGCCCGCAGGCCAACACGTTGGGCGTCCCTGAGGTTTTCATGTTGAAGGTGCATTTCGCCCACCACCAGGGTCAGGCGAGGTGGTGCCTGTGCCGTTCACCGCTTCTGTCCGTCAGCCTTCCGTCATCTCAGCAGATGGCTTTCACGTGCTTGCTGTGAGTCACCGGGTTCTAGGCTCTGGGCGCACAGCAGCAATGGGAGAGGGAAAGCTTCCAACTCTGTGGCTGGTGCTGTTTGAATTGCTTTCTGCAGCCACGTTTTCTGTTCATTACGTAGACTCTTTCAGCCTGAGGGGCTGGCAGGGCGACAGATTCCGTGCTTCAGTGTGTGTGGAGTGTGCCTGACCAGGATGCCCCTCCGTCCTTCTGCTCCCGCCTTCTCTTTCTTCCTTCCTTTTGGCAAATGGTTACTGAGCACCCCCTGGGTGCTGGGTGCTGGGGGTGCGGCTGTGAATGAAACACAGAGAGATTGCTGCCCCCGTGGAGTTGACCAGCAGTGGGGACGAACAATAGACAATTGTTTCAAATGGTGAAAGTGCCATGAAGGTAATAGAATAAGGCTGTGGGAGAGATGGGGTATCCCAGGTGCCTTTAGTATTTGTTGACGGATGAATGTGGTGGGTGGGAGGTGTGGAGGGGCAGCCTTAGCCAGGGTGGCCGTGAAAGGCCTCTCAGGGAGGTGATGGGAAGACGAGAGCGGGAGTATCCCGGGTACAGGGAGCGGCAGTGCAAAGGCCCTGTGGTCAGCATGTACTTAGAGCACTTGGAGAACAGAAAGAAGCCCAGTGTGTCTGGGGTGCAGAAAGAATGGAACTGACATTTCTTTTTCTCCAGAGACATTATGAAATATTATTACTTCTCACTAAGCAGGACTCAGAAGGAACCCTTGGATTCTCTGTTCACAATCTTGTTAAAGTTTTCAGTGGGAGAAGGTTGTTAAAGTAGAAAGGATTTAAGCCCTCCTTAAGGAAACAGGAATACACGTCTTTGGTGACGGGTGAAGAACGATAAGGATTTGGTGCAGAGGGAGTGGATGCTAAGGCCCTGGGAGTGGGTGTCCACACATCGTTCCTGCCACATTATCTGACAAGTCACCGCAGCAGTTCCAGCCCTGAGAAGAGGACGGGGGTTAGTTCTTCCACACAAGCAGTGAAGGTGCTTTTGGGACGTGGGAGTGGTTTTTTCCCTGCTCTGAGTCATTTGTGGGTTGAATCGGGTGCGGGATAACAGACATCCCTGCCTGTGTCGGTGTGTGCACTCTTCCATGCCGAACGTTGCAGACTCAGAGGCCAGGCTGGTAGAAGTCGGAGCTCGTGTCCCATCCCAAAGCAGAAGATGCCACCTCGTTCTGTGAGGTGCAAACGGGGACCCAGAGTTGCCAGATCCCAAAGGTAGAAACTTCAGACTTTTACATGAAATACCCTAATTTTTTTTAAAGCTTTATTTATTTTTTCATTTTTCGGTTTTATTAGGGAGAGGTGTTACAGTTTGCACACATACAATATATGGCATATAAGTACATATACACAACATACTGCACTTTTTTTTAGTTTGCATATATATGTCCTGTCCGTTGTTTCTACAAGCATTTAGAACTTTAGCTTTTTAAACTTACATAGTTATCAAAGGAATAAAGCAAACCACAAAATAAGAATTCATTCAAAAAGCAATACCTGTATAAAGTCAAACCATAAGTTACTTATTTAAGAAAAGTTAGTTTGTAATGTGTGTAAAATACCATCTATCACACAGCACTTTTACCAGTTACCTTTTTAAAGTATAGTTATTTGAAAGGTAATACAGTCACATGATTCAGGAAAGATATAAAAATGTCCCTCTTGTCCAGTTCTGCCCCGCAGAACACTGTCTTTTCATTTCTTTCTCATTCTGACAAAGTTTACGAACAACGAATAACTTTTTTTTGGACGTGCTTCTGTCATTTACCATAATTATTCTTTTTTTTTGAAAGCTGTCTCAGCATTATTTAATAGTCACCCATGGATACATAAACTAGTTGGAGGGAGATTCACATCCCAGAAAATTTTACTTTTTTTTTTGAAGATGAGTTTTGTTTTTTATTTATTTTAAACATTTTTTCATTGAGTTATAGTCATTTTACAGTGTTGTGTCAAATTCCAGTGTAGAGCACAATTTTTCAGTTATATATGAACATACATATATTCATTGTCACTTTTTTTTTGCTGTGAGCTACCACAAGATCTTGTATATATTTCCCTGTGCTATATACAGTGTAATCTTGTTTATCTATTCTACATATGCCTGTCAGTATCTACAAATTTTGAACTCCCAGTCTGTCCTTTCCCACCCCCTGCCCCTTGGCAACCACGTTTGTATTCTGTGTCTGTGAGTCTGTTTCTATTTCGTATTTATGTTCTTTTTTTTTTTTTTTTTTTAGATTCCACATATGAGCGATTTCATATACTGTAATTATTCTTAATTGAGTATAATTTATATACAACAATAGATTAAAAATTCTTGTGTTTTCCTTGCTCCTCAATACTCCTTTTTAGAAAAAAGGATTACAAGATAAGCACAGTTCTGAATACTTTTTTCTAATTTCCAGCATTTCTTTCTCTTGATTTTTAGATGTTGACAACTCATTTTAAAAATGATAAAGTGCTGTGTGGATTGAACACACCCCTCTCCCGGTGGTCTGTCTGCAGGCTGCCAGTTTGAGGGTGTAGGGAGTTCCTTGGTACCTCACATTGGTACCTTCTGGACTCCGGAACCCTGGACTGGGACTGTGGGGTGACCAGACCCCATCTCTTAAGTCTTGTCCCACAATCCAGATCTTGCTGCTCTATTGCCTCTAAAGTGGCATCTGTTCATTTTTCTTTTCTTTTTTATAAACTTTACTTGTTTCTTTATTTTTAGAGGAGGTACTGGGGATTGAACCCAGAACCATGTGTATGCTGAGCGTGTGCTCTGCCGCTTGAGCTATACCCTCCCCCCCCCTTTTCCTTTTTCAATTATAAAAGGACTCACTGTTACTGGAGAAAAATTTGAAGGAGAAGAACAACAGAAAGCCCAGCTGTGCAGCCACCCAAGAGGTCCATTTTCATTCCTTCTTACATGTGCCTCTGTTTTATATACACCCTAACTTACGTTACGGTAGAGTCTCTGTTATTAAATACATAGTTTTATAAGTTAGGATCCCACGGTTTTGGAGAAGACAGCTGTGTGTCTCCCCGCTCCCTGCCTTTTGTTTTCTCAAGCATGACATCTGGTCTGTGCTCTCACCCCTCATGGTGTTTATTCATCTGCCCAGCCCATCGTGTAAACCCATCATCCAGACAATTTTTGGGGTACAGACCTATTAGCACCCTTACAGCCTTGTTTATATTATTATTGGCATCTGTGTGGGAAGAGGGGACTTCAGCTGTTTTTTTGGCGTAAGTTTTCCATTCTGTTAACCAAGATTCACGTAGGTGCAACTAAGAGAAGATGGAATTATGCAGGAATTTATATGCCTGAGAAACAGTTGGGTTGCAAACGAGATCAGCTCTGTTGAATTCTTCCAGGGGTGGTTATTGGAGGTTCCCATGGGCTGGAGGCAAAACAGACTGGTAGAGAAAATGATCCCTCACTCGATAAACCAGAACTTTGAGCAAAGGAGAGTAAGAAACGTCACTGAGATGGTGCCAGGGTGTGAAGAGGACCTGGAGTCGCACGGAGACGGAGACTCGTCTTTTTCTGAGGACTGGACCTTGGAATATCAGAAAGGGCTTTGGTGGGGAAGTGGGGTGTATATATAAGGATATCCACTGCGTCGTGGTTTAGGGCACTAAAGCTCTGGAAGCAAACAAATGCCTGTGGATAGTTACCTGACACTAGTCTAGCAAAACCATGGGATGCTGCCCGGGAATTAGAAACCGTGAAATCGTGCCAGTGACGTTGACACGGAGACGATGTGAATCAGGATCCTTTTTTACATGAAAAGAACGTGGACCTGTGCTCCCATTGTTATGACCCTCTCCCCCCACAGCAGATATTTCTGCATGTGAATGTGTATGTAGATACATAGAGGTCTGAAAGCTTCTTCCAGACCTAACCAAAGCTAGTGGTTATCTGTGGAGCTTGGAGTTGCCTTTGATTGTTTTAAATAGTTTTTGATCTTAATGTACAGAGACCTCTGTCTTAAGTCATCTCCGTGTCTTTCTGGAAGCTGGAGGGTCATAGGAAACTACGTAGATGAGGTGTGCGTTCAGGATGTTTGAAACCAGTTGGAACAGAGTTGCTCCCTCCCACGGGGGAGGCCATATTGGGTCTTGGGGCTGGTCACCGAGTATCAAAGTGTTGAGTGACTTGATGGCAGGTGCTGTGCCCTTTTCCGTTCCTGGTATGGATTCTGTACCTCAGCACCGATGATGCTGAATCCAGGGTCTGCAGAAGCCCCCCAGGAAACGCAGTGGGGTGCAGCATGGGGGCCGAGGTGACCTGGAGGGCTCCCACCCTTCTGAAGAGGGCCTGGCCCTAGTTCTAGCCTGTGTCTCCTTGCTGAAGGGTTTCTCCTTGGGTTTCCAGGAGAAACTTTCCAGGAAGCCTGATTTTTGGTGCAAGCGGCTGAATCGCCTGGCTTCCCGGTGACTGGCTATGGAGTGAAGAGGGCCGGTGTCCAGCAGCCTCCGGCATTCCTGAGGTTTCCACCTGCCTCCTGGCCCCTTTTACAGCCAGAGTCTCCGGTGATTGTTCAGAGATGGGAGAAGATGCTTGTTTTGTACAAGTTCTATTTCTCTTTCCAAGAGCTGCAGAGAGGGGAGTTTGAGGTCAAAGGCAAATCAGACAGCCTTTGTTTCCAGGCGACTGAGGCTGATTGCCCCTAAACCCCCTAGATTTTTACGTAGAGAATCAGTTTCCAGGTTTTGGCTAAGATACACTTTGAAATGTCTCTTGACCACCCTGGAAGTCCTCTCATTTCAAACCCAGCCACAAATGCAGTGGTTCAGAATGAGGGCTGTGGGGCCAGATGGTTGAGGTGCTGCCTGGGCTGCAGTTTGAGCCGCTGTGTGATTGGAACAAGCTCTTCTGAGCCTCTGTCTTCTCGCCTGAAAGTAGGGGCGATCATACCTACTGCCTTGGCTTGTCGGGAGGTTCAGTGAGGTGCAGCAAGTAAAATGCTTCAAATAGCTCCTGGCATATAGGAGATTCTCAGGAAACGTTCTCCTTTTAATTTTACAATTCCGGTACTAGTGACCTTGTTCATTGTCTGGATTATGCTTTAGCCTGTAACTTTTTCCTTGGTACCAATGTATTAGAGGGAGAAATTCCTTAGGAGACAGCTGAAATAATCCATAACATTATGTGAAGACCAAATAACAAATCTAGGTTATTTTTTTTGTTATTAAGATACAATCGACATGCTATAAAATGCACAGATACTATGTTTACAACTCAGTGTGTGTTGGCATGTGTCATCGCCCATGTAAACACCACCTCAATCAAGACATAGGACATTTCCATCACCCCAGAAAGTTCCCTTTACCCCTGTCCAGTCAGCCCCCTCCCCAACCAGAGGTAACTGCTTTTCTGATTTCTCTCATAGACTAGTTTTGCTTTAGTATATCTATTTTATTTTAGTAAATCTATTTTTGATGTACAACTTTACAGAAGAGCCTTAGCACCTTCAGAATTGCATGTCTGTTCACCACCACCACCGGTGATTTGCTTCTAGGCTCAGACAACGCCCCACCCCCATTCAGGCTGCTTTCTCAGTATCCGTGGCTCTTAAGGACCTCCGAAGCCGAAGCCAGACAGTTGGGATTTATTTATGGACTACATTTGCATCTCTTTGTAAAGCAATTTCTAGCTTAAGAGGTGGCAAATCCTCTGGGATTAATGAGAACTTTTTGTGGGGGGGGGGGGTTGTGCATAGATAGGGTGATGTAGGAGGTGGTATTTGCAGCAGGGAGGTTGGCGGCTCCTGTCTTTGTGATGAGCACACACTTCCCATTGACATCAGTGGAATTCAGCCAGGCCCATGCAGAGAGAAACAGAAACTGGAACATTTGAAAAAACAAACAACAAAAACCTGGGTTCTGGCCCAGAACAAAACAGCAGCGTGGGGGATGGGCGGGGGTTCTGGAAACCTGGTCTGTGCTTGTCCAGAACGGGCTTTCTCTCACCTCCGTATGTGGTCTGGTTATGCTTTTATTCTGAAAGGTACCAGTTTTGCTTTGGCTGCAGTGTGTACTTTACATCTGATTGGAAACAGGAGTAATCCTTTGATTGTGAAGATGCGTGAGCCTCTGGAGGAGTTTCACAAAGCAGCACATCTCTGGCTAGATTTACATAAGAGATTTAAAACCTTTGAATTGGAGCTAATATATTTCATGGGGTAAACAGTGTGAAAATGAAATCCTCAGAGAATGCACTGCTGCTAACCAGTTGTGCTCTGCATTTTAAAAATGACTTTCAAAGGAGGGATGACAAGGGTATTTTGTAAGAAAAACGGATGACTGTTCTTGCCTTTATTGAGACAAGAGGAAAAACCTAGATGGAAATCGATTCTTGCGACGGGGTGACTCACATACGGGCCCCTGCCAGGTTTTGTGAGTTGGGTTATCTGACTTGAGAAGGTCGGGCTCTTTAAAATTTTTTATTATTATTAGGCACTTATGCAATTAATACATTAATTTTCTTTGTAGAAGTTTAAAACATTACAGGTAAGACTGAAGTCCCCACCCCATCCAAGTCCCCAGCCTTCCAGAGGAATCTAACCAATAGTTAAGGACACTGGAAAATCTTTAACAGTGCGTGGAATCTCTGTTGATGTTTATTTGAACAATGTTATATTGTTATGTTCCGAAGGGTTGATTTCCCTACTGGCAGGTCAATACAAACAGGGATCTGTCTCCTTTTGTGTCCTGGTGGTCCATCTTATTGGCTCCACTCACCCAAGTTTCTCCAGATGCAGAACATTGTGGCAGTTACGAGCAAAGACCTTGGAGGTAAATGTCCTGCATCATCACTTACGAGCTTTATGTCCTTGGGCAAGAAATCACGCAGCCTCTGTGTGCCTCAGTTTCTTCACTGTAGCCTGGCAAGCTCGGTGATGAGCTGCACTAAGGAAGGTAAACCACTTCGAATGGCACCGGGCACGTGAGATACGAACATTGGAGGTCACCTTGCCCTTGCCTGTGGACAGACGGTTCTGGTGTTACTGTTTTTCACTTTTAGGAACCCGGTGGCAGTGGTGAATGGGAACATCCCTGTACATGCATGTCAGCGAGGGTTTCTCCAGGGTGTGAGATTCAGAGAGCTGGCCTTGCTGGGGCTTATGCATTTGGAATAATTAGCAGGTCCTGCCCTGTTACCCTCCCTAGGGGCCTCTGGCCTTTTCCGTGCCTGGCTCCAGGAGGGGAAGGTGGGTTTCAGCAGGGCTCACCCTGTCTCCCTCTGTCTGCAGGGCTTCGTGCTGGCCGTCACCATCATCCGGGAGGCGGTGGAGGAGATCCGATGCTACATTCGGGACAAGGAAGTCAACTCCCAGGTCTACAGCCGGCTCACAGCAAGAGGTCAGCCTCCCGGCTCCGCTGGGGCTGCCTCCTGCTGCCCTGCCCCAGGGGTGGGGGGTGGGGGGTGGGGCACTGGGTTGCGACTCAATTACAGGCCTGCTGACAGTCAGGGAGCAGAGTTCAAGGCTTGGGGCTGGTGGGTGTGCTGATGCCACGTGGTGGGACACTTGGTTGCCAGCATCAGGGAGGCCAACGTGTGCCCTGGGCCTGGGGGGACTCCGGCTGCCTCCCTGGTCTGCCACTGCCCTCTTAGAGCCAGTGCTGTCCGTTGACTTGTGCCTCGTCAACCTGGAATTTAGTTCTGTGCACTTGGTATCCTCTGCTGCTCACCCCTTTTGCCGGGCTGGCTGAGGTGGGATGGAGAGCATGTGGAGGCTGCGGTCTGTCCTACATGAGTTTCCAGGGGAGCACAGCTTTGATTAAAAGATACTCTTCCAACATGACAGAAATAATGTTACGACTTTGCAGTGTTAGTTTTTAAGGAGGCACAGATTTACGTGATAAATACTGCATCTGTGAAGGTTTCTTTGAAGGCATTTTATAAATCCTCGAAATTGAAGAGTGGAGAGTGAACCGTCTGACCCAAAGAGAAATGACAGGGTAACCTTTAATTTTTGAAATTAAAAAAAAAATGCCTTCAAATACACCATCGAAAATGCACAAAACAACCTAGTCAGTGTCGACTTCTGTTTCCAACTACAAATTCTGCAGTAGATGCATTTCCTGTGAGGTTGTGTTCAGAAATGAGAGAATGTGACCTGAAGTTCCCTAAGATTACAGATCCCGTTCAGGGATTAATAACGTTTTGGGAAGGGTTGAGGGGAATAAAAGCTGTGCCTTACCTTCAGGAAACTGAGAATTCTGAAAGAGATAGCGAGATAGCTGCCTGTGGGAGCTTGCGCCCAGCCCAAGTGTGAGCTGCTGTATGGTAAGCGCGTTAGTCTTCTGATGAAGCTGTCTGCCTGCGGTTCCAGGGGTTTCAGGAGAATTTTCCTACTAGGAAAAATATTGGGGAAAATATATTTAAGGCTCCAGAATTAAAAAAAAAATTTCCTGGAGGGCATGGAAATATTTTGTTTTAGTGCATTTAAACAGATTTTCGTAGCTGGTGGTCTTAAAAGTTGCAAGTCCTTGGGAGAAGGAGGGGATTTAGAGTTGGTACGGGAGTGCTTTGTTATTGCTAAACTACTGTATTTAGGATGTTTTGCCACTAAAGAAAGAAAACCCAGCATAATCTTTGCAGAGGCAGGTGGCTTGGGCTTTTTACGTGGGTAATCAGAGGACCCGTCTGGAGGGTGTTTTTTTTTTTGTGGTTCGTGTATATTAAATCCTCCCTTAATAACATATTCTGACTATAACGTTTAAGATGCTTGGCAACCAACAAAAGCCCCATCAGAGAGGATGCGGAGGGTCTATTTAGAGCTCAGGAGGAGGGGTCCTGGGATTCCATTCATTCATCTATCCGGCTCCAAACCTTCTTTGGTTCTTTTCATATTGCAATTGCTTTTCCTGTGAATGATTTTTCTGCCCTCCCCTGCAGACCCCCTTCTCAGCCCCTGCTTTAACTTCCCCCAGGTCTTGAAAAGAGCCTGAAGAGAATTGGCAGATGGCTCTAGCATTAGAAACTTTGTCTTCCTTTGTTGGTCTCCTTTTGTGGCCCGTGGTTTCCATTGTCATGCCAATCCACCCGTAGGGGAACACTGGGCAGAGTTCTGAATATTAACCCAGACCCTGGCTCTGCCATTTGTTTTGAAAGCCCCCCAAAAAGCGCTGAAGAAACTGTCGACTTGGAAAGTGATGGAGGGGAGGTTAGTTACTTGATCCCCTTTGGGGGGAAGGGCCAGACTCAGAAGCCCAAACGGGAAAATTTCAGAGAGAGGAAGAGAAAGAAGCCCATTGTAACCTTGATGTTCAGATACCTCATAATATTTTCTTGGGTGAGGCTTTTCACCGGGATCTGCATTTAGTGAGTTCAGAGGCAAAAGGGAACGAGGTACGTATGTGCACATCCGCACGGGGCTGTTTTCTCTCTTCATCACGTGGCATCGTAAAATGCACTCTTCAACACTTTTCAGAGTTCAAGGAAGTTGGGAAATCAAAGCATCAAGTCCTTGACCAGGAGATTATAGGCTGTGGTGTTTACCTGCCTGCTGCATTGTTTCCTGATTAATAATAGCAGTACTTGTGCCGACACACTTAAAATGCTGGGGGCAGGTAATCATTTCTAAGTAGCAAAAAGGTTGCAGAAATCATGTGGAAAACTCCCACTTGCCCTTCACCCAGATTCATCGATCGCTGAACGCTTGGCTGCGTTTGCTTTTTAGTGTTCGCCCCCTCTCTGAGCCGTTGGAGAATTAAGTTGCAGACATCATTCCCTTTTAACCCCTAAATATTTCAGTGTTTAATTCCTAGGAGGACATTTCTTTTAGGTATCAGAGAATAATTTTCAAAATCAGGAAATTTATCAGTACACTACTGTTAATCTCACCTGTACTCTGTACTCAAAATTTGCCATTTGTTCATAAAATGGTTTTTAGTGGCTTTTTTCCCCCCTCATCCAGGAACCAGTATGGGTTTGCCAGCTGTATTTAGTTGTCTTTTCTCCTTAACCTCCTTTACCCTGGCAGAGCGCCCGGGACTTCTTTGTTATGACATTGACATTTCTGAAAAGGACAGGCCAGATACTTTGTACTTATCCCTCAATTTGTGTTTGTCTGGTGTCTCAAAATTAGATTCATGACATAGCAGGAATACAGTTTCAAGGATGCCAGTGGCACAGTTTCAGGGATGTTGCCAAAATTTTAGAGGCATGATGTTAATCAAATTGAAAAAATTTTGAACTTTGAGGAAAAAAATGGATTTTAAACAGCTGAACTAAAAATCCTGAAATAAGGAATGCACCAATGGGAGGAAAAATGGATGCTGTTTTTATGCTATATATATATATTTTTTTTTTTAATTGCTGCTTCCAACATTTTAGGTCATCTTATTTTATTCAAGGTGCATCTAAAACAACATTCCAGTGGATTAATTTTTAATGTAATTTTCATAGCTAATAAGAAGTATTTGAATAATAAAATCAGCCTCCATTTAGAAATGACCTTTTATTCAGTCTTCAAGGGTATTTGAGCTGCCATCCTTCCCCAAGTCTGTGATAGGATTCTGTATTACAGAGATCAACATGAGGGGCTAGGGCTTCAGGGAATTAATGGTCCAGTGAGGTATCCAGGCAGGTAAATGGAGGATTAAAAAATGTAACTAGTAATTGTATTTTAGTGGTAAGAGTGTTGTGGCCCTTATCAGGAATGTCCCCTTTCTCGACGACTGGGTTCCTGGGTTGAGCACAGTGTCTGGCAGTTGAAGGAAGTAGTGGTTCTGAGTTGGTGCCTGGACTCAGGATCCCTGCTTCCACCTCCTCCCTGCTGTGTGGGCGGGTCCCTTAGCTTGTCAGGAAATTTGGGATAATAATAGCGCCTGCTTTGGAGAGTTGCTGTATATCTCTTGCATGAGAAGAATTTAGTACTCTGCTGGGACTTGCTTGGTCTTTGCCCAAGAAAGGCAGTGCTGATGGTATTATAGCAGGGGTTCACTGAATGTTGGTGGGTGAATAAATGGAGGTATGAGCCAGAGGTTATGGGAGGCCATCAGAGAGGAGCTGATGACATCTTCCCGGAAGAGATGACCTGCACCCTTAGTCTTACAGGATGGAGGAAAGCAGGACTGGCTATACGATTTGAGGTGCCTAATTCAAAATGAGCATGCGCGGGCCCCTATTCAGAAGTTACTCAGAATTCCAAGATGGTGACAGCAGGGCATGGAATCAAGTATGGGCCCCTCTGAGCGCAGGGCCCCGTGCCAGTACCCAGATCACATGCCCATGAAGTGGCCCTGGTAAAGGGTTCTCCGAAGGTCACAGGTTTGATGGCTAGGATTACGGAGACGGAACCCCAGCTTCTGGCTCCATCTTGTTTTTCCCAATTTGGCCTTGATCCTGAGCCTCTCTTTCCTGGAAAAACAGAAGAAGAGTCCGTGTAGGCCAGTGAGGACCTGGGAGTTCTTTCTGTGATCCAGGAACCTGTAACCAAGGCATGCTGCAGAGAGAGGATGACATTGGAACTGTCCAAAAAATGCTGTCCAAATTGGGAAGCAGGAGGGAAAAAAAATGAAGAAAGATTTACCTACCATAAGCCAGCGAGGTGCTGGACGAGGTCTGCTCTGTAATTTTTTAAACAGCCTTGTGGAAGTCGCTTTTACACATAGGGAGCTGAGGCTTAGAGAGGGGAAGTGTCAGGTCTGGGATGATATAGCCAGTTAAGGGGTAGAGCTGTGATGGGAACCCCAGCTTGTCTGTCTGTGAAACCAAGTCTGGGCGCCAGTCTGTGCCGGGAGCTGAGTTTCACATGTGTAAGTGGAATATCTCAGTGATTTGCCACTCTGTTCAGCCTTAACACATATGCTTTCCAGAAGGACTTTTAGATTAAAGTCCCTTAAAAACACGTTTCTGAACCCAAAGAAATCAATCCAACCTCATTCTAAGGTGGACAAGCTGTTGATGGATGTTTTAGGATGAGTAAAAGCACCCCGTCTCCTCCCGCTTGAAATCTACATTTAAATATCACAGGAGACTTAAGAGAGGGTCTTAGACCTTTATCAGTTTTGCAAATTTAATCGTAGGGCTGTCTTTCCAAATTAATAGCATTCAGTGGCCCTGGAAACCCCAAAGCCAAAGAAGAGAGGATGTTGAAGTAGTAGCAGACCCAGCTGAACTTTGTTTTGTTACTTGAAAGATTTGGGCTGGGTCAGGAAAGAATAATTAGCAAACGAATTATTTCTCTTTACACATGTCTTCCCCAAACCTAAACTTTAATTCTGGGGGTGGGATGGGGGGGGGTGTCTGCCTAGAGTATCCCAGGTGGTGAGGGCAATTGGATTTGCATTTTCACAAGATGAATTCCATGGGTCTTCATACCAGGAATGTTTTCCAGGACTAACTTGTGATGAGGGGCTAAATGAATCAAGCGGATAATTAGCCTTGAAAGAAAGTGCAAACAGAAGCATAATTAACACAATCGCTGATGCTTCTTTCCTGCTGGGGACATCTGGGCGCATGGTGAACCATAAGCCATAAGCCGAAGGTCTATGCAAAACGGAGAGAATCCCTCCTGTCTTCAGCTTTTCAGTACATCTGTCGTGTAAAAAACACAGCTTTCCCGGTGGTTCCTCCACTGTGCTCTGTTCCTCCTTTCCCAGTTACAGAATAACCTCCAGGGTCTCACTTCCATTGGAGAGTGACATCTTTTTTTCCCAGTTTAATTCAAAATCCACTTTGCACCACTGTTTAGGATTGCAATGAATGTGACTGAATTTTGAGGTCTAAGGACATGCACGTGTTTCTTTTAGGGAGTTGTATTCCATTGGCGTTCACCAGGAGCCGGTAAGATAGTGCAGGGAACGTGTGTTCAGTAATGGGGAGTCGATTAGCTAATAGTTAATTAGCTAAACTCAAACTCTGTGTTCTTAAACATCAGTACCGTTTATGTTTTCAAAGTATGAACTCTGTTCAGACGTGAGGTAACACTAAAAAGAGCTTTATGCTTTTTTTTTTAGAGAATTATAGTGACGATTTTTTCCCATTTTTCAGTTTTATTAGGTAGAATTGTTACAGTTTGACTGCACGTATACAATATGTTGCATGTAAATACATATACACAATGTATTGCTCATATTAAACAAATCTACATGTATGCACTGTTCATTGTTTCTAAGAACGTTTAGAGCTTTAGCTTGTCAAACTTAACATAGTTATCAAAGGAATAAAGCCAACCATAAAATAAGAATTAATTAAAAAACACACACATCCCGCTATAATCAGCAACGTTATTTATAGTTGCCAAGATACGGAAGCATCCTAACTGCATATCTATAGATGGATGGATAAAGAGGATGCAGCATGTGTATATATGTGTATATATATATATATATATATAAAATGGAATACAACTCACTTATAAGAAAGAAGGATATTTTGCCATTTGCAGCCCTTCATTCACTTTTTTTTTCACTTCAAAAACCAGAATTTTATAACTGGCATAAGCATTTCCATTGCACAGCGATGGTCTTTTTGATATTCCTGCAGCCACAGGACTGCCGAGGCCCTTACTGAGGACCACAAATACAGCTCAGCAAGCAAAGAATTCCCCTTCCCAAGGTTCCCTCATTAAGATTCAGGGCATTCGCTTTTACAAGTCTTATTTAAAACAGATCTTGCCAAAGGTTTTCTCATACATTCTCTGACAGATGCAAAATTGTTATTTCAGACCCATAAGGTTCTTTTTATTTTTTCAAAGTACTCAGTTTCACTTTATTACAGATCACTGGTGAACTGATCTACTGTTTAATTATTTAAAAAAAAAAGCCTTGAAAAAAATCTCACATGCAAATTGCACTGTTATCTTTCCCAAAAGGTGTTTTCCCCCTGCCGAGGGTGTTGGTCCACTTCATCATTATTGGGCACCAGGAGCAGGGGAGGACCATTTATATGTTTATTTTAAAAGCCTCTGTTGGGTATAAGCTTGTTATATTTAAACTTCAGCCTTTCTCAAGTTCCCGCTATTTTAAACAAAAGCCCCAGGAAGTGGCTTGTGGAATTTATAATAATACTTTCCCATCCTTTGCCTGTTTGCAAATCACAGTCTTTTCTTAGGCTTTGGGGAATGCGGGCCGACCCAATTAGAACACGAAAACTTCAGTTTTCAACCTATGAACTCTGCCGGGTCTGCAGAGGCGTTTTCGTGTCAAGCCCAGGAAATGTACACATGCTGTAGAATTTACAACTCATCACTGTCACAGTCAGATTAGAGTGCGAGTTAAAGAGTTGTACATTAACCAGGGTTAGTGCACGGTGGTTGCTGTTAGAGGTCTACAAAGGCAATCAGCGTCCTGCTCGCACAATGAAAAAGAGAAGTGTAGCTGGGGGTATGGGGGGGGTCAAAAAATTGGCCCACATGTATTAGTGCCCCGGAGTTAAAAAAATTTTTTTGGACTGTTCTGCAGTTTGACTGAATTGTCATTTGCTTGTTTCAACTCAAGGGAAACATCTGGTTTCTCTCTGCGGTGTAGACAAACTGCCCTTATTCTGAAGCTGTCATCCATGAAAAGCATGATTTGGGCTCAATAGGTTTGCTTATGAAAGGCTTGGGGTCCATCTCTGCGGAAATAAACAGCTCTAGTAATTGGAAGTTTGTTCCCCATTACAAACCCTGGCTCAGAGGTGACTCGGGTGACCTGGGGAAATGTGAACAGGCCGCATGTATTTTATGGGAGGCACTTTGTGATGGAGGGTGTGGCCAGCGGAGAGTCTTCCCGTCACTTGTGTAAAAATCTCTTCCTCAGCTTCTGCAGAGTTCCTGCGAAGATATTTAAGAATCCCAGAGGCTGGAGGTTGGAGAGTGGGTGTGAGAGGGTCCAAAAGAGAAAAGAGGTCTGGAGTGGGGGGGTGAGGAGTGGTTTTTCATTTCTTGGATTCCTCTGTTGGGAAGCCGGGGAGCAGAGTGCGGGTGTATCTTGTTCCTTTTTTTTTTGCAAAAACATTGGTAGAAAACTCAGGACAGTGGTGCATATAAGGTTAGAGATTGTATGTTTTGAGCCATTTCCACAGTTTTAAGAGATTTCTAGGTTCTTCGAGTTAATCCCAGCCGCTGAATGCTGGATGCTGCACTTCTGGCTTGGGTCCCCTTTCTCTCCCTCTTCCTCCCGCTCTGGCTGGGCCTCCCCTCCCAGCCTGCAGCCTCCTTAGAGGGGGATGTTTTATTCAGGTGTCACCAGCCAAAAAGCCCCAGGGAGTGTTGGAATATAAATGCCGGCATCTGCCTTCCCGTCTCTTTCCTTCCTGTTGCTTTTTCTCCTTTCATTCTTGTGGTTTTATTTTGTCTAGAAGGGGGAGAGTCCAAGGGTCTCCCTTTGTGGAAACTGCAAAGCCGAGGCTCATCCCCACCAAATGCTAAAATGCTAATGAAGGGGTGGTGGCCGAGGAGCCCTGTGACCTGGTGGCCGTGTGGCTCCCGCTGCCTCCTCCCCGGATGGAGCCGGAGGCCTGTGGCTGACGGTCAGTTACAGTAGGAGGGCTCGGCCGGCTGGGGTCAGTCAGAAACTGCTCTGCAAACACAGCGGATTAAAGGGGTTTTTGTTGAGGTAGAGCAGATGGACGGAGAGGCAGAGTTCAAATTCACCGATCGTAAATCAGGACTCTGTTGTAGAGGGGAGAAATCTGGGCCTGGTCACTTAAAAGTTGGAGCTAATTTAATTTATTTTTTTCTTAATGGAAGAGCACCTCGTGCTTATTATAAAAAATCACTGTGAAGAAGTTAGAAAGTATAGATGCCAAAGAAAGGGGTTAGCCCCCTCCATCCCCAGGAAGAATCACCATCAACCCTTTTAAGTATAACCCTCCTGATTTTGTCCTCCGGCCCAGGAACAGACACACATGTATCCACATGTAGTTACTATTTAGTAAGAATTATAACGGTGCTCTTTTTTTGAGTTAGATGTTAAGAGACAACTTGTAAGTAGGTCTTGAAGATCAGCACACAGGCTCAGTGATGGTTTGGGGTCAGGCCACCAGCATACACTTTAGTCATAAAATCAAAGACAATGTGTAAATTTATGTTTGGGAAAGTTGGGGTGAGCTCAGGTGGTGGAGAAGTTCATTGGCCCTGGGGCCGTGCTGGATTTACGATCCTCCTTGGAGGAAGGCGGATAAACTCCCCAGAAGGGGCAGTGTGTCTGCGTGGAGTCTTCCTGTCGCCCCCTAGTGGGGACAAGAAGAAAAAGAATTCCAGGCAGGAAAAGAATTCTGCGTGTGGAACCTTCTGTGCATTCACCCATTTCTAACGATCTGACTGTTAGAATTAGCGGATGTTCTCCGTTCCCTCTGTAAATATATCGACATAACAAATGCTTATAAGGCTAGTAGGTCTCACTGGAGCACTTCTGGAGTCAGGTTGTTGGGTTGAATTTGTGTTTTATGAAAACGAGGCCCCATCAGATGCTCACTTTGTAGGTGGTGATGCTATAACAGGGAGGGTCTAGCCGTCCTCGAGCAGCTGAGGGTGGGTCCAGCTCAGCTCCGTCTGCTGTGTGTTTCTACAAGTCCTCATGTTCCAGGGCTACCCTTTTAGCGTCAGGTCTGCTCATGTTGTCGTTATGGTAACATTTGGTTAAGTACAGAAATTAGTTAAAAATCAAACCCCGTAGAACTTACTAGAAAGAGTTGTTTCAACTGAAATCGTTGGGACGCTTTGGAACATCTCTATGGTGGTGAGTTACTAAAAAGACCCATGGCACTAAATTATGTGAAAAGTGTAAAATTGGGTGGAAAATTGTAGAAATCTAGACTTGTGGACGTAGATTATTTCACTAGTGTCTTTAAGTTCTGTTTAAAACTAAAGAAACGAGCACTAGTTCCTAGTCGGTGGATGGTGGGTATTTGTCGAGTGAATGAGTCCACGGCGCGGGGCAGCAGGTGCATGATACACGGGTCCCCCTTGCTCTGGGGTGTATACTGAGGACTGAGAGTCATTATTTTTTCTTTTCTCTCTCTCGGCTGAATGTTAAATGGGCTTATTACCAAAAACATGAAGATTTCTGTGTTGCTCCCTCGTGTGGGAATTTGACCCATCACCAGAATAAAGCCCCACCTCCTCTACAGACCTGTTCACAGGGCGCTGGACCACCCGGCCCCACTAGCCCTTCATCTCTTTCTGTTCATGTGATGCTTCCGGTCTTGCTAAAGGAGCTCCAGCCTGCGGCCCCACACAGGCACATACTGTCCCTGTGCACCGCTTTCTGCTGTCTCATGCCTTCCTTTCCTCTGATGCTGGTAACCAGCATCCCTCATCTGGTTAATACTGACCTCAGCTCTCCTGTGAAGCCTTTGTTGGTACCTCCCCACACCCCGTCCTACTCATTCATTATTTGTTTATTGCCTGCTTCCCTCCACTAGAGTGAGGCCGAGGTGTCCCCGCCCTCGGAAGACCTGGCCCCCAGCAGGCCTTCAGTTAACGGTGCTTGACTGTTGAGTGGATAAGCACGCGCCCTCTGTGTGCTGGGCCCTGTTCCCCATCCTCCTTCAGAGGCGGAGGTCTCTTTCCTTTCTGGTCCCTTCCCACACGAGACCCACTCCCACCCGTCCACACCCTGCTTTGCACCAGCAGCATCTGTCTGGCTGCCTTTCTCACCAGCTCGTGGGTTTGCAGACCACCACTGGTGGGCCAAATAGAGCCCTCCACTTTTCTTTTTCTGATATGGCCTGGGAGCCAAGAGCAGTTTTTACGTTTTAAAGTATGAAAGCGTGGAAGACCATCGGCCTTTGGGGAGAACAGTTGTTGGGAAAGTTGAGGTTGTCTGCTGGCCTGTCTGCTGTCCTGCTCATTACAGGACAGCCTTGTCACCTCCTGTAGGAGACTGTGAGCTTTTTTTTAGGGCAAGGGGACTGTCTTTGATTTTTGAATTCCCAGAATGTGGCCCTTCAGTAGGTGTTTTTCAAGTTGAACTGAGTTCTCTTCTTTCGTCCCAGCCTCCAGAGTCAGATGAGGGTGTGACTCTTGGTGCCGGCTTGCTCTGCCTGTGAGACTAGGGCAGGATGGGGGCGTCTCTGAGCCGACTTTCCTTGTCTGAAAACGAGGGATAAAGCGTCTTCTGACGGCTGTTTGAGAGGACACATAAAGCCGTCAGGATGTCAGGATCTGTGCAGCGCTTAGCTCGGACTTAGTGCTTAGTGTTGGCTGCTCCCGTTTCCCCAGGTGCACATCCAGCCAAAGCTGTGTGGTCTGACCGTAATCACACGAGCCGTGCTGTACGGCAGTTGCAAATTAACAGAAAGTAAGTCATGCTGGGTTAGCATCTTTCTTTTGGGCGGTGGTGAGAATTTAAGTGTTGACCTTCCGTCCGCGGATCTGACTTTGCATTTTTTACCTCATTTCTCTGTGTGTGTGTGTGTTGGAGGCTGAATGAATCTTTAACATCCTAAGTTAGAATAGCTTCGAAGGCACCGTTGAGACAGAAGATCTGACATGCGGGATGTGTGTCACGCAGTGCTGTACAGGGTGGGATTTGGAGTGGTCTCTGCAGTAGATGAACCTTTTCTCAGGGAGACAGGAGATGCTGTGTGTTGGGCTGGAGGGGGAGCACGTGCTTCTGGGAGAGATTCTCTCTCTCGAGAGGCGAGTGCAGAGTTGCGATGGATTCAGACGTGTTGTACCCTGGGCCTGTTTCCTTGCAGGGACGGTGAAGGTGAAGAGTTCCAGCATCCAAGTTGGAGACCTTATCATTGTTGAAAAGGTGAGTGGTGGCGCACCCAGCGTGTGACCGTGGCTGTGCGGGCGGGTGCACGTGGGACGTCACCGCCATCACTTCACGAATCCCAACGTGTGACTTGTGTGTCTGGTAAATAACTGAATGTGTGCTCTCTGGGATTCTACCCAATAGCCTTGCCTGGGGAGAAACATCTCCTCCCCATGAGACACACACACACGGCAGGTTTTCAAGGTCTCTGTGTGCTGGTGAACCAGAAATCCTGCTTCCAAACGCACATTTTGATTTCCTGTTTGATGTTTATTGTTTTGAAGTCTTTTTTTTTTTTTAATGTATCAAAGTTTTTCCTAGCAGTCTGCTGCCTGCATGAGCATGTAAAAATATTCGTCATCTACCTTTTGAACAATTTTAGCTTGTACTTTTTGGCTTAACCATTGTGCTTTTCTGTCATTTTATGAAGAGTAGGGGTTAAGTGTAACGCGAGAACAGTGAAAAGGCTAAAAATGCATTTTAAAAAATAGCATTCTTGGTATGTTTGTTGCTT
Source organism: Camelus ferus (assembly GCF_009834535.1). Lineage (NCBI taxonomy): Eukaryota > Metazoa > Chordata > Mammalia > Artiodactyla > Camelidae > Camelus > Camelus ferus. Next base: position 6,744,227 of record NC_045714.1, on the reverse strand, counting down.
CAACAAACACTGATCTCTCGTTTTAATGTGTACATTTGGAAGATACTAGATTTGGGGGGTGGCCCTGTCGAGTCTTGGAATAGTATTTGATTAGAAGAGAATTGCATCGTAGCTTGTTTCTGCAGGAAATGAACTGTGCTCTTTTAAAAGGATTAAATCCGAGACCTCACAGTCGATCAGAGGTAGAGTGAAGTTCTGGGCGGCAGCTCTGAAGAACCACCCGGGCCTCTTTATGTTATTACACAGTTTAATGTTCACAGTGAAACGAGGGCTGCTGCTGGCGTCCCTCTTTTTTTAGAGAACAGCTTCTGTTGCCTCCTGCTCCTTGACTTCCTTGTTAAAACCCCACTCGAAGCCAACCATCAACCTGGAAAATTGGTAGAAGCAGAAAGCTTGAGCCGAGCGTAAGGATGTCTTCAGTTTCAGCAGGCAGCCTGGAGGAGAGCCGGCTAGGGGAGCAGGCTTTTGGCCCCCGGGTCCTCTGGTTGGAATTTCAGGACGTAATGGTTGGATTCGCCAGAAGACTAGAAACTCTCTTACAGAGATAAGATTTCAGTAGGGGATTAGTAATGTAACAGCAGCGTGCAAGATTTTTCAGATTCAAAACAAAATAAATCCCCAGATCTGTCTTTGATAGAGGCAGAAACTTAAAAGGGGCTCTTGGTTTGGGCTGCCCCCCTCCCACCGAGGGGGCCGGGGGGCAGGGGCGGAAACCTTGCACACCCGTCTTCACAGTTACACTTTTCTGTTCCCAACACAGAACCAGCGGGTCCCTGCAGACATGATCTTCCTGAGGACATCAGAAAAAAACGGTAAACATCTGGGATCAATTTCAGAAATAACCATTAACCTTTCAGTGGTAATTTGGCAAAATAATCATTTGAAAATGTAACAGAAGTTAGGTGATCATTTTGGAGCCACGGAGGCAAATTAAAAATGTTTCTCTTAATAGAGAGCTGTCATTAAAAAAAAAGAAGGTTTTTGGTGAACGCAGGGCAGGTTGGTAGATTGTGATCAGGACAGAGATAGTCGGCCCCAAGCTGAGTCGCAGCTGGGAAAGTCACACACAGGGGCCACGGTTCTCCCTCTGGGCCGCATTAAGCTCAGCCTCAGGAGTTGGTGGGATGAGGAAGTGAGTCTAACAAGAGGAAACAGAGAGAAATGAGCTCTCTTCTGAGGAAATACTGGGAGATGTGTCAGGAGATGGGGCAGTGCAGACGCTGGGGAGAGGGGCTGGTGGCCTTTCCCTCCTTGGCTTGTGAGTGGTGGGGCTGGTGGGGCCGTAGTCGCCTCTGCTCGTCAGTGTATTTACTGATGCAGCCCGTTTGTCCGAGCTAACCTCTCAAGTCTCTTCCAAGACCCTCCTCATTGCAGTTACAGCTGTCCCTTGGTGTCCGAGGGGGATTGGTTCCAGGACCCCCCACCCGACAGATCCCAGAATCCACGGGAGCTCAAGTCCCTTATGTGAAGTGTTGCAGGACAGCCTGCCCTCCGCACCCTGCCCACGGGTCCTGCGTCCGCAGGTTTGGAGGCCGAGTATGTTTCCCGGTGTGCCTGCCCCACCGCCTGTCCACCCCATCAGTTGACTCAGATCTCCTTTCTTTTTATTTCACTTTTAAATTTCAGCTGTTCTGAGGAGACAGGCTGTTTCACTCTTGCCTGTTAGGCACAAGTTAGGCGCAATTGGAGGCCTTTGAGCCTCGGGAAAAACTCGCATTCATATTCCTCTGAGGTTGCAGCAGCCTGTTTCACCATGAATTGAATAAAAAGTGCAGATGACATTTTATACTAATAATACATTAAGTAATCCGGAGGCGGGGTGGAAGGCAGCTTAATTAAAGCAGTCTTCTTTTAAATACTGTAGCTTTGTTTGCAGATCGGTTCTTGTGTCCTAGTCCATGAAAATGATGTGGTATGGGTTAGGGTCCCAGGAGTGTTCTTTCCTGCTTTAAAAAAAAAAATTAGGAGAGATCTTCCTGAAAGTTCTCAGAAGTCTTAACTGCAGTGTCAGAGAATTCAGTAGATTCTCTGCTGAAACATGGAGCTAATTGCTCAGACTTGTACGTCAGACTGAAATACGCACGCGTGGAACACGCGAGCCGGTCATCACCGCAGACGGTCTGTGGTCTCTGTGGTCCTTTCTGCGTTCTGAGCAGTTCGCACGAATCAGCTCTTTAGCCCTCGCTGTGCGAGGTTTGGCGCCATAGTGTCTTCATTTGTGCTCTCGGGGAAACTGAGGCTCAGAGAGGGTAAGTCACTGCCTTGGGGCAGGTGGGTAGCGAGCGGTGGAGCATGAACTTGATCCCAGGAGGTCTGGTTCCTGAGAAGGGGCTTGTAACGCCTGTCCCGAATAGGCTGAAATGGTTACCCCGTGCCAGCCACCGTGCTGGGAGGGCAGTCATCCCACTGAATCCGTTACAGCAAGCTTGTGAGTTTGGGGACAGGACACACGGTCAAGAAGTCAGCCGGACCTCCCCCTGTGAGTGGGCGGTGGAGTGAGGATTTGACCCCAGAGCTTCCAGAGGAACTGGGACATCGGGTATTTGTTTGTCCCTTTCTGTCGTTGGCTGTGTACTGGCCATTTTCACAAGGACCGGAGCGGGAGCTGCTCAGCGCCACCACGGGAGGGGATTCATGAATTGCAGGGGAGTAGACCACACCTGCCTTCCCCCCGACAGGGTCTTGCTTCTTGCGGACGGATCAGCTGGACGGGGAGACGGACTGGAAGCTTCGGCTCCCCGTGGCCTGCACGCAGAGGCTTCCCACCGCCGCCGTGAGTAGCTTTCCCCGCAGAAGCACCAGCTGGCACCTGTGTCCTTGCAGGGCTCTCCAACTCAGACCCCTCAGGGGCCAGACATGGGACATCAGGTGTGAGGGGGGTTCTGGAGAGCCTTGAGCACTTCCTGGTTCCAAGGAGAGTGGCCTTGTGGACGCAGACCCGGCCTGTGGGGATGGGGCTCTTCAGAGGGAGGCTCAGACTCCTTGGTGAGGTGCCTGGTGTAAAATAAGCACACAGCCCAGAGCACCTCATTCCTCTGCTCGGAATCGCCACGGGCATGTCAGCTTACTGAGAATCCATCCTGCGGTCCTGGTGCTTCTGCTCAGGCCCTGACCTCGGCTTCTGCCCTCTCCCCTCTGCCCGCTGGCTGCAGCCACCCTGGCCTCTCCGTCAGGGGTGCTTCTGCCCCCTGACATTTGCCCTTGCTCTTCTCCACCAGGAACGACCATACGCACGTCTCCTGGGTTTTGTGTGCGAGTCCCCTCGTCAGACACGCATTTCCTGCCTACCCTCTCCTTGCACCGCTCCCCCTTCCACTCACTTCAAGGCAGTATCTTCGAAAGCAAGGTTCTGTCCTGTGTGTTCACTTCTGTGTGCCCAGTGCCTGGAACAGTGTGTAGAGCAGTGTGTGGAACAGCACACAGGTCCTGTCTAAGGGGGCAGTCACTGTAGTTGGAACCAACCGGCCCTCAGAGCTCCCCAGGGTCCCCCACTTGCCCACCAGCCCCATGTCACTCATGCCATAATCTCTAGAGTGATGTAGGGAGGGAGCCAAAGAGTAAGTTTAATTGCAAGCCACGTAGGTTGGACGTGGCCTCTGGACTAGTTACAGAATCACGAAATGTAATTTAAACGCCCAGAGACTGACATGTCCTGTAGTGGTCTGAACGGACCAAGCAGAACACGGAAGCTCTTCCTGGGCTTGTGGCCACGCTGATTAATGCTGCTCCTGACCACATCCTGTGAGGAGAAAGTTCTGTGTCTCAGTGGAGTTAATGGAGCCATACACGTGCCCACGGGACTAATGATTCCTCCTGGCCAGTCAGAAGTGAAGTAGCACCAGCGTTATTACTATTTTTTAGACCAGGAATTCTGGTGAGTTTCTAACTGTGGTCAGGAGGTCGCTGCAGGCACCATCGTGCCCCTGAGATGGGGCTAATTCAGCAAGGGGGTTCTGGTTTTATCTGGGTGACATGTTCCACTTCCTGGTAAGATTCCTCCAAAGAAAGGACTCTGATCCTCAGCGTGGTTGGAGGCACTCTCTTCAGGAGACAGCCTGGAAGAGTCTAGAATTGTGAGGCGCTGCTGTTCCTGCAGCGCGGAGCTCCTTTCTTGGTGTGCCCTCTGGAGGCATCACCCAGCTTCATAAACGTTCACCTGCTCCAGGCTTGGGCTGGGGTCCAGAGACAGATAAGGTGCCACCATCTGTGCCACCAGGGAATTCTCAGCCTTAGGGGCAGAAGGGGTGTGATTGGGGAGCAGCGTTTTGACAAAGTCATAGATGAAAAGAATGGTGTGGAAGGCTTCACCTGAGTCATATGTGAATATGTTCTTATTTATTTATTTATTTTTAAAAACTCACATTGTTTAGCGAGCTCTGCAGGAAAAAGTGAAACGTGCTGCTCGCAGCCTCTGCCCCAGAGCTTACCTTCTCCCCCGGGGCATCGTGTGAAGTCGGTGGTGACTTTCCACGTCGTTTTTAGCACACTTCCTTACAAACGTACAACTGCACACTTGGTGGTGGAGTGTGGTTTCTGCAGCTTTTTCTTTTCACTTTGTGTCCCTGGGCCTTTTGTCAGTACGTAGAAGCCACGCTGCAAACACATCTGCCTGCGGGGCTTCCTGGGTGGTTTGCAGGGAGCGCAGGGCCTGCTCCACTCCAGACCCTTGTTGCTAAGCAGCATCGTGGCCTGAATTTGGCCACTTGATTAGGTTTTCCCCAGTCTTTTTTTATGGGGGCGGAAGACACACAAAATTTACCGTCTGCATTTTTAAGCAGACAGTTCGGTGGCGTGAAGGACTTTCACGTTGTTGCACACCCACCACCACCATCTCCACGGCTCCTCATCACAGAAGACAAAACTCTGTACCTGCTAAGCACCACCTCCCTTTCCCCTCTTCCCCCAGCCCCTGCCCACCACCATTCTCCTTCTGTCTCTCCGAATATGACTGCTGTAGGTGCCTCAAGGCCGTGGGACCCTGTGGTGTCTGTCTCTCTGTGACTGGCTTGTTTCACTTAGCACAGTATCTTCACAGTTCCTCCATGCTGTAGCCCGTGTCAGAATTTCCGTCCTTTTTAAGGCCGAGTGATAGTCTGTTGTGTGTACTGACCATCCATCAATGGACACTTGGTTTATTTGCACCCTTTGGATGGTGTAAATAATGCTGCTGTGAACATGGGTGTCCAGATATCTCTTTGAGACCCTGCTTTCGATTCTTCAATGTGGAATCACTGTTTACGTGGTAATCCTGTGTTTAACTTTTTAAGGAGCCATCATGCTGTTTTCCACACCATTTTGTATCCCCACCAACAGTACGCAAGGGTTCCAGTTTCCTCTACGTCCTCACCAATACTAATTTTTTTTGTTTTTTGGACAGTAGCCATCCATCCTCATGGGTGCGAGGTGTTTGTTCTTCACTTTTTCACCCCTCTGCCCTTTCCAAGGCTTTGCACAGAGTAGGTGCCCCATCGCCGTTTGTTGAATGAGCGAGTATTTTAACCGGTAGGAACAACTCTTGTAAAGCAGCCTGCAGGGGACGGGGACCTGCACCCGCAGTGAGCTGTGGAAATGCTGAAATGCTGGGCAAACGCAGGTCAGCGCAGAGTCTTCACTTCAGGGTCCCAGGCTGTCTTGGGATACGGTGGGCAGCGACTGCTAAGCTTACTGACTGGAAGGTTTCCCTCTGTTTTCCCACCTGCCCCGGGGGTTTTGAGAGCCTGTTTGGAAAATACACTTGCTTTTGAAAAATAGTGGGTGCTTCCTGAAATCCCTTTAATCAGACACCGACTTTGTTTTTCCTCTGAAACGTCACTGTTGTCGAATAGGATCTCCTTCAGATTCGCTCGTACGTCTACGCGGAGGAGCCGAACATCGACATTCACAACTTCGTGGGCACTTTCACCCGAGTGAGTGCACCGGGCTTGACCCAGCGCCCGGCTTGGAGCGCGTGTCCGCGGGGAAGGCCTGCCGAGGGGTTGCCGGTCGGTCGGGGAATAGCTTTACGCAAGGTGGGGTACAGCTCCCTTAAGAAGGCCCCGCCTTGAAAGCTGTCGTGTGTTTCTTAGTAAAATCGACACGCTGCGATTTTCTTCCGGCCTCTGCGCAGCTTGAATCGCCTGACAGCTTCGAGCCAGGTGGCGTTAGAATCAGCGTTCACGCTGGTGTCCAAAAGCGGTTACTCCGTCCGTCTCCTTCACGTGAACCACATCCGCCTTTATTCCTGCGAGTCCTGTCCACCATGGTTATAATTTTTAAGCTGCTTCCCAGCCTTTCAGAATAGAAGTTAAATTTGGATTTGAATTGTTCCAGGAATCCGGGACAGTAGACTCATAGAACCCACGTTAGACGGTGTCTGCTCTTGCTCTGTAAGCCCTTAGACTGGCCAGCAAGGGGCTGTTTCTGTTTGGTTTCCTCTGCATTCTGGTTCTCACCTTGTAAAGCATTTCTTCAGTGTTCCTTAAGTCATGAACCAGCGTTTTCAGGTGTTTCCATGGGGGTGAAAGGTCCACGGATGATGCTTTATGAGCTCAGCCCTTCTCTCCCGGCTGGGCTGGGGGTTTCCAAACGGGGGTCGTCCTCTCTTCCCGTCTTGAGAGGAGCAGACTGGAAACTGCCAGCGGGTTCTCCCCAAACCTCTGTAGTTCAGCGTGTGTCCATTTGGTCTTTTGCAGGAGGACAGTGACCCTCCGATCAGCGAGAGTCTGAGCATCGAGAACGCGCTCTGGGCCGGCACGGTCATCGCGTCAGGTACGGCGCCCTTTGGGAGAATGTGTTAGCAATTTGCCAAGGAAAGAAAATCGTTTGTATAATGAGAATAATCATCTGTCAGTTGGGAAAATTAGTTGTCGGTCAAACGGTGTTTTCCACTTGCTCCTGCGCCTCCAGGGAGTTAAGCTGACATCTGATCACCCCTCAGGCCCTTGGAGACCTTGGGCGGACAAGCTGCTCTTGCCTGTGGACTTTGCCACAGCGCCCACTCTGCCAGTAGCCCTTAATTGCCGCTCCAGATTGACGTCCTAATCTGTACCAGAAACTGGGTTAGCCTGCTCGTTCTGGCTGGAAGCTGTGTCCCTGGGGACTGCCCGGCCCGTCCTGCTGGAACAGGGGCCCAGGGGAGGGCTGTAGGCCTGAGCTGGGGCCTCAGTGTTTCAAGACTCCACACTAACGTGGAAATTGCCTAAGTCCGTGGACTCCACAGCCGAGTTTGCACAATGGCCTGTTGGGGTGCAGGAAGAAAAGGTTCGAACACTGGGGTGGAACTGAGCAGAAGGGGTTCCAGGGGCTGAGCCTGGTCTGCAGCGCCGGATTGACACCAGGCGGGCCGCCCATCTGCCCGGCACAGTGCCGGGCCCCTCACGTGTGTTCCGCGTTCCGCTCACCCTCCCAGCAGCACCACGCGGGCTTGTGTGCATATTATGCCCATTCTGCAGGGCGAGGAAACTGAGCCTCCTCCAGTGAGGTTAAAGTAACTTGCCTGAGGTCACACAGCACATGAGAGGCAAAGATGGGGCGTGAACCCAGAGACTTGGCCTCAGAAGCAGAACTCACTATGCAGCTATCATTATTATATCACATTTATAATTATCTATTATTATTAACTTATAATTCCACTGCTGACACCTTTCTGTCTTTACTGTGGGAGGAATCAATTTTTTCCCTTTTCAAGCATGCTCTCTCTCTCTCTCCTACCAGCCCATTATCCTCTGCTCGATGCTGCTTTGTGGCTCTTTAGTACCAAAAAAAAAAAAAAAAAACCCAAAACTCTCAAGCAGGATGCTGTTTGGCAAGGAAAGCAGTGACCAGCTCAGATCCCACAGAGTCAATGCAAATAGACAGGGATGAGCGCTCCCTCGAGGCTTTTTGCCTTTTCTTTTCCACTGCTGGCCTTACTCGCACCACAGTCTGGAATGTTCTCAGTTACTCGGTGACTAAAGAAGTGAGAAATTGGTCCTTAAGATTCCACACAGGCCACTGCTCACTGGCCACAGCAAGGCCACGGCCACACAGGACAGGCAGCAGCCCCTCCACCCCTCCTCTCCCGGGCCACTGTCCCCCCAAATCTCCCTGAACTAGTTTCTCTTCCCCACCAGTTTTCTCCACTTTGAAGTCATTTTCTAGCAAGTAATTAGTCACTCTTTTTAATCTTTAATAGTTGAGTTGAAAAAGAAGTTTTTCAATGTGCATTTTGCAGATTATCAGGAAGCTGGGCCATCTTTGCCTGCGTGTGTTCTGTTTCTTCTTTTGTCAGTTACGTTTTTGTCCTTTAGTCATTGTTCTGTTGTGGTTCTTACCTTTTCCTTAATCATTTGTAAGAGTTTCTCATTTCTAATGCCTAAATATCCCTTTTTCTCCCATTCCATTTGTCATCTGGTTTTTTTTTTCCCTTTTTTGAAGTTTCTTTTTTTTTAATTGACATACAGTTAATGTACAATATTATAGAAGTTTCAGGTATGCAACATAGTGATACAGAATTTTTAAAGGTTAATATTTCATTTATAGCTATGATAAAATGTTGGCTTTATTCCCTGTGTTGTACAGTGTACCCTTGTAGCTTATTTATTTTATACATAGTAGTTTGTACCTCTTAGCACCCTCCTCTTTATCTGCCCCTCCCCTCCCCCTTCCCCCTTCCCACCAGTGACCACTAGTTCTCTGTTACCTGTGAGTCTGTTTCTCTTTCGTTATATTCACTAGTTGGTTTTATTTTTTAGATTCCATATGTATGTCATCTGGCTTTTAAAAAACTTTTATGGTGTATTTAATATTCAGGAGTTAAAAATACTGTTTTATGGGTCTCCAGTCTGTTAGGGGGTAAATGGTGTCTTGTTATTAATTGTTTTCACTTTTATTTCTTTAGCTGTGAGTGTGGTGGAACGTCTTTCCAGGTGTAAGCCGTTTCTTAATATTTTGGTCCATCAGTTTGCCATCTGGGTTTTTCTTTTTGTTGTTAACTTGGAAGAATGCTTTCTAGAAGAAGGAGTATCAGATGATCATCTCTTACATGCCACGAGCATTTTCCCACAGTCCATTGCCTGTCTTGTGTTTTTGTCTGTGATGTACTTTGTTTGGTTGGTTCTTCCAGGTAGAAATTCTCAATGTTGGTGTCGTCACCGTGTTGAGCCAGAGGGTCTCTGCCTTATGCGTTTCCATTCTCGTGGCACACTTCCCTCCTCTGAGTCACACTCCTGGTGACCTTACACGTGCACCTTCACCAGCACCGTGTTGTTTGACGTTTACATTTTTGCCAACTTGAAAGACATTGAATAAATATCTAACATGTTGGTTTGGCTTTAAAAAATAATTTGTGAAGTTGAACATCTTTCTTTGTGTTTAGTTTACTTGCATTTAAAAAAAAAAAACTCTGCAAATTGCCAGTTTATGCCTCGTGCCCATTTTTGTCTTTGATGGGCTCATTTAAAAACATGGTTTCTACACTCTACACCGTCAGGCTCTTACCCTTCTGTTTGTCATCTTAATTGCAGTTACCATTCCCCAGTTGATCTCATTCATGTTTCGGCAGGAAGGTTTAAACTTTTTATATAGTTGGAGTGTTTAATATGGTTTTAGATGAAAATATTTGCTCTACCTGGAATACATTGTGGTTTAAGGAGTGAAGTTAGGACAAATAACTAGTGAAGGGGGTCTTCCTTCCGCTCCAACCGCAGCTCCAGACACTTGGACCGATTCGTGCTGGTGGCTTGGTGTGAAGCTACAGCCTGATGGGGCCTGGAGACGGAGCACGAGCTGGCACTCACTTTGGGCTGGAGAACATCCTGTGATACACGCCTGTGTCTTCAGGTGGAACAGAGGGAGGTGTTGAGGAGGTGGGGTTAAAACCTGGTCGTGTGCACCTGGCACCGGCAGGACTGAAGTCGGGGATGCCGGGAGATGTGCCCGTCTCCTCGCCGGGCTGTGCCGTGAACGGTACACACGTCCCTTTTTGCACTCAAGGTAGTGGTTGCCCTTGGGTGGGTCAGGGTAGGGGTGACTGACGATTAGTTTGCTCGGCACTTGTTTTGATGATGTTAATATTTCCATAAGAAATACACGTGCACGTGTCTGTTTGGTTTTCGTTCTGGTGATTTTCTTCTTTCTTTCCTACTTTCTTTCTTTCCACACAGCACATCTTTGTTTAGCACCTACTCGTGACAGCGCCAAGCTCCGTTGCTAGGTCTGGTGCTGTGGTTTACCAGAGGATCCTTGTGCCCACCTTCATGGGTTTATACATTACCCTAAGCTTAATACAGACGGCAGACGAGATGGGAGGAAGGAGAGTTCTATGATTTCCTCTGAAACCAGTAAAAAGGGAAGGTGCTTTAGTGAGAACGTGAAGAATTCTGAGGAGGAGGGGATGAGTTTGAAAAGGCTTGTCAGCCTCAATGTCAGAGATGAACAATAGTGAGTCTTGTTCGTCAGGCACTTATTACTTTTGCTGCCATTCTCTTGCTTTGATCTCACAACATGAAATGAGGACATTTAATGGAATGAAGAATTGTGTCTCAGAGAGGTTAAGCAACTTGCCTAAGGTCACACAGCCTTGAAGAGATCATCTCCTGGGAGGGGGAGAATGGAAGGTGAATTGGGATCTTGAAGATGGGAGAAAAGATTTCAGACGGTTCATCAGAAATGCGCTCTGCAGTTAAAACATGCATTTTATCACTTGTGTGAATTCTTCTCTTTGTGCTTGGTGATGTAGGAAGACAGGGAGAGAGCCATGATTCAAGTGATTCAGTGGCACTGCCTCCCATGCCCTTCAGTGGGCGTGTGTTTTGGAGGGAGTCGGAGGAGCTGGGCAGTTAACCATTTTCCTAGCTGACCTCAGTTTCCCCTACTTCTCACCCAGTAGACTGCTGACTGCACTCTGATTCTAATGCAAACACAGAATTAAGTGCGAGCTGTTTTCTTCTGTTGCTCAACTAGAAAAATACCCATCAGGCATACTCTTAATTATATGAGATTTCACTTTTTAATTCCCTTTAGAATCTAACTCTTGTGTCTTGGTCACTCCACTGTTATCAGTTGAAAGTTTAAAGAAGAAGAAAGCTTTCCAGGCGATGCTAAGGGTCCAGCTGCATTGGCTGGCATCAGTCTGTAGAGGATGCAGTTACCATGGTGACCCCACACAGTGCTGCTAGGCTGAGGAGTCACTGGGGCGGTGATAGGAAAGGGATGGGGAGGCAGGTGGTGGGGGTGCTTGGCAGAGAAGGAGCCTGGATGTTACAGACTTCAGTTCTTCTCAGACTCTCTGTGGAGAGGAAACAGTTTCTTGCCCCACTTCCCCCACCCTCCAGTCTGTAGCAGATGGATCTTTGTGGCCCTGCTGTGTGTCACCAGCACGCAGGTCACACCATGTGTGCCTTGCCCCGTGAGTCTGGTAATGCCCAGCTGGTTTATACCCTGTTCCTCGGAGCTTGTCCTGGGATCACACACTTGAACGTCCCAGCAGCGTCTACTTGCTTGCTTACCTTGTTGCGAATGAGGAACAAAGGAGTCATGGTGTAGTTCTGACCCAGCTGCACACAGCCGTGGAGAGTTTGGAAGGACTTGTGAAGTTCCTGACCACAGCAGCTTGGCTCGGTGGAGATGCTGGCTGGCGGGATGGAGAGGATGCCGCAGTCTGCAGGCGGCAGAGGGCGAGAGTGAGGAGGGTAGTGGGGACAAGGAGGGACCGCAGGAGTGACAGCAGAGGAAGCAGGGGCAGAGGTCTGGGGGTGGAGGGGCTCGGGTCAGGTGGTCTTCAAGGGCTGGGTGGGGACTGTGATGAGCGGGGCCAGGCTAAACGGAGTGTCTGTGCTCACCACCTGCTGCGAACACGATGAGGACCACAGACCCAGTAGCATCAGATCTTCCGATTTTCCAGAAGAAGCCGGAACCTCTTTTTATATGAAAGCTCCTGTGTTTAGAAGTTGGCAACAAATTATAAACCTTTAAAGCCCCGGGCAGGCCTAACCAGCGCAGCTCTGTGGGCTGCCGGTGGGCGTGCTGCCGCCCTGGGTGGCTGAGGCCGGGCTCTGCATCTCCTAGAGGCAGTTTTGGCCTTGAGCACAGAGAGGTGTTGGGGGATGGCCATTTCCAGCAGCCTTCAGAGGCATTGAGACTGGCCAGTGCTGGACGGGGGACACTCCCTTCAGGGGCCCCTGTCCTGGACCCTCTTGAGCCCTGGTCATCAGGGTTGAGACCCACCCCGGAGTGAGTGCAGTGGCCTGCAGCCGCCCCTGCTCAGCCCAGGCTCGGCTCCCAGTCGGACCATCTGCCGCTGGGCCGGGCCTGCGCTCACGGGAGCCTGCCATCTGCCCGGGAGCCTGCTCTCGCCGGCCTGCCATCTGCCGAGAACCTCTCTGGAAAGGAATCGCATTGTGTGGAACACCGTGTGCGTTAAGTTGGGGGACCTCAGTGTCTCCGCCCAGGGCTCTTTGTCCAGGAGACACAGCCCCGGCACTTCCTCTGGGGCTGGGCTCGGTTCCCATCTCTGTTTCAGCCTCCCCGAGTGTTTTGGTACAGCCCTCTGAGGGCGGCACTCCGAGAGCCAGGTGCCAGAGGAGAGAAGCTTAGGGGTTTTCTTTATCCGGTGGAGACCAGCTCGTCTGTATTCCTGGGGTCTTTCCTGAGAGCTTGGTGGGCTGGCCCTTCTCATGCTTCAAGCTTCCGCTCAGATGTTCTCAACTCAGAGACTGTGTCCCTGCCCGCCCGGTACACACCAGCAGCCTCCCCAGTCCTCTCCTGTCTTCCTCTGCTTGTGTCACCACGGCACGCGCCGCGCTCTGTGATTACCCGGGGTCTTGCTCTCCTTCTCAGTTGTCCGTCTCCCCCACTGTGTGGGGCGTCTTCCTGGCACACACTGAAAAGGGGAGACAAAGGTACGTTTCTGACAGATTATCGCGAATCCTCCCTCTAAATCAGGCTATTCCAGTTTACACCCTGGCCAGCATCGTGCACGATGGAGTCTAGTTCCCCGCCTCTTGGCTAACCCTGGATGTTCTCGGTCTTTTGGATTTCAGTATAGTAGGATAGGGTTAAAAATGGCCATTCGTTGATTATCCCCTAGGTTAGGCACCTTTTCTAATGTTAATTGGCCATTTGTGTTTCTTCTAGGAATTCTTTACAAGGATTGATGTCTTTCATTATTGTGCTGCAGGCAGGGATGGAGCGGGAAGTTCTCAGGAATGAATTGTCATCTAGACAGACATCCCCCAAGTGTGCTCGTTACACCCCAAATCTGAAAGGAACCACTCAGCGGGAAGAACGTGCCCTACTGAGAAGGGTGTGTTCACTAGGCCACGAAGTTTAGGAAGTTCTAGGCACCCCTGGAAGCTCTCAGGTCAGTGGCATAAAGGGCAGAGCGTTGCTCCCCCACCTCTTATGCTGTCAGAGGCTGTCGGACCCCAGAGACCAGCACTGACCAGTAGAACTCTTAGCGATAGTGGAGGTGCTCTGTGTCTTCCCTGTCCGCGTGGCGGCCACTAGCCTTGTGTGGCTGTTGAACCGGAAATGTGGCCAAGTGAAAATGGGAAACTTTTTTCATTTAATTTTAATGGAATTTAACTGTGAGCGGCCACGCGTGGCTGGGGGCTTCCATCTCATCGGTGTGGACGGAGATCTTGGTTGGCCCCGTCGTAAACTTGGGGACATTCTCATGGTGTGGGTGCTGGAGTGACAGGATGTCCTCTCAGGCGGGTCAGACTCCTCTCTGTAAGCCTGCCTGTCTGGATTAACGTTTCTTTGGGTCGTGTTTTTCTCACTTTAGGTACTGTTGTGGGCGTTGTTCTTTACACGGGGAGAGAGCTCCGGAGCGTCATGAATACCTCAAATCCTCGAAGCAAGGTGTGTGCGCGGTCTCAGGGTGTGCTTCCTCGCCAGAGCTTCCTGGCCTGATGTCGTTTGAGAAGGGGTGTTGGTGGGGTGACGTGCTAGATTTAAAAGCAGGGGGCACTTAATGGTATGATTTCATTTATACAAAGTTACCATCTTTTCCCGTGTGTGTGTGTGTGTGTGTGTGTGTGTGTGTGTGTGTGTGTAGGTGTGTGTATCTGTAAATACGGGCACATGGTAAATGTGTGTCCATGTGTGCCGACAGCCCTCGGAGATGCCGTGGACGGGTTCCACAATGATGACAATGAAACAAATCACATGAACGTTTGGTTTCCCAGTGCATGGGGAAGTTATGTTTACACTGTACTCTTGTCTAATAAGTGTCTAGTAATAGCCTTATGTCTAGAAATTTAAAGGGTGTACATACATTAATTTAAAAGTACTTCATTGCTAAAAATGTTAAACACCATCTGGTGACACGGGGTTGCCACAAACCTTCGACTGGTGAAAAACGCAGGTAAAGGAGGAAGCACAGTTAGATGAGAGCTGCCTGTCTATGAGCACATAAAAGTTTTAAAAGCTTTTAAAGTGGACGGCTGAGCCTGTTTGCCGTGTCCTGTGCTCACCAGCCTGTGAGCACGGGGGCTGCTACAGCCTCGCCTTAGGGAGGAAGAGCGTCCCGGGGAAGTGCCATGTGCTGGCCAGGCTGCGTAGACCCAGATTCAGACCCCCGCTGAGCGAGTGGCCGTGGCATGGGGTGCAGAGTCAGCTCTGCGGTCTGCCTCATTGCCCCGTGATGCTCACTTCTCACCGTGACCCTCTCCGGTTTCTAATGGTCAGAAAATTGCAGAAGGATCTCCTTTGTAGGTACTGTGACCAAATGCTGGCTGTCTCACCCCACTGTCATGACCACCATTAATGACCATCATCACACCTGTAAATGTCACTTATTGGGTGTTTCAGCTTTATCTGGGGCCATGTTTCTGCAGTTACAGGTTTCACATGCTGGTTCCTTTAAAAAAAAAACACATTAAAATAAATATATAATTGTCAAAATAATAATGTTCATTAATGCAGCACCTAAAAATCAGGTACCACCAGTGCTGTCTGTGTGCCCTGAATTTCCAGACAACATGGAATCGGGGTGAGGTGCAGCGCTCTGGGTGTGGGATGAGGCCCTTTACAGGCTGCTGTGCAGACGGTACAGGCCAGGCAGTGCACGGCACCGCCAAGGACGGCAGCAGCCTATTGCTTCTGTGTTTCCAAGACGAAATCTTAAGTCATTAAGAAAAAATCGAAATCAGAGCTCGTTGCAGTGCCTTGGGTGTCTGTAGCTGTGGGGCCCAGGGTTTGCAGCCAGAGACGGGGCCCCCACTGTCTCAGCAGGCAGAGGTGTCTGGGGGGGAGGGGCCGGGTCTCCAGGCGGGCTGAGGGTTGCACCACTAATCAGAAGCGTCCTTCTGTGCGTTGTCCCACAGATTGGTCTGTTTGACCTGGAAGTGAACTGCCTCACCAAGATCCTCTTTGGGGCTCTGGTGGTGGTGTCGCTGGTCATGGTCGCCCTCCAGCACTTTGCCGGGCGCTGGTACCTGCAGATCATCCGCTTCCTCCTCTTGTTTTCCAACATCATTCCCATCAGGTGAGCAGAGAACTGGGTTTGATGTTTTCTCCTCCCTGTTCATTTGAAGATCATGGTTTTGTGGTTTTGAGAAGTGGCTGGTCCCTTTGTAGAGTGATGACCAGGAACAGTCAGGGTTGGGAGTGTGGGCCACGGTGTGCGGCTGGAGCATTGGACGGGCCCGTCCCTCCCTGCATCATCTGGTCTTGAATTACTCTGTGCTCAAAAGCCTGCCTTGGCTTGCTCAGTCCACACGAGATGGGCCATTTGGATTTCCTCTCATCTGCCAGCTCCAGGAGGCTGGTGGTGGCTGTTGGGGGTGCTGTGTTAAGAAGGATTCAGAGCCTGAGTCTAAGTTCATTGTGATTGATTAACAATGGAAGCTTCGTGGCACATGCCAGACAATTGTTTGCCTACCTCATCTGAAGGCTGAATAAATGGTTAAAGAAATAACGTAAGTAATAGATTGTCATAGAAAAAAAGATTCACAGTAGCAAAAGAATAAAATAAACGCCATCCCTAATCTCACAACTGAAGGATAATTGTTACTGTTTTGGGATATATATATTGTCTAGATTGCTTTCTATTTTAGAAAAAAGGAGATTTTGCTCTACGTAAAAATCTGTCCCCGCCCCCACTCTTTTTTTAACAGGATGTGCTACAGATAACTTTTCACATCAAATATCCTTACACACCATCGTTTATTAGAACTGTTCTAGTATATATTCTGTGTGTAATAATTTATTTAGACCCGTATTGTTGGATACTTGTTTCTACTTTTTCCCCCATAATAAATGAACAGTAAATAATTGTTAAAATAAGCCAGATCTTTTCCCTCACACTTGTAGTGCCTATGAAGTCTCTTACACTTGGTATATTGCCCTGTATTCTGTCTTGCTCTTTTGTGTATTTACGTCATCCCAGATAGACTTTGTATTCTTCCGAGGACAGAGATTTGGCTTTGGTACAATAGTATGACTAGCACAGGGAGACTGACCCCTAGCCAGGGTTCTCTGAGTGATGGTTTCAAAGAATAAAGAAATCTAATTTATTGCTAGCAAAAAAATGTCCGTACTGTGATGTTACATGTAATTGTAGTCTTTAAAGTTCTGTCTACACCGTGATGGAACGTGAGTGAATTGAATCTTCATGTGGCCTGTGACTAGTCAGTAGTTAGCCATTTGATTGGTTTATAGGATTATGAATGAATTTGATGATTTCTTTTTATTTTTGCAATAAAATAATATTTTAAAATGAGTATGATGCATAAAATGGAATATTATTCAGCCTCAAAAAGGAAGGAACTTCTGACACATGCTGCAACATGGATGAACCCTGGAAACATTATGCTACGTGAAAAAAGCCAGACACAAAAGAACAAGTCATGAATGATTTTACAATGTGAAGTTCCTAGAGTCGTCAGATTCCTAGAGACAGAGAGTAGAATGGTGGTTGCCAGGGGCTGGAGAAAGGGAGATGGGGAATTACTATATACTGGGTATGACATTTCAGTTTGGGAAAATGAAAAAGTTCCAGAGAAGGATGGTGGTGATGGTCTCATGATAATGTGAATGTACTTAATGTCACTGAAGTATACCCTTTAAATGCTTTAAATGTAAAATGCTTTAAATGGTAAGCTTTATGTTATGTATATTTTACCAAAATTTAAAAAATGGGAAGTATCAAAAATATATTAGCACAGAGGACTAGTAATTTTTTTTTAAAGTAAGGCTTGGGGCAGCGTGTAGCTCAGTGGTAGAGTGTAGCATGCACGAGGTCCTGAGTTCAATCCCCAGCACCTCCATTAAAATAAATAAATTAACCTAATTACTCTCCTCCACAAAATAAATAATAATAAAAAAAAAGTAAGGCTAAAACAACTACCTTTTCATTATTTTAAATTTTCATATTTTATTCTGGTCCATAAAAGAATAGTTTCATGTGAATTTGATAGTGGTGTAGACTTCCTGTTAAATCTGTGGATTCAGCCCCAGCCGTGTGCTTCTGCTGGGTGTGATTCTAGATCTTATGGCACCGATGAAGTGTATTTAGAGTCCTTGTTTACAAACAGAGCTATGAGCAGTCTGTGGTCTATCCTGTTAACCTGTTTGCTCTGGTTTTCTGCCCAGTCTGCGTGTGAACTTGGACATGGGCAAGATCGTGTACAGCTGGGTCATCCGCAGGGACTCAAAAATCCCCGGGACGGTGGTTCGTTCCAGCACGATCCCCGAGCAGCTGGGGAGGATTTCCTACTTGCTCACAGACAAGACAGGTGAGTTTTCTGGGGCCCTCACAGGATTCAAGGTCAAAGAAGGTACGTGGAGTCTCCTTCTAAGGTGTTAAGAGATGCGTGCTGCTGCTGTTTCGTTGTCTTCATCTTCTGATAAATGTCGACTATCTGGTGATGACAGTGTTAGCAGCAAAGCCTTACTTGGTGCTAATTATGTGGGAAAGTCTTCTGGGTGTTTGGCTACAGTTACTTACTGAATCCTCCCGCTGACCTTGTGAGTTAGGTGGTTAAGTGACTTGTGAGAAGCACATAGTGGCAGAAGCAGGCTTTGAACTCGGGCTTCAAGTCCTCACCTCGTAGCCACACCCCCAAATGCTGCTCCACAATTTAGCATCTGTCAGGTGACGAGGTTATCATAGTGGTTGAGAGCAGATGGGGAGACCTGGATTTAAGCTTCATCTCTACCATTTAATGAGCATGGGATAAAAGGGAGTCTGTTGCAAAGATTGGGTAAATCAGAGAAAAAGAACCAGGAAGTTCTGGCTGTGTCAGCATCAGGACCCCCTGGGATGCTCTCTTGTCTCCACTTGTCTTCCATCCACGTGTGTCTGTCTGCTCCGGGTTTAGATTCCTTTAGGTTAGAATCGATTTGGCCTCACATATGCCACGTGGTACTCTCTAGACCAATGAATGAGTCAGACACCCTGATTGACACTCCCTCTGGACCATCCCAGAGAACAAGGGTCATAATTCCCCCTAGAAACCTGGGACGCTATTCTCAAAAGAAATTCCAGGATTCTGGGCCAACAAAATACCACAGACGTCTGCTCCAGCAGGAGTGCTGAAACCAGTGTATGACACGTAGCAAACTCTCAGAAGAACAAAGCCCAACAGCTGTCATGACTTCATAACGAAAGCTCCAGGATGTCGGCACAGTTACCCATTTGTCTTGTGTTTCAGGAACTCTTACCCAGAATGAGATGGTTTTCAAACGGCTCCATCTAGGCACCGTGGCCTACGGGCTCGACTCGATGGATGAAGTACAAAGCCACATTTTTAGTATTTACACTCAGGTAAAGCCTCCTGTTTCCTTACCCAAAATAATTGTTTCACATTGACTAACGCCTGTATTGAGAAGAACTCAGAATGCCATGTGATCCGCTGCCATTAAAA